>NC_083411.1:32491388-32799096 GCF_020745735.1 Hemiscyllium ocellatum | reverse complement strand
CAGGTCTGTGATGTTAGGAAAGCTAACAGATTATAGAGTCATAGAGATATACAGCATGGAAATAGACCCTTCGGTCCAACCAGGCCATGCCGACCAGATATCCCAACCCAATCTAGTCCCACCTGCCAGCACCCGGCCCATATCTCTCCAAACCCTTCCTATTCATATACCCATCCAAATGCCTCTTAAATGTTGTAAATGTACCAGCCTCCACCACTTACTCTGACAGCTCATTCCATACACGTACCACCCTCTGCATGAAAATGTTGCTCCTGAGGTCTCTTTTATATCTTTCCCCTCTCACCCTAAACCTATGCCCTCTAGTTCTGGACTCCCCGGCTCAAGGGAAAAGTCTTTACCTATTTACCCTATCCATGCCCCTCATAATTTTGTAAACCTCTATAAGGTCACCCCTCAGTCTCCGACGCTGCAGGGAAAACAGCCCCAGCCTGTTCAGCCTCTACTTTGAATAAATATGTTCCAACAAATTCGCACCATTCACACCACACAAATGCCAGGCAATGATCATCTCCAATAAGAGACAATCTAATCAGTCATTCCCTTGACATTCCATTGTGTTACCATCCCTCAAACTACCATTAATCAAAACTCAATTGGATTCCCATGTTAATATATTGACTCCAACAGGAGGTCGGGGCGAGGAATACTGTAGCAAGCAACTTTTTTCCTGACTCTCCAAAGCCTGTCCACCATCTACAAGGCACAATTCAGGAGGGTGATGAAATATTCCCCACTTGCCTGATGACTGCTGCTCCAACCACACTCAAGAAGCTCAGGACAAAGCATTGGCACTACATCCACAAGCATCTTCTCCCTTCACCACCAATTCTCAGTCACAGCAGTGGGTACTATCAACATATTGCACTGCAGAAATTCATCAAAGATCCTTAAATCAGTACCTTCTAAACCCATGCCCATGCCCACCAGATACATGGAAACATCAGCAAGTTCCACTCCAAGCCACTCATCCTCCTGACTTGGAAATATATCACTGTTCCCTCAATGTCACTGGGTCACATTCCTGGAATTCCCTCCTTAAGGCTATTGTGAATCTAACTATAACACATAGACTATAGCATTTCAGAAAGGCAGCTCACTGCCATCATCTCAATGTCAACTAGGAACAGGCAATAAATGCTGGCCAGTCAGCAATGGCCACATCTTATGAGTGAATAAGTAATCAAAAAATTAAACCAGGAATGTTGTAGTGAAATCATACATTTTAAATTCATGAAACATGAATTTTAAATAGACCTGAAAGTCTTTGTTACTTACGCAGTGATAAATATTCCAATCATTAAGCAGTGATGTAACAGTGATTTTCAAATTGTGGTGGAATACTGTCACAGAAGTGGTCTCTCAGAGGGACATATTTTTAATGGAAGCAACTATTCTTATTTATCCTTGACTTCCTAATATTCAGAAAAATGGTTAGGTGTTTCCAATATTATTGGTTGAAAATGTGAAAGATTCTCTTTAAATGCAATGTTATTTTCAGAGGGTTCAACGACTATTTTTTCACATTGTAATCAAATGTTTATATTGTTTAAATGTATGAGGCACGGAGGCAAAACAGTAACAATCTCAGTATATATCTTTCTTTCAATCCTATTTCATCTGTTTCTCTCTTTTCCTGTAGGCATTTCCTATTTAAACCAGGATCTGGTACATCCAGTCTCTATGGTACTACCAATCCAAGCTATCCTTTGACTTCAAATACTGTTTACTCTCCACCTCCAAGACCCCTTCCCAGAAGTACCTTTTCCAGACCTGCCTTCACTTTCAACAAACCTTACAAGTGCTGCAATTGGAAGTGCACAGCACTGAGTGCGACAGCCATTACTGTAACTCTAGCTCTCCTCCTGGCTTACGTCATTGGTAAGTCTCTTCTTTAAATCAACCTGTTACTTTCCAATTTATCTTTCATTAATTTTCCTGAACAGCAAACTACATTGTATCATACTCATAAAATTAGATTATTTCAGTTTGTATGAGCAAAGGTTAATTGCTTTTCTAATTGCACGAGTTTGCTTAAAATTTTAAGGTGTCAGGTGGTGCATTCCAATTCATTGATTCTCCCTTTCATTTTTATCCTATAATTGTTTCATCAAATGCTTTTAGCACCGTATTCAAATATCAGTAGACAATGGAAAACATTTTTCATGATATCTACCCAGTTTGCAGGAGGAACGATGTAAAACAAATGGCTAAAGTCGCTAAAACAATTTGATGCTGTTTGAGATTCTTTTATGTGGATGGGGTTTCTCTTTGTGACTTCTTGTTTTGATCATGAACCATTTGTGGCTTGGACAGACTTCTACCTGTTACCAGGAAAGATCTTAGTCAGCCAACAACCCCATAGTCTCTTTCCCTTTTACAAAATATTGTAGGATAAGAACTGCAATATAGGGTGATTTTCATCAATACATGTGCAAATCTTTGGTATATTTACTTAGTCCTATTATCTCCCACCGATTGCATATTTGATAAATTAAAAATAAATTCTTCATCCCTCATTGACTAAGTGGAGAACTCACACAGCAAAATAAATAAAGTAACTTTGTGAAGAGCTATTAAGAATTCATAAATTATAGATGCACAATTTATTTGTAAATAGCATTTGATAACAACTACAAAATATTCTTATTGAATGAACTTTCATTCCAATGTTGGAATCCTAAATGCTTTTTTAAAGAGTGCAGTGATTTATATTACTGTATTTAGGGTGAAGAGACAATAATGGACCTAAGCTGAGAGTATCGCGCAGCAATTAGTAAAGCCATCTCAAAACATCTCAGTATAGATCAGTACTCAAATATGAATTCAATTAGTGGGATTTTTCTTGTCTCTGAAACTGGATGCTGTCTAAGTTGTGATGTCAGTTTACTGTAAATATTTGGCTTTTTTTTAATATAGGCTTTTGTTCATAGTTCCTTTGGTCTAACTAATTGAATTATACATTCAAATCAAAGAGAGATTAGCTTTGCTAATGATTTTTATCATGGTTCTTCTGGCGCCATCTAATTTGCTTGGCAGGTGATCTGTTTTTTTCTTTAAGCAGAAAAAATAGTGCTTTTAATCATCTGAGCTAGCTAATCAACAACAAAACAAAACTCTTATTCTCTTTAGTTAAACAATACTTCTATGCCCTTTGATATTCATTGGGATACATTTATTGATTGTATGTCTGACCCAAATTGAATTGAAATTGAAAAACAGAATTCAAAGCTGAATGAAATGTGTTGGATGCTAATGGCCAATCATTTTAAAACATCATTTGTTTTCAGGGCTATTCCAGTTGGTTTCTGAAATATTAAAGTGATTTGATAACAATAATATTTTCTGAAAAACTCTCATCAAACATCAAAATTGGTCTCAGCTCCAAGCTCTTAGGTTTTATTCATGCTGTACTGTAATTTACTCTGACAGTGCACTACAGTTACTGCACTTCTGCATGAGCACGCTCAGTTCCTTAATTCACCATTTGAAATGACTAATATTTTATTTGCATTTTCTTTCTTTGCTGCTTCCCAGGCCTCTCCTAAAGGCACTCACTGATGGTGGAGAGAGTTCCATTGGTGCCAAAAGCCCTCGAGTACTTTGCCCATGTGTCCATTCTTAAACATTGTAATCACGAGAAATGCTGGAAGCACTCAGCAGCTTTATTCTAAATTTATAAACTGAGGCAGAGATGCGATTATTCAATGGAGTTTACTCCAATCTCACAAGACATTTCCAAGAAGGATCGATGACTTTTATTTTATGAATGAATAAATAAGAAAGAAAGGCCAGCATTTATTACCCATCTGTGATTGCCATTGGAAAGGTGTTGGATCAGTTTCTTGAAATACTGCATTACATATAGTGAAGATACATCCACAGTGTGCTGAGGGAGGGTGTTCTGTCATTTTGGCTCAGTCAGTGAAGCAACGACAATATGGTTTCAAGGCAGGATCATCTATAAATTGAAAATAAGTTGCAGGTGGTGGAAGCCTGTTGCCCTTGTCCTCTGTAATGGTAAAACTTGAAGATTTGGAAAATGCTGTCAAAAAAACTTTGGCAAGTTGCTGCAGTACATCTTGTGAATGGTACACATTGCTACCATTATGTACAAAGTGCACTGACAACGAAGGAAGTGAATGTCTAAAGTGATGGATAGAGTCCAATCACGCATCCTGCTTCAGCCTGCAAACTAACAAGCTAAATGTTTTTGAAATTGCACTTAACAAGTTGAGTGGAGTTATTTTTCACACTCCTGACTTATTTTTCATATAAATGGGGAAAGGTTTTGAGCAGCAGGAAGTGAGTTATTGGCTGGAGAGTATCCAAACTCATGTAGCCTCATGGTTTATGTGAAGGACACAACTGGGTTTCTCTTCTGAAAACAGTGTTTTGATCTGTCCAAACTGATACATCCCTTGATAAATAAGCTCATCCAGCAAAATCCAAGCAAATAATCATGTTAAAATTGTCGACTTGCTTTACTAGACATGCTGTGTTCTTATCCATGGTTTCACAATTTTAACTTAATTTACTGTTGGTGGCTCAGTCAAGTGACATGGTCCTTCCATATAAATGCAGATGTGCGTGTAATTACATAATGCTCCCCCACTCCCTGAGAGTGCTTCCCACCAGGCCCAACAGAGAAAGTTTAACCCTCTCCTCTCCCCAATACCCCCTCTCTCTGACTTTCTCCATTTATTCCTACTCAGCTGAGGCACTGGATACTCAGAGCCAGCTTGGTACACTTTGGTGTGCACTTCATTCTGACCCTCACCACCAATCCACACAGCTTGCCAACTGGTTCGAGTTAAAATTAGAACTCTTGTCTATCACATGATACATTTTGTTACGAAGAATGGGGAATGATAATACAAAATAAATGACATTATTTCAATGAGCCAACACACACTACAGCACAGAGAAACTACACAGAGCAGAGGAAAATCACCTATACCATGTATTCAAAAAGAATGGGTACCCAATGAATACAGTCCATCAATTTCTCAGCAACAAACCCAAACAAACAGACAAAACATGTCCAGAAACCCTAGCCACGCTCTCCTACATCAAAGACATCTTGGAAATGACTGCCAGACTACTCAGACCCCTTGGCATCATGGTAGCCCACAAACCCACCAACACACTAAAACAGCAGCTAATGAACTTGAAAGACTCTATACAGACAATGAATAAAACTAATGTCATTTACAAAATATGATGCAAAGACTGTAACAAACACTACTTTGGACAATCAGGCAGAAAACTAGCCACCAGGATACATGAACACCAACTAGCCACAAAAAGACATGACCGTCTCTCACGAGTATCCTCACATACACATGAGGAAGGACACCACTTCGACTGGGACAATACATCCATCCCAGGACAAGCCAAACAAAGACGTGCACAAGAATTCCTAGAAGCATAACATTCCAACCGGAACTCAATCAACAAACACATCGAGTTAGATCCCATCTACCACCCCCTGAGAAAAGGAACAGGAAGTGACTTCACTACAGGAAATAACATCACCATAGGAAATGATATCACCAACCCAAAGAAACCCAAACATATAAATAGAAAGCAGGAATTTTCAGCAATGCTTTGCATGAGGTCCACTGACGATGTTACCTAGTAAGGTAATGAAATGTCTGGAATTTGTATCATTGATAGTCACAGGTCAGGTGCCGGAAGACTGGAGGTTGGCAAATGTGGTGCCACTGTTTAAGAAGGGCTGTAAAGACAAGTCAGGGAACTATAGACTGGTGAGCCTGACTTCGGTGGTGGACAAGTTGTTGGAGGGAATCCTGAGGGACAGGATATACATGTATTTGGAAAGGCAAGGACTGATTCGGGATAGTCAACATGGCTTTGTGCATGGGAAATCATTTCTCACAAACTTGATGGAGTTGTTTGAAGAAGGAACAAAGAAGATTGATGAGGGAAGAGCAGTAGATGTGATCTATATGGACTTCAGTAAGGCGTTTGACAAGGTTCCCCATTGGAGACTGATTAGCAAGGTTAGATCTCATGGAATACAGGGAGAACTGGCCATTTGGATACAGAACTGGCTCCAAGGTAGAAGACAGAGGGTGGTGGTGGAGGGTTGTTTTTCAGTCTGGAGGCCTGTGACTAGCAGAGTGCCACAGGGATCGGTGCTGGGCCCTCTATTTTTTGTCATTTTCATAAATTATTTGGATGCGAGCATAAGAGGTACAGTTAGTAAGTTTGCAGATGACGCAAAATTGGAAGTGTAGTGGACAGCAAAGAGGGTGACCTCAGATTACAACAGGATCTGGACCAGATGGGCCAATGGGCTGAGAAGTGGCAGATGGAGTTTAATTCAGATAAATGCGAGGTGCTGCATTTTGGGAAAGCAAATCTTAGCAGGACTTATACACTTAATGGTAAGTTCCTAGGGAGTGTTGCTGAACAAAGAGATCTTGGAGTGCAGATTCATGGCTCTTTGAAAGTGGAGTTGCAGGTAGATAGAATAGTGAAGAAGGCGTTTGGTATGCTTTCCTTTATTGGTCAGAGTATTGAGTACAGGAGTTGGGAGGTCATATTGCGGCTGTACAGGACATTGGTTAGGCCACTGTTGGGATATTGCGTGCAATTCTGATCTCCTTCCTATCGGAAGGATGTTGTGAAACTTGAAAGGGTCCAAAAAAGATTTACAAGGATGTTGCCAGGTTTGAAGAATCTGAGCTACAGGCTGAACAGGCTAGAGCTGTTTTCCCTGGAGCGTCGGAGGCTGAGAGGTGACCTTATAGAGGTTTACAAAATTATGAGGGACATGGATAGGATAAATAGACAAAGTCTTTCCCTGGGGTCGGGGATAGGTTTAGGATGAGAGGGGAAAGATATAAAAGAGACCTCAGGGGCATAGGTTTAGGGTGAGAGGGGAAAGATATAAAAGAGACCTCAGGGGCAACTTTTTCATGCAGGTGGTACGTGTATGGAATGAGCTGCGAGAGGATGTGGTGGAGGCTGGTACAATTGCAACATTTAAGAGGCATTTGGATGGGTATATGAATAGGAAGGGTTTGGAGGGATATGGGCCAGGTTCTGGCAAGTGGGACTAGATTGAGTTGGAATATCTGGTCGGCATGGACGGGTTGGACCGAAGGGTCTATTTCCATGCTGTACATCTCTATGACTCTATAACCTTTCAGCTCAACGAGCAAACCTACATCCAAAACCTCAACCTGAGCTACAAAACTTCTCAAAACTCACTAATAAATGACATAATTCTGAAGTGGGTTCAGATGTGAAATGATCGGTTGGAACATGTGTATAAGAATCTATCCTGGAAGGCAAGCTAAAAAATTAGTTTAAAAGGCAGATGTGATCTCATGCTTCATCTGGATCACTTCTTGGAATGTCAGTTTGAAACAATTTTTACAGCAACAGTTTGCTGAATATTGGCAGTTTACATCCAGGTTTTTCAATTAATTTTGTTGATCTCATGGAATGTGAAATTAGTACCATCTTTTCAGAAGTAAGTGATGTAGCTTAACTCTGATAAATGATGCTTCAGTGTGATGGACAGCCAATGCAGTACCTTTGAAGTGGTCACTGTTGTAATATGGGGAATGATGACAAGTAATTTGCACACAACAAGGTCTGAAAAAAATAGCATGATTGTCAAATATTCTTATAGTCTATTGATGGATAGCGATTGACAAAGGCACCACAACAGAATCCCCAACTATTCTTCAAAATAACATCCAATCCCACAAACAATCCCCAAGTATTCTTCGAAGTACTATCCTATCCCACCTAAGAGGGCCATGGATTTCCATTCAATATTTACCATATGGAGAATGGTGATGAAACATAGATGATATGATACCAAATGGGTGCAGGAATAAATGGACCTGATAGTAAAAATGTCACCATAATCTTAACAGAACATAAACAAGTCTCTTATTAGAGAGAGATGACTGATTGTGGTTTAACCTGAGGATCACCACACCACAAGCAAGGGAGAGAGTTGAGAAGAAGAGGCCTTCATGGTAACTTCAGCTAGTCCAGGGTTTGAAGCCATACTGTTGGCATTGCTCTGCTTCAGAAATCAGCTGTCCAGCTACCTGAGCTAACTGACCCAATGACCTCTTATATATGTAGAAATAATGTAAACAAGAGGGACAAACTGAAAAAAAAAAGTTTTAAAAGGCATGTGAGATTTTGGGGCTTAAAATAGAGGTAAATAATGCAAAAATAAAATTTTCTTTTATTTATGACTAGTTTGACCACAGAGGAAATTTGATGGAGATTCTCAAAATTATGCGGGGTTTTGTGCATAATTGTTTTCTGTGGTTCGTTATCGAATGACTACTGAACACCCAACCACAATAGATTGACTGACTGGTTCCCCATTATCTGGTCTGCTTTTTATTTCCTCAGAGAACTCCAGCATAAGGGGTGCATAAGGACTGCAAATCCATAGTGAAGATAAAGTGCTGGGGGCTGGGAGAGTGGAAGTTGCTGAAGAGATGGAGGGCGTGGTTGGTGTCACGAATGTAGGTGGGAAGTGCCTAAACTAAGGGAGAGAGGATGCAGTCGAGATAGGATGTGATGAGTTCGGTATGGCAGGAGCATGTCAAGACGATGTGTTGGCCAGGGTGGTTGGGCTTATAGATCTTGGGGAACAGGTAGAATTGGGCAGTAGGAGGCTGGGGAACTATGTGTTTGGCAGCAACGGAGAGGAGATCACCAGATGCAATGAGGGTACAGACAGTGCAGGTGATTTTGGCCTGATGGGTCATGGTGGGGTTGTCGGCAAGGCAGAAAGGTCCGTTCTCCAGACTACCACCGCTCCACCTTTGTCTGTGGGTTTGAATGTGAACCAGGAGTTGTTGCAGGATGACTGGAGTGCTGTATGTTCGGAGGGGTGAAGTTGGAGTGGGGGAGGGGAGTGGAGATATTGAGGTGGCCAATGTCATGTTGGCAGTCGGCAATGAAGAGATCTACTGCGGGTACAAGGGGAACGTACTCATCCGCAACCCCTGTCTCCACTCCAGCCTTCTCCTGCAACGCTGCCTGGATTCTGCCAACAACAACATTCAGAACGGCCTTGACTTCACTCCAGCTTCTGCCTCCAACTCTGGTTCCTACCACTCTGCAAGCAAGTCTTGGACTACATTTCCCAGGCTCACCCCTGGGTCCTACTGCCGACCTGCAGCCAGCCAGCACACCAGCTCTCCTTCCTCACCCATCCATCCCCACAATGCACCCTACCCCTCCGCCTGTCCCTCTTCACCTCAACTCCCTGCACCCCTTTCCACACCCCCACCCCAATCCCAGCCCAACCCCTCCTCTCCCACACCCACCACCCCTCACCACACCACATCGAACCATTACCTATCACATGTCATCATCCTTTCCTCCTCCCCCTTCCATCAGCCACTTTGGGACATCCCAAAATCCAACCCCGAGCCTTGCCACATATTCACAATGCTCCCCAACCTCAAACTCTCTGAGGCTGAAAGATCTGTCCTCAGGAAAGGGCTCACATTTGTACCCCTCTGCCCCCACGTCAACAAATTTCAGACTCACTAGGATATTGAGCTCTTCTTCTGCTGCCCCTGCCTCTGTGCCTTTTTCTTTCACAAAATCTCCCAAACTCCCTCTGAGGACCCCTTCTTCTGCCTCCAATCTTCCTCCTCCACTTGGTCACCATCCTAGATCTCTTCATTGTAGACTGCTGACGTGACTTTGGCCACCTCAATTTCTCCACCCCCCCTCACCCACTCCAACCTCATTTCCTCTGAACATGTAGCACTCCATTTGCTCCACAACAACTCCCGGTTCATTATCAAACCCACAGACAAAGGCAGGGCGGTGGTGAACTGGAGAATGGACCTCTATATCACAGAGGCTGAATGCTAACTCTCTGACACCACATCCTACCTCCCCCTTATCCATGATCCCACTGTGACCGATCAGGCCAAAATCACCCGCACTGTCCATGTCACTGGAAGGACTGTTTGGGGCCCTGGATGGATGTGAGGTGTGGGTGTACCGGCAGGTTTTGCATCTTTTCTGGTGGTAGGGGAATGTACCTGGGGGTTCTGAGGGGTTGGTGGGGAGATGGCGCAAACTAAGAACTGTTGAAGGGAATTGACCTTGTGGAAGGCAGAGAGGGGTGGGAAGAGGAAGATGTTCTTCGTGGTGGAGTCCAGCTGAAGTTGGTAGAAGTGTTTAAGGATGATGCGTTGGATATGGAGACTGGTGGGGCGGTAGGTGAGGACAAGGGGGGCTCTGTCTTTATTGCATTGGAAGGGAGTTTTCAGTAGTGGAACAGGGAGTGGAGGTGATGCGGTGGAGGGCTGTCTGGATGACAGAGGGAGAAAAAACATGTTGTTTGAAATAGGTGGATATCTGGGATGCTCCAGATTGGAATGTCTCCTGGTCAGAGCAGATGCGGCAGAGGCAGAGGAATTGGGAGAATACGATGGGCGGGAGGAGGTGTCGTTCAGGTAGTTATGGGAGTCTGTGGGTTTGTAGTCAGCATCCGTCTGGAGACTGTCGCCGGAGATGGAGTGAGTAAGGTCCAGAAGAGGGAGGGAGATATCCGAGATGGATCAAGTGAATTTGACAGCAGAGTGCAAGTTGTGGTCAAGTCGATGAACTCTTCCCATTTCCAGTGCAAATTGGAGGAACAACACCTTATCTCCCCCCGGGCAGTCTATACCCCAGAAGTCTCAACATTGAGTTCTCCAATTTCAAATAACCTCCCTTCCTATCCCTGACTTCCTTCCCAGCCCCAACCTCTCCCTGCCACAGATGGTGTCTCTGGCTTCTATAGCTGTGGAAAGTGTGTGCACATTCAGCTTCTAAAGGAGAACTAGATGACCTCAGGCTCATCCAAGAGAATGAGAATTTTCTGTACAAGACCTAGAGCAAGATCATTACACCGAGCATACCAGAAGAGAGAAGGGAGATGACAATGACAAAGGAAGAGATGATTCAAGTACAACAGACCCCAGGGGAAGTACCTCTTGTGAACAGGTCAAATCTCTTTGAAAATGTCCAGACAGATGATATTGCCAGTCTGAGAGGTGGACAAGTCTGCCATCGGAAATTGGCATGGAGGCAGAGTCAAGGAATAAGACATCATGCAGAGCCGTGATAATAGGGGACTCAATAGTGCGAGAGACTGAAAGGGGCTTCTGCAGAAACAGGCTGGATTTGAGGATGATGGGTTGCCTTCTTGGTGCCAGGATCCAGAACGTCACTGACAGAGTGCAGGGAATCCTCAAGGGCAAAGGTAAAGAGCCAGAGGTGGTGGTGCATGTCGGCACAAACGACATCGGGAAGAAGAGGAGGGACCTTCTTCAGTGGCACTTCAGAGAACTCGAAAGAAGGCCGAAAAGCAGTACTTCCAGGGTGGTTATCTCCGGTTTGCTTCCAGTTCTTCAAGCTGGAGAGGGCATTAATAGGGAGATAATGGACTTGAATGTGTGGCTGAGGAACAGGTGCAGGAAGCAAGAATTTAAATTCTTGGATCACTGGGGTATGTTTTGCGGTAAGGATAAATTATACAAGAGGGATGAGTTGCACCTTAATAGGTGGGGGACCAGCATTCTGGCAAGCAGGTTTGCACCGCAACACAAGTATGTTTAAACTAAGTAGTGGGGGGCAGGGGACAAACTGGAAATTTAAGAAGGAAGTTAAAGGGAAAGGGAGAATAAGAGAAGTTAAGGAAGACAACAGAATCAATGGAGCAGAAAACTCAAGAAGGGATCATACAGTATGGTCAAGTGAAATAAGGGATTAATAGGAAGGGTGAGGGGAGTAACAAGTTAAGAATATTATATATGAAAGTACAAAACATATGAAATAAGGTGGATGAGCTTGAGGCTCAGCTGAAAATTGGCAGGTACGATTGTGGTGATAACTGTCGTGGCCTCAAGTGAACAGGGCCTGGGAAATGAATATTCAAAGCTATATGTACGATCAAAAGGACAGACTGATGGGCAGAGGGAGTAGGGTGGCCTTGTTGGTGAGGAATGATATTCAGTCCCTTGTGATGGGGTCATAGAATCGGGAGACGTAGAGTCAGTATGGATAGAGCTGAGAAATTCTAATGGTAGAAAGACTGTAATCTACAAGCCCCCAAACTGGATGTAGGGAGTAAGTTGAATAAGGAATTGAAATTGGCCTGTCTCAAAAGTATTACTACAATTGTTATGGGGAATTCCAACATGCAGGTAGACTGGAAGAATCGGGATGGTACTGGACTCGAAGAAAGGGTTTTGTGGAGTGCCTCCGAGATGGATTCTTAGAACAGCTTAAACTGGAGCCTACCAGGGAGAAAGCAATTCTGAATGTTGAAAAGATTGGAGCAACTGGGCTTGTATACATTTGAGTTTAAAAGGATGAGAAGAGATCTGATTGAGACATATAAAATTATTAATGAATTTGACACTCTGGAGGCAGGTTTCCCTGATGGGTGAGTCCAGAAACAGAGGACACAGAATAAGAGGTAGGCTATTTAGAACACAGTTGAGGAGAAACTTCTTCACCCAGAGAGTGGTGGACATATAGAATGCCCTGCCCTGGAAGGCAGTAGAGGCCAAGTCTCTGGATATCTTCAAGAAAGAGATGGATATAGCTCTTAAAGATAGTGGAATCAAGGGTTATGGTGATAAGGCAGGAACAGGATACTGATTGAGGATGATCAGCCATGATCACAACGAATAGTGGTGCTGAGTCGAAGGACCGAATGGCCTGCTCCTGCATCTATTGCCTATTGTCTAACCTATTTCTTTATTTGTTGCTAAACTTATTCCACATCATGACCTATCACACTTCTATCAATACTCCCACCACACACTTTTATTAACCAAGCTACCTCATCTCTCTTTTCTTCTTTTCTGTTCTTCTTGAGTATGAACTGCCTTGAATACTGAATTTGCAGTCTTAGTCTCTCGGCAACCAAATCTCCCTGACAGCTATTAAATCACATTCATTTATATTTCTTTGTGCTGTCAATTCCTCTATCTTGTTACAGACAACAGACAAAGAGCCTTAATCTTTGACTTTGTACTGTTTTCACTTACTCTGGTTCAACTTTCTGCTGCACTCATCAGCTTGTATTTTCTGTCCCTTTCTATTATACTTTTATTATTATTCATCTCTTCATTAAGCTGTACCTCTGCACTCTTTATGATTTTATAAACTTCCCTTCAATTGAAACCTCACCTCTCACTCATTAGTTTCAAGCTCCATCGACAATCCTAGTTATACAGTTCACCAGAACACTGAACCCAGTCTGGTTCAAATAAAGTTCAACCCAATGAAACAGATCTCTTTTTACCCAGTACTGGCACCAAAGGCCCATGAATCCGGACCTATTTCTCCCACACCAGTTTTGAAGCTACACGGTCAGCTCTTCAATCTTATTTACCCCATGCTAATTTCCATGTGGCTGGGATAGTCATTCAGAGATTATTATTTTTGTTCTGCTTTTTGTAAATTTAGTCTCAAGCTGTTCATAATCCCTCAAGTAAACCTCTTTCCTAATTATACCAATTTCATTGGTATCTACATAGATCACAACTGAATCCCCCCTCTACCACACCAAGGTCTCCTCCAACGTCGAAGAAATGTGCTAAACCTTATCAACAAGTGGGCAACACAGCCTTCACAATTGCCTGTCTTTGTTGCAGAGAACAATATCTATTCATCTATCTATGCAACCCCTTATACTACTACTTTTCTTTTTTTTAACCCTCACTTGCATTGTACTCTGTACCATGGTGCTTTGGTCAGTTTGCTAATCCTCAGTGCAGTCTCCACCCACCCCCCCCCCCTCCACAATGTCCAAAACGTCATATCTAGTGGTCAAGGACACTGGCCGAATCATCTCCAAGACTAAATTCTATATTTCTATATGTACTTTCCTTGCAAACATTCTTTCTTATCCTTGACCATGGACCAAATTTGATGTAACAGATCAAAGGGCTGTGAGTGCCTCCTGAAACAAAGTCTCACAATACAATTTTATTCTCCAGTTTTTCAATGACTCTGATCCTTCAAGCAGCAGCATATGTAGTCACTGTTGATGGTACGGATGTTCAGTGTTTCCTGTATACTATAGCTGCAACACATCCCCAACAAAACGACGTGTTCTATTTAATTAATTAACTTGGATGTTAAATATGTATCGGTGAATTTCTTAACCCTGTACTCTTCAGCTATAACGTTGGCCAATTGACTTAAATCAAGAGACAATCAAAAAGAACTGAAGAGGTGCCCACCAATCACCTGCCTATTTTCATGTGATGTCACACCTCCCTCACAGGACGGAAGAAGTTGAATGGTCCCTCTGTTGCCAGTTTTTACCTCCTGCCCTCATTGTTCTTCTCATGTAGATTGGTTTTTCTCTTGATGAAGCTGACCCATTTTCTCATGTTGTTTGAGAAATTGCTGACTCCACTTTCTCTTTTGCCCTGTCTGAAGGTACTGTTCCCTTTCTCGTGCACTTTTAATGAAGCTGCTGTCTCTTCCACTATTTCAGAAGAACAGGATTCTCCTCTTTATTGCCGAATCATTTTCACAGTGAATCTCACGGCTGCACAATCCTCCTAGTTTCATTCATCATGATGCTGGCTTGCTGCACACTGCTATGAGTCTGTTACACAGTGATTCTGACTGCCGCACATTGTTTTAGTTCTCTTTGTATATCTGCCAAACTGAAACAGCTGACATGGAGCCATTGGAGAGTTAAAAATTCAGAACTTACACCAACAATAGGCCTGTGACATGTTCAGAAACAGAATTAGGTTGAGAATAATGTGTGGGCTCAATATTGGCTGAGGGAAGGACAGGAGAAAGTGAGGTCTGCAGATGCTGGAGATCAGAGCTGAAAATGTGTTGCTGGAAAAATGTAGCAGGTCAGGCAGCATCCAAGGAGCAGGAGATTTGACATTTCGGGCATAAGCCCTTCTTCAGGAATGGATTCCTGAAGAAGGGCTTATTCCCGAAATGTCGAATCTCCTGTTCCTTGGATGCTGCCTGACCTGCTGCGCTTTTCCAGCAACACATTTTCAGCTGTGAGGGAAGGACAGTTCAAGGTTCCAGGTTTTAGATGCTGACTTGAATTGAATTTATTGTCACGTGTACCGAGGCACACAGACAGCTTTGTCTTGTGAGTAATACAGGTAGATCACAGAGTTAAGTAGCATAGATAAGTAAATAATAGGTAAATAGTGGCAAAAACAAAAACACAGGTATAGGTAAATTTAAGAGTTTGTGAGTCCATTCAGTATTCTAACAACAGTTAGGTAGAAACTGTTTTGAAACTGGCTGGTGCGTGTTTTCAGGCTACTGTACCTTCTCCTCGATGGTAGAGGTTATAGAAAAACATTGCCAGGGTGGGATGGATCTTTGAGAATGTTGGCAGCCTTTCCTTGACAGAGGCCCTGTGGATCTGTTGGTCCAACAGGCAAATTTGACTGGGTCAAGAGTAGTAGGAGGCTGGAGTTGATTAATGCCATGACCAACCTTTCAAAGCACTTCACAACCACCGAAGTTAGGGCCACTGGGCAGTAGTCATTGAGCCATGGTACATGAGCATTCTCAGGTACAGGGATGATATTGGCCCTCTTGAAACAGGCAGGGACAGTGGCCTGCTGCAGGGAGAGGTTAAAGATGTCCAAGAAGACCTTTGTCAGTTGATCTGCTCATGGTCTGAGTGCACGGCCTGGTACTCTGTCTGATCCAACATGATTCACACGAAGGAAAGCTGATTTGATCTCTGATGCAGTGACTGTTGGGTTATGTTCGTCAGGACTTGTCGGAATAGGTGTTACCGTCCTGCCGAAATTCTGCTCAAAGTGAGCATATAAGGCATTGAGACGATCTGGGAGGGATGTGACATCATCTGTTATCTTGTACTGTCTCTTTTTAGAACCCGTGATGTCATTCAGTCCTTGCCATAGTCGCCGGGTGTCTGTCTGGGTCTCTAGTTTGGATCAGTAATGGTCCTTGGCTGTCTTAATGCCTCTGCGAAGGTCATACTTGAATTCCTTATATTTGAGTGGGTCTCCTGATCTGAAGGCGTCACGGCGGGTTTTTAGCAGGTTCTGTATGTCCTGATTCATCCAGGGTTTCCTGTTGGGGAAAACCTAGATTGACTTCCTCAGTATGCAGTCCTCCACACATTTGCTGATGAAGTTCGTGACGGTAGTGGACTACACATCCAAGGTACCTGCGGACTGTTTGAACATGGTCCAATCAGCTGATTCCAGACAGCACTGGAGTTGATTCTCTGCCTTCTCCAACCAGCACTGAATCTGTATCCATGAGGGAGTCCCTTGCTTGAGCTTTTGCCTGTAAGCCAGGAGAAGAAACATGGCATTGTGGCCGGAGTTCCCAAAATGAGGGCGGGGGATGGAGCAGTAGGCATCTTTCACAGGGGTGCCGCAATGGTCTAAAATGTCCAGGCCCCTGGTAAGGCAGGTAATGTTCTGGTGGTACATGGGCAACACTTTCTTTAGATCGGCTTGATTGAAGTAGGCAGTTACCAGTGAACAGGGCCTCAGGAAGTTCCGTCATCAGAGTGTTAGTGGTGGAGTACAGCACATCCAGAGCTTCCTCAAATGTTTGCTTGTGGTGGTATATACACAGCAGTTAGTATAGCAGTGGTAAATTCCTGTGGTAGATAGAAGGGGCGGCATTTGATGGTGAGGAATTCAAGGTTTGGGGAGCAGTGGTTGCCCAGGGTTGCAATGTCAAGCATCACAAGTTGTTAATTAAAAAACAAACTCCCCCACCCTTTCTCTTACCCGAGGACTCTGTACCGTCCATATGATGGATAGAAAAGCCATCAGCCTGAAGTGCGCAGTCGGGAATGGATGGGTTGAGCCAGGTTTCTGGGAAACAGAGTGTGCAGCAGTCACGCAGTTCATGCTGGAAGCTGAGCCATGATCTGAGTTCGTCCATCTTGTTCTCCAGAGTGGATGCAGTTCTAGTTAAACTGTTTAAAAGATACCAGGATAAGTACATGAATAGGAAAGCTTTGGAGAGATATGGGCCAAATGCAGGCACACAGGACTAGTTTTAGTTTGGCAACATGGTCAGCATGGACTAGTTGAACCAAAGGTATATTTCCATGCTGTATGACTCTGAGTCTATAACTCTATAAACTCAGCTTCAGGTTTGCTAATGTTCAACCACTTCTCATGCTGCGTGAAAGCCATACCATACAGAAAAGCTTTGTTTCACAACTCGATACAAGTGGAGATGGATTTATAAAGTTATGAAGGGAAATAGGAAAGGAATTAAATTTATTTTCTACTTAAGCCTGGAACATAGACTTTCCTTGAAGCATTTGATTCTGAACACTATATGTTGTCATATTTTACAATACTTTGGAGCCTGCGTATTTATGTCTTTCAAGCCAATAACTACATTTTTTGGGAAGGTTGCAAACATTTTAAATCCAAAAGTGAAATTGGGATTGCCAATTGGGATTGATTAATATTTCCAATCTAGATTATATTTTAAAAACTTGTTTTTTGATATTTTTCTTATCTTTTCCTTTGAAATATTAGTAACATTATCTATGGGTTAGGATGCTGATATTGAGTACAAATGAGTGAGGTTTGGCATATTGGAATGCATGCTGTCATGAAGAATAAAATTATTCTAACCACGTAGCTGTCAAGTTACCGAACCATTTGTTGTTTGTGCATTGAATCATTTTGATCTCACTGGTATCATTGGTGCATATGATTTTTTTCCAGATTAATTTGTTCCTCTTGAATTAATTTAGCTTAATCTGTGATGTTTTATTATCTGAAATCCAGGCAGCAACAATAAAATAAACATGAATCTTCAGATGCCAACAAAATGAGACTTGAGATATTTTAAATCAATTACCTTCCTTTTCTTCTTGATATATGTTTTGTGGTGTCAAACAACCCTTTTTTTTAATTCTGCTTTTATTCTGTATGAAGTAACTCTCTTCTTAAGGTATTGGGCCTTGCTAAGGTGCAGTTCTAAGATGAGCATTTTCATACCTCACTCAAATAACCATCTCTATGTGATAAACTTAGCAATGTGCATTGTCCCAAGTGTTGGCATCACAAACAGCGAAGATCTTTTCCTTATACCACGATCATGCATGTGCTGTTTCAGTGGGATCAATGAATAATAATCAACAATAGCAATCCTGACTAATTTGTCTTTTTCAGGCCAAAAGTAGCCGATTGTGATCAGTTCGTTTAGCACTGTCCAGAAATTGAATTAAAGTCTACATGAGAAACTCATGCATCAGATAGTTACCCATTAAGCCATCAGGCAAGATTCGCAATTCATTCTTTACGCAGGCTTTCAGGCTGTCAGTCATATTGTAGGTTGAGTTGAAATAATGCATTTTATCCTTTATGCCAATTACTCTAAAAATGGTGGATGGCTAGATTTGAGAAAAACGACAATGACTATGTGAGAAAATAAGTTATTCACTTGCACCTCCATGTAAACAAGACCTGTGGTGCAGAGTTACAATGTAAAGTACCCCCTTTTGATAATTTATTTCATTTTGTGATTAGGGCAAATGACTTGTTGCAGCAAATGATTTATCCCATACACCTGCTTTGAAATTAGCATTTGCTCACCCTCTGGGACTTATTATTGTAAAATTGTGGTACTCAAGCAGCAAATTGCTCTTCACATAGTGAGTGTGGAAACGTATTTGATTTGTCACAGATGTTCCCACTGTGTCAAATCACTTGCCGTATTTATGAAACTGGAAAATAAGGCAGACAAAAGGGTGAAATTCCATTAAAAATGAGTCATAATTGTTTCACTTTGTTGAGTATATTTGAATTGACTGCAGAGATCTACATACATGAATAAAAATGCCTGTTGGTTTTACAGCAGTGCACCTGTTTGGCCTGACCTGGCAGCTGCAGCCAGTACATGGACAGCTCTACGAGAACGGGGGAAGCAAATCTTTCACTGGGCTGGAAAACCTGGATACTACTGCATCTCCCATGGGCGGAAAAGGTTCAGACAAAGATGACATGAAAGGAGGTCTTGGAGGTAGCTGTGCACCTAATGATCCTTAAAAAAGATGAGTGGAATTACAGTTTAACTCCCTAGTCAAACTCTGCGATAACTATTCAAAGAAGGCTTTGATTTTGTTGGGGGCTACTGCTATTTATAAAGTGGCAAAGCCTACTCTATGTGAATATGTTGCTGCCCTGATCATTAGTCCCTTGCCAACAAACACCAAAATTAATGGCAATAAGCACCAGTAAAGGAAGGGTTCTTTTATTGTTTCTTTGAAAGTACACAACAACTGACTAATTAGACTTTGTTACAGATACTTCTGACAGGAGGAGGTGGAGGGAAAAAAAAACTGTACGAGTTGTCTCATAAAACTTAGATTAGGCAGTGTTTAATGGACCAAGGAATTAGAGCTGTCATAATGTGATTTAGGGGAGCAAGGGTAGAACTAATCTGCCCAGTCACTTCAGCATTTGTATCATCTGTTCCCTGTGGAAGTGAGATGGTAAATTATAGTTTTGTTGCTGCAATAGTAGGTTAGGTAGACATTCAGGTCACAATTAAAACATGATAGCTCAAATAGAGAGCGTCTAACTAATTGCAGTGAGTTGATTGCCGTACAAATAGACTCTGTTCCTCAGGCAATGTGTTCCAGGTTCTGTTAATGGAGAGCATTAACAGTGAACATGAATTGAAATCCAGTCTTGATACATTGTACATTTGATCAAATTTTCAAAAAGCAGTAATCACCATTGGATTGCAGTTTTTGCACCTACTTTTAAAACTGCATCTACTCCCCTACATTTCTGAGCCCATTTCCATGCACATGTTTAACCTGGCTGAATCCTCACAGTGTAAGATAGTCAGGGGAAAACAAGTCACACCTACTTTTTTTACTGCACTAACTCTATTAATCATCATAATTTACTGAGTATCCCTCAACTTTTCAGTGTGTTAATGAACGAGTGTGAATCAGGAAGTGACTAAATGTTTGGAGTAGGAGGTTGGAGTGGGGAGCAATGGGTTAGATCCAAAGGAGGATTGTGAGGCACAATGATTCATGTTGGATCTAGAGTCAGGGTTGGGCAGGAGGTGGACAGGGTAAGCTGAAGTTTGGTTGGATCCAGAAGGGAGAGCATGTTGTGTGTCTTGGGTATTGAGGTGTTAATGATCACAGTGACGTGAGATTCACTGCCTTCAGTGAGGGGTCAGTTTAAAAGTTATCCAGTCGTCAAAGTAGATTTTAAATTGTTCCAATGTTTGCTGCTGAACTATTGACCAAATAATTGGAAGTATCCAAAGTCTTTAGTTTTAACTCAAAGCTGGGGACTTTCTGGAGGTTTTCGGGTACCAGGTTATTAGCCATCAGATGTTTAAGCTTCCTGGGCATTTATAATCTAGTCAATGTGCCAGGACTTCCAAGTGACCCCAATGTGTACCTTTCAGGATTTGTTCAGTCTTGATCATCCAGTGTCTGGAAGATTCAGAGGCATTGACCAAGAGATCACTGATTTTCCAGTGTGTGAGTGATGTGAATTTGTTTCCACTCTGCATTTGTAAGCAAGTTGGCTTATTATTTTCAGCCTAAACCACCAACAAGCAGAAACTCGAAAAGACAAGACAAATTAGATTAGATTAGACTTACAGTGTGGAAACAGGCCCTTCGGCCCAACAAGTCCACACCGACCCGCCGAAGCGAAACCCACCCATACCCCTACATTTACCCCTTACCTAACACTACGGGCAATTTAGCATGGCCAATTCACCTGACCCGCACATCTTTGGACTGTGGGAGGAAACCGGAGCACCCGGAGGAAACCCACGCAGACACGGGGAGAACGTGCAAACTCCACACAGTCAGTCACCTGAGTCGGGAATTGAACCCGGGTCTCAGGTGCTGTGAGGCAGCAGTGCTAACCACTGTGCCACCGTGCCGCCAAATGTGTCAGTCTCTCCCATAGCCGTTGCACCAGCAAGTCCTAAGATCTCCCTCCTCCTGATGACAAACACTGAGTCCATCACAGCCTCAGAGTAAGGTTTTGGCACAGCTCTTGTGGTGAAGTGATAGTGTCCCTAGCTCTAAACCAGGAGATCCAGGTTCAAGTTCCACCTATTCCAGAGTTAAGTAATAACATCCCTCAACTGGCTGATCTCAGGTTAACTCTGAGGAGGCTTAGCTCCCAGATGTTCAAGTTTTTGAAAGGATTACTACTGAAGATTGCCATAAGCATAATCCAACATGACGATGTTATATGGACTTATTGACTGAGAAGCTTAGGATCTTGAAAGCATGAAACCTAACATCCACATCCTCCTCATAATCTCTGATAATATGTCTATCACATCAAAGTAACTTCTAACTATTTGCTAACACTGAATGACCAATTCTTATTCAATACTAAACCTACTTTGAGTCAGGCCAGTAATTGGCTCTTCTCCACAACACTCAACTAATTAGGCCCTGCCGGTCACTACAATTCAAGAGATTGGCAGCAGCAAACTGACTATATGATGATGTGATAATACAACATGGTGAGTAGTGACGTGGATTTCACTTAACTGCTGCGAGGGCATTCCTGTTTCAATGCAGAGGATTAAAATAACAGAGAAGTAGCAGTTACAAGTAACAAGCTTAGCTAAATTGGCATTGAGAACAGGTGTTTTGGGTTGTCTTTGACAATGGAAGAGAACACCGTGTCTTGATGGTCTGTCAATTCAGGTTGAGCAGTCCATGACTACTGAAGGGCTGATCTGTTGCAGTCCATCTTTTTCAATGGGTGCTTAGAATCCCTGCTCAGCATGGGAACAGAATCCCTTGCACCTGGCATAAAAATTCGATAATGCAAAGACTCAAGATGGCCACTTTTTAATTGGCAATCTGAAATATCAGCCTATGCATGGAATTTGAGGATGACGTACAGCTGATCAATAATATGCACAAGACAGTGGTAAATGACATGGAATTTTCTCGGCCAAAATTTGACATGACTTCGCTATAAGAGAACCGGTTTATTGTGATATAATCAGCGGAAGAAAAACATTCTGTGTTCGTCTGGCAGTGAAGTGTTCAAAGAAAACACATCAGGAACAAAGTTTTTCTGTGAGTAACATATTCTGAATGATTGAACCCCACACATGGTTCAGAATGTGTTCCCTCCATCTTACTGTACAAGTGAGCCAGTTAACTTCATGAGTTGCTGTGTTCCAATATGTACTCCACAACAGAGACAAAGACCTGTTACATGAGGAAATTCACACTGCTGTCATCAAAATGTCTAAGTTGGATATATTTACTTTTTGAGTGATTTCAATGTAAGAGTGGGTGCAGACTGTGAGGCATTACCATCTTGCTTTGGATATCATGACCTCAGAAAGACAATTAAGAATTGACAGGGAGCTGTTCTGCTACCATAAGCTTTGTGTTCTGAAAAGAAGCATTAGTTACACACCATGACACAAGGTGTCATGGATACATCCGAGATCAGGATGACACAAGCTGAATTTGATCATCACCATATGAGACTCTGTGAACAGCATTCTCAACAGATGCAGCTGTCACAGGACTGACTGTAGAGATGACTTCCTGGTGTGCACCAGTGTTAAGAAACAGCCCATGAAGATTATTTTCATTCAAAGCATAGATGCCACATTTGCATCAATGTCAGCTGTCCTGCCCAGATAAAATAGAACAGTATTTGACTCAATTGAATCAATCTACCTCATTCTCGCACAGTGTAGAGAAATGAAATGAAGCATTCTTCAAGACACCATCTACAAGATCGCACTCTCAACACATGGAAAAGAACAAAAGGAAAACCTGACTGTTTTGAGACTCATATCCAACTGATAGAACATGTCATTGAAGCCAAGCAGACTGCCTTCATTAATTGCAAAAGAGATCTGAGGATAAAGCTTTGGAATGCACTCCGAGCTGCTTGCAGTAAATTGCAACAGACTGCTAGATGCTGCATCGATGAATACTGGTTACAACTCAGCCAGAAAATCTAAATAACTTTCAACACAGAGAATATAGGGAGCTTATATAAAGGAGTCAAAGAAAAGGCAATGTCGATAAGCATAGAAACTACCCCCTTGAAAAGAAAGTAGACAAGCAAGATGCTGGAAGAGCATAGCAACTCAGGCAGCATCAGGAGGTGGAGAAGTCCGATGTTGCAGATATAACCCTTCTTCAAGTTATACCTGAAACATTGGACTTCTCCAGCTCCTGATGCCGCCTAGCGTGCATGCTCGTCTAGCCTCCTGCTTGTCTACTTTGGATTTCAGCATCTGCTGTTTTTTTGTTGTCTCGAGTCATTGAAAACAAAAACAGGGAATATTATCACTCACAATGTACAATTGGCAATTGGGGTGGAAAATTATCTTGAGTTGTACTCTTGGGAGAACACACATCAGTGAAGCCCTAGACACTATGGAAAGCTGCTTCACACTGCAGAGCTAGATATTGGAAATTAGTGCAGAAGTCAACAAAGCTATTGACTTACTGGCCATAAGCTAAACTCTAGGTGTTGATCCTATACAAGTTGAATGTATCAAATTCAGGAAACTGGCACACCAAGGAACTTTGCCTGAGGTCTTTAATAACAAATTTCAAACATGTTTGAACATCTGCAGTCATGTTTTGGCTGACTGTCCTTCTAAGAAAAAACATATAATTAAAACTTCGATATGTTTGTCTTCAAGTACTTTAGGGTCCCTCTGTCATCATGAAACCATCAGCATCAGGATGACAAATGTCATAGTCCAGGATGTTGACTGACTTCCACCTGTCAGCACTGATAATGTGACACTGGAAGTTATTGATAGCTTCATTTATCTGTGTTCCATAATTACCAGCAATCCATCACTTGATTCTGAAATCAATAAACAACTGCAACTTTTGCAGTGTGTGACGGCCAAGCTGAGTAAAATAGTGAGAAACAGCAACCTGATTGAGAACATTAAACCAGGAGTATATGTTAGGGGGAAAGGATGAACAGTTTCCACCTTTTCTATGTCAGCAGTGTTTTTAATTTTTTTGCATTTCTTGGCAGGGCAACATCAGTTCAAAGGTTCTGGGACATTCTAATTCCATCAGTGTACACTGATTGACATCTACACTGGCTTAGTGCACTTATTGGATGAATGAAGGTTGTATAGCTAAAGGCATTCTACTGTATACTAACCCTTGGGTCATGACCTCCCGAGGTCTATTGCACTGCTATTAGGATACGTATAACTGAGAAATAGAGATGGAAAACATAGACCTTGATAATTGTGGAAGTTGTTGCTAGCCATGACCTCTTAAGACTGAATGTTTGGAAGGGCATTAAAAGAGGCAAACAGAAATGAAAAACTTAGCTGATTGAAAAGAAGACCCAGAGAAAACAGAAATCAGGAAACTGTGTGCCTTCTCAGCATGCAGTGAAGACTCCCATGGGGGCTTTTACCCTTCCGGCAATGCATTTCACAGTGTTGACTGTCATGTTACAAAATGTTAGGCGACCAGTTCCTATAAATAGCACAACTCATGCTCAGACAGTCCGTCTGGACCAAGTGATTTCTGTCCCAATCTAAAGAAATGTTTAAATCTCCCTAATGTGGCTGAGTTAACTACATTGGCAGGCAGGGCATTCCACACCCTCACTACTCTGAGTAAAGAACCTGCCTCTGACATCTGTCTTAAATCTATCACCCCTCAATTTGTAGCTATGCCCCCTCGTACAAGCTGACATCATCATCCTAGGGAAAAGACTTTCATTGTCTACCATAGCTAATCCTCTGATCATCTTGTAGGTCTTTATCAAATCCCCTCTTAGCCTTCTTCTTTCCAATGAGCACAGACCCAAGTCTCTCAGCCTTTCCTCATAAGAATTCCCCTCCAGACCAGGCAACATCCTGGTAAATCTCCTCTATACCTTTTCCAATGCTTCCACATCTTCCTGTAATGGGGCGACCAGAACTGTACACAATATTCCAAGTGCGGCCGCACTAGCATTTTGTATAGTTGCAGCATGATATTATGGCTCTGGAACTCAATCCCTCTACTTATAAAACCAAACACACTGTATGCCTTTTTAACAGCACAATCAGCCTGGGTGGCAACTTTCAGTGGTCTATGTACATGGATTCCAAGATCCTTCTGCACATCCACACTCCCAAGAATCTTTCCATTGACCCAGTATTCTGCCTTCCTGTTATTCTTCCCAAAGCGAATCACCTCACATTTATCTGCATTGAACTCCATTTGCCACCTCTCAGCCCAATTCTGCAGTTTATCAAGTCACCCTGCAACCTGCAACATTCTTCCACTCTGTCCACCACTCCACTAACTTTAATGTTATAAGTAAACTTACTAACACATCCACCGATGCCTGTGTCTAAGTCATTTATAAAAATGACAAACAACAGTAGTCCCAAAACAGATCCTTGTGGCACACCACTAGTAACTGGACTCCCAGTTGAATATTTCCCATCAAACACCTCATAATGCCCTCTTACAGAAAGCCAGTTTCTAATCCAAACTGCTAAGTCACCCTCAATCCATGCCTCCCCATTTTTTTCCAACAGCCTACTGTGTGGAACCTTATCAAAGGCCTTACTAAAGTCCATGTACACCATGTCAACTGCCTTACCCTCACCCACATGCTTGGTCACTTTCTCAAAAAACTCAATGAGGTTTGTGAGACATGACCTGCCCTTAACAAAACCATGTTGACTGTCTGCAATGAAATTGTTGCTTGCTAAATGATTATAAATCCTATTCCTTTCCAAAACCTTTCCTACAACAGACATAAGGCTCTCTGGTCTATAATTATCTGGGTCATCTCTACTGCCCTTCTGGAACAAGGGCACATTTTCAATCCTCCAGTCCTCTGGTACTAAACCTGTAGACAATGATGACTCAAAGATCAAAGTCAAAGGCTCCAACACCTCCTCCCTGGCTTCCCTGAGAATCCTCTGATAAATCCCATCCAGTCCAGGGGACTTGTCTATTTTCACTCCTTCTAGAACTGATGACACCTCTTTTTTCCTTACTAACCTCAATCCTTTCTAGGCTACAATCTCATATCTCATTCTTCTCCTCTACAATATTCTCCTTTTACTGAGTGAAAACCAATGAGAAATATTTGTTTAGCACCCCTCTGATCTCCACGGGGTCCACACACAACTTCCCACTTCTGTCTTTGACTGGCCCTATTCCTACCCTAGTCAGCCTTTAATTCCTCACATACCTATAGAAAGCTTTAGGGTTCTCCTTTAATCTACCTGCTAAAGACTGCTCATGTCCTCTCTTTGCTCTTCTTAAAATTCTTTACAACTTCCTAGCTAATCTGTAACTCTCGATCGCCTCATCTGAACCATCTTGTCTCATTGTCACATAAGCCTCCCTCTTCTGCTTAACAAGAGATGCAATTTCTGCAGTAAACCACATTTCCCTTACCCTGTCACTTCCTCTCTGCCTGACAAGGACACACCTATCAAGGACACACAATATCTCTTCCTTAAACCAGCTCCACATTTTGAATGTCCCCATCACCTGTATTTTGCTACCCTATTCTATGCATCCTAAAAATTGCCTAATTGCATTGTAATTGCCCTTACACCATATCTCCACCACTTTCTGTTTTATCCTGATTAACTTTGCAGTGCAGTGAAGAGCTGGCTATGACACTTTGCTTTTTCATTTTCAGACTCACAAAGGCCGACACACTCAAATACAAACACCTAAAGGGAACTTTCAACAAGATCAGTTGCATTAAATGTAGAGAAACCGTATGTGAACATTGTGACATTGTCAACTCTATCTCATATGTAACACTTTCAGCTTTCAGAACTCTTAGTTATAACCAATATAATTGTGATGTTTATGTCACCTTTGAGAATGAAAGCATCCATATTTGACTTGATTCTAGAGCATTTCAGGATTAATTGGAATCAATTTGACGATTAGTGAGATCATTTACAATGAAGTGTACTGTCACCAATTACTTTTCTGTCATCATTACTGCTACATAATGAATCCCCTGTATTTTCAGTTGGCGTAACAAATGCCGGAGTGAGAAGAAAGGGTAGTTTAATTAGTTATTGGTTAACTGTGCTTTTGCACATTAGATGCCACACAACTATACTTGTCCCCAAGTTCCTGTTTGACGTCTCTATGAAACTTTCTAATGATTCTTATGTGCTGTTTCATAGTAAAGCTATGGTACTATGTTTTAGTTATACAAAACAAGTAAAATACCACATCTCTGCATTTTCTGCACTCACTGTAAAACTCATGGTTTTCAACCAAACGTATGAACTAGTAAAATTTATGCATGTGTGTCCCTTGTTGATACATATGCACACAAATTCTCATTTCCTGCAGAATGATTTCAATGTTCAACAGAGGATAGATTTTCCCTGCAAACACATAATGATTTGCTCACTGACCTACAATTCAACAATAATAATTTCTCTCGATATAGCAGAGTATAATGTCTCAAGGCACTCAGCAGCAGCATCACATAGCAAAATTAGATACTGAGCCAAATAAAGCAAAATTAGGACTGATTACTAAAAATTGAACCAAGTGGTAGGTTTTAAAAAACATTTTAAAGGAACAACTAGGGACAGAGTTCCACAGCTCGGGGCCTAGGCAGCTGACAGTAATGCTGGAGCAATAAAAATTGGAAATTTTCAAGAGGTCAGAATTACATGAATGTGGCTGCAAGAGGGTTATGAGATTGGGATTACAGAGATAGCGATGGTAAAGTCATGGAGTTATTCAAAACAGGGAGAAACGTCACATACATTGAAAATGTATTGCTGGGAAAGAGCAGCAGGTCAGGCAGCATCCAAGGAGCAGGAGAATCAATGTTTCAGGCGTGAGCCCGTCTTCAGGAATGGAGAGGATCCCTGAAGAAGGGCTCATGTCCTAAACGTCGATTCTCCTGCTCCTTGGATGCTGCCTGACCTACTGCGCTTTTCCAGCAACACATTTTCAGCTCTGATCTCCAGCATCTGCAGTCCTCACTTTCTCCTAGAAAAGTCACACAGTCAAGATATGACTTGACCAAGACCCAATAGACAAGTGAACAAAGTAAGCAGCTATTTCTTACACAGATCTCTAAAACAGCAACTGACTAAATGAACAACAATGCATCTCAAAGTATCTCAACCCACCTGACACAATTAAGAGATGTCAAGTTTTGGTATAATGGAACCGTGAAAAATATTCAGCCTGTGGTTAAGAAAGCAATGAAACCTAATAACTATTACATCATTACACCAATCCATGTAAGACAAAGGACATGCAGCAAATTTGTTGGGGGTATTTTCCTTTGTGTTTTCTTTTGCTGATTGCTTAAATTACTGATCTAAAAGAGGTTGTTTCTGCTACACGTTGGTTATTTGGTCATTGTGAACAGATTATTACATTGGGGTTGACACCCATTTTCTAGCTATGAATATCATTGTGGCACATAAATAGCTACGCAATAGATATGTTTCCAATGAAAAGCAGGACAAAGGACGATGGGGAACAGACAGGAAAGTGGAATTGAGATCAGGATAAGATCAGCCATGATCATAGTAAATGATAGAGCAGGTTTGAAGGGATGATTTGCCTACTCCCGCTCCTATTTCCTATCTTCCTATGTTCCTGTTGTTCTCATGCTGGCCCACAGATGATATCACAATTTTTGTCTATCATTGGCTAATATCTCTCAGATGGGAAAATCGGTGTTTAGGGCTTTCACATTAGGCATTAAGTGGGTCTTTTGGCTATCTGTAGATCTTCTGATATCAGTTATTTTGCTATGCTGATAAGTGTTGGGAATGTGTCCATCTTCAATTGTGTGAAGAAGTCCTGTGCAGAGAACTTCTGACCACAGAATTTGCTGGGTTTCATTAGACTGCTTGTAGGCCAGCCCTTCTGACTAGTGCCTCTGGATTGTAGAGCTATCAGCTATCAGCTATCAGTGCTGGCAATTCTTCAAGGCAGAACATCCTTTTAAGGCAGGGATGAAAGTCTCACCTAAAGCAATTAAAGTACTCCCAGCCATGGGGATTGTGGGCTGACTCCTTCATTCCAGACCTTTTAGCTATTTTAGAGGGAAACCATGGCATCTCATAAAATTCTGATTAGTCCAAGGAAGTAGTAGTTCCATCCTGAAGTCCTCCATCTAGTCTAACCTGACATTGTACGTTAATGTTCATTATTTCAAAATTATATATATTCAATGCAAATCATCTGAATTAAATTGAAGTTTATATTTTACAACTTGATCCTACATTTACTTCCTGTCACCCAACTGGACTGTCATATCCTCATTCCAACTTAGATTTTCTTCTCACTGCCCCAGTAAGGAAATTGGGTGCCATTCCACTACTTGTAAGTAACAGAGAAGAGGCAAGGTACCAAAAGAAAATCCAATTTTGTTTCCTTTCACTGAAACTATTGTGGACCTCAGGAACCATCAGGGGACTTGGAAGATCCTGGAATGAGTCCACAGGTTTATTAATTGGAGCAAAAGAGCTTAGTACTATTACTATCACTGCCTACTTTATAAAGGCTCCAAACATTCACCTGATGAAAACCTTAGCTAGAGTCCAAGAGCGCAACTGAAAATAATTATTTCCTTTTCAGATCATTTCTGCCCTCTATATGGGCTGCCACCTCTTAATTATACTTTAGCCTGTACCCTGTAGCAGTATCACATCATCTGCGTCTTCAGCATTAGGTGACTTCCTATTTGAGGCCTGGTTCCTGAAATTAGGATGGATTCAGGTCATGCCTGATGGAAATTTTGAGGTCTGACCCTTCTCCATCGGCAAGACAAATTGGCTAACTTGTAAAATTGTGAGCAAAATATATTTTAAAGAATACACATTTCACAATAACATGGTGACATTTGACTGTTAGATTGTTATTTTTGCTTTGTGCAACAAATGTCTTCTTAGAAAACTAAGTAAACAACAATGCTTTAACAGCTTGAACCGAAGCTCTATAATTTTCCTCTTTCTCAAAACAATGAAAGCAGTTTTCAGCCACACCTAAGCACATGCAGATTTGCAAACTCCCACTGCATGAATCAATAAATTGATTTATTCTTTCAGTTGATGAGGATTTGAAGGTTATTTGCACTTTTTTCCCAAAGATTTTAAAACACATTGGAGATCATAATTTTGTGAGCATTTACATTACAGCTGGATTGACACACTCTTGATTATCCATGTCTGTGATATTTCTTTCTTGAAGTCAAAATATTAAAGAGTATCATGGCTTGTTTTCTCATGTGGTTAAACTCAGCTAAAAGGTGAGATGGAATTCTTAGAATTCTTAGATTGCTTTATTTTGGTCACCTTCTGTGTAAATTGTAATAGCTAGGATAATCAAAAGTGTAATGTAAATGTTCATAATAACAATAATTGTAATTTAAATACATCATGCCTGAAATTCGGCTCACAAAATTCAGATCTCCAATTTGTTTTAAAATCTCTTTCTATGTTCTATCTATTTCCCTGATATCTATCAGGGCCATGACAAATGGATCATTCCTCTCCAGTACTGAACAATTGCCTTGAATCCTGGAACCAGGCACACAATATAACGTTCAGGATTTTCACTCATAGCTGCAGGGAACAATCTCCTACTGTCTCTTACTACACTAAATTCCTTTTTGCTACCCATATTGGTATCATAGCCTGTATACCGCAGTAAAATTCCTCTACCTGATGTGTTACAGTGTTTGTAGTTTGGCAGCTTATACGTTCAGAGCTAAAGCTGCTCAAGCTATATACACTTATGACAGATGTATTTGCCCTGGTTCACACTGGAGTTAGGGATCAGAGAAGGACTGAAACACCAGTAGCTGTAGCTACATGTTGGGGATAGGGTTGAAGAAAAGCCCGAGGATTCATGGAGCCTCAGATTCAACTTCTGAACCATTCATAATTCAGTACAGCTGAGAGTTGGGATGAAGAAAGTGCACAAGTAGTATTTGCTTGGTGCAGCTGAGAAACATTATTATTCCAGAAAACCTGAAGCAGCTTGGCGAAGCTAGCTTTTTGTGTACAGACTGAAATTGTGCCTGTCAGAAGGCATTAGAATGTGTGTTCCAGATCCAGGCAGTGCGGTCCCAGGAAAAGAGACTGAATGACCGGCAAACGAGCTGTAGTCGAGGCAGTCCAGGACAAAGTGGCTTTTAAGGGGCATCCAAAACTATATCTTTGAAAGGGAAAGATTGTAATCCCTTGTAGAGGAGATGCAGTTTCAATGAGATTAGGTGACCCACAGTGTCATGGATAACTGGGGGCATTGCTGTTATAGCAGCATTTGCTGTTTGATGTGTGACATTTGACCACAGTTTATCCCTGGGTAAATCGAGGACATAGAGTCACAGGACACATGAAAGGACCTTCAGCCCATTGAGTCCATGTTACCTATCTACACTAACCCCACTTTCCAGACTTGAATGTAATGAAATTTCAATTGCTCCCCAACATATCTTTTAGAGATCATGAGTTTACCTGCCTCAACAAACCTCCCAGGTAATATATTATTGGGACACAATATGTATATGTTGTAACTTGTGTTAACGTTCAAACTTCATGTGGCAAACTTTTTTTTTAAGAGTGGAATCTCTCTTAAAATCTACCTAAAATCATACTTAGTTTATTTTGAAATAAGTTTCAAGACTGAACTAGATCATAACATCAACTTGGCAATCTGTCCAGGAATCATAACAAATATATACAGTAAAGCATGCCTGCCCTTTGCAAATTTTCATGTCATACTTATTATGAAATGTTTGTCCGCTACTGCACTAATGTTTGCTCATCCATGGTTTTTTTGGGAATCAGTGGCTGAACTGTGAAAATATCATGCATTACCCATGTGCAGTTGGCATTTTTGCTGTTCATGGAAATTGCCACCTGTGACATTGTCCAAGAATGCATGGCCCATGGATGCCAAGACTTCATCTTATCATAGACTCTTTTACTTTTCAAATTGTGTCTGGTAAAGTTTAGTTTGTTTGCTCAAATATTGATATTTTGTGGCTTTATTCTCTTATTCAGAACTCAAACACTTTTCTACTTTAAAAAGGAAAACAAAAGTTACTGGTACCTAGCCAGATCATAAATCAGTTTGGTAATGTTATTGGGGATCGTACCTATTGGATAAATGTTTTATATCTATTTTCAGAAGAAATTGTATAAGAGACAAAAAAGACATTTCTAATGAATATTGTTAAAACGTTGAAGCATACAGGGTTTTAAAGGATATATGGCAACACAAGTATGGAACAGATCTGGGATTAGAAATCATAGATTGCTAATAAGTGTCTTTTTTTTGGCAGTGGTGGGATGTGGGTAGGAGCTTGGCCTAAATATCTGTGCTAGTACCTCGAACAATAACTTAACTTGTTAGCTCTCGGGTGATGAGGGGTGAACTGCTTTCCTGAGATTTCTCACCCGCCCCCTCTGTTGGTCGCAACAAGGTTAAATTTATCAGGATCTTTTGACTTGTGGATACATGTTTCCCTGTCCCAAATTTCTATTTTTGTTTAAAAGGAGCCCGTTTAACCAGGAATGTGTGAATTAACAAGAAGAATGACTTTATTAAATACTAGTAGTGCAAAGTACATTCAGATTAGAAATGAGGTCAGTCTAAAAAGATAAAAGTTAAGAAAAAAATCAGTCTCTGAATTGTTCATGAAAAACAAATAGTTGAATCGTGCGACCATTGTCGTGAAGATGACCAAAAATGTTGAGGTTGGTAATTGAACAGTCGATTATGAAATTTTCTGATTTGCAGGTTGATTGTAACTCTTTTACTCTGATTCTTCTGGCAATGGGTGATTGGCATCATTCAAAATGACAGAATTCCTTCTTTGCTTTGCCTGCAATGCAAGGGTACTGTCAACCTTACAGCAGACCAATGCAAACTTTAGGGAATTCAGTCACTGACAAGCATGGAAGAGTATTGCTCTCGCATTTGAATCTATTCTTGCAAGTCAAAACGCAAAAGCTCTTCAAGATGCTGCTTTCTGCGGAGAGGGGAAAGTCAACTCCTCATTATTTCTTCCTGTTACATTTTCCTCTCTGCTTGAAATTTCTTTCACATTCTATAGTGTGACCTTCCACAAATCCCACACAGATCTTTGTCAGACAATGATTGAATTCACATCTATTGTCATTATTTAGCTGCAGCAAATTTATTTGAAAAAAGCACATTTTGGAGTGAAAAGTTAACAATATCTGATATTTCAAGATTCTTCTATATCATCTTGACAAATGGAAATATTAGATATAATGTATGGGGATAAATTTCTACAGGACATTATTGACAGCTTTTGGAATATTGAATGCAGTCCTTGCACATGATTATATTAAACATATATGCAATAAAAAGAGTTATGTAGACTGAGGACTTTTAAAAAAACATATTCACAGGATGTCAACATCTCTGGCAAGTCAAGCATTTAATGCCTTGAGAAGGTAGTGATTGGAATTTTTTCACTCTGCTGATTATTAGAGTGTAAAATGCTTTGTCAGGAATAATTATTGATGCAAGTAATAACAAACATTATCTAGAAGGGATTTAGATAAATATTTGTAAATAACATATGCAAAAGAACAGTGAAAATATGCAGACTATTGGGATTGTTCCAGTTATCGATGGATGAGAACTTGGCACTGCAAAAGATAATACTGTTTCCTTTAGTGGTGTCTGTAATAAATGACCCTCAGTGAATGTACAAGACAGTAATTTGTTCAAGCATAATGTGCTAGGTTTGAGTTGTTAATTCTCATTATGTGAAATGTCGAGATTAGGTTCCCTTAATACAAATTTACTGATTTACAGTGGCACATCTCGTCAAAAAAATGTTTCTTGAGAACAACATTTTCCTACCCCTTTTAAAATCTTAATTTTGAAGACATTCATGTTACTTACATGTCCTAGGAAATGTTTTGTGACATAGGACTTTGATATTACCAGATTATTTATGTTGGAGATGAAATCATACAAACATGTATCTGTTGCAGACCAATGTGTTAGATGGCTACATAAAATAGATAATGGAAAACTAAATTGGTCTACAAATATGAATCATTTAAATCCTTCTTCAAAGAAGAACAATCCCTCTAGTGTTGAAACAGGCCCTTCTGCCCAACAAGTCCACTCCAACCCTCTGAAGAGTAACCCATCCCCCTGTATTTATCCTTTGACTAATGCATCCAACCTACACATCCCTGAACACTATGGACAATTTATCACAATCAATTCATCTAAGCTGCACATCTTTGGATTGTGGGAGGAAACCTGAGCACCGAGAGCAAACCCACGCAGACACGGGTACAATGTACAAACTCCATACAGACAGTCACTCAAGATTGGAATTGAACCTGGGTACCTGGTGTGAGAGGCAGCAGTGCTAGGCACTGAGCCACTGTACCACAGTCTTATTTGAATAAAATTTCTCTCAGTGTCAGAGTTACAAACTTTTTCAGCAGAATGAATTTATACCTTTTTAACTAAAGCTTCATTTGTTTCCTCAAAATTTATTGGCAATTGATCCCTCATATCTTCTTTTTCCTATTCCTGTTTTAAACATGTGTCATAATTACTGAGGCCTGGGTCCAAAGATCCAAATCCCCCTACCAGTAAGGGTAATGTTTCAAACACAGTGACATTTTCTAAAAGTGGCAGACAGTAAGGGGCAGTAATTAAATTATTTTATCTACCTTCCGCATGAAGACTAATGTGAATTATAAGATAGATTTTCTTTCCAAAAATCATCTAAGTGTGAACTTTGGGGAGGATCATGGGGGGTTCTGCACTGTGAATGTGAATAAATTTTCTCTTGCAATTTTACATTGCTCGCCTCATTATGTTTGCACCATGCCTCTATGGGGCACTCACCCATGATAGAAGTACTCAGCATCAGACTTAAGGTCAAGCACCTCACCCTATCACACTTCATAGTAATAGCAGATACAAGAATCAAGCTATGCAGGCTACCCATCGTTAGCGCATACCAGATGGGAACCTTTTTTATGCGAGTGTTACTCTTTGCCTAACACCCAGCATAGTGTAACAGCTTGTCATTATTCAATGTAAGAGCATCATATGCTGGAAAGCCATGAGTTGAAAATGTTCATTTTTATTCAACAAAAGTGAAGAAAAACAAACAAAAAAAGCTGCATTTGCTTCTGGAAACAAACAGGGATTGCTTGCCTTTCAGTGACAATAAATTTACAGTCAATGAGTAATCACTGCACCTAACCCACATCTATTGGAGCTGGATGTCACATAAGTTCTGTTTGGCTTGTTATGCCCAATGCGACAGACTCTATCATGCTAAAGATGGTATTCCTCCTGCTGATTGTCCTTATCTTCCTCCTCAGGAGGCCACTGCCACACTTTTGCATCCACCATATGCCCACTTTGCCTGCTCGAGTTCTGCAGAGCACAGCCTGCTCAGATTATACAGTATTCTCTGTCTGGAGTGTCCTGCAAACCCCCCCGTCCCCAACTGACTGAAGCATTGAAACTATCTTCAGGCAGTTTATCAATTTCTCCATAAAGGCCCTGGTTGAAGAATGTTCTGCATTTTATATACACTTAGTCTCAGTCAGATGGTTCCAAAAAAGATTCATCAGCCATGGTTGCAGAGTGTCCCTGGTGTTCCAGTGACTAGCCTTGGAAGGCGTCCAACCATTGAAATGAAATAGGAACATGAATGTTTTCATGGACCATGGTAGCTCCCAGCACACTTAGCATAGTTTTCAAAATTGTGGTACTGATGATGACAGATAACTTGTACATTTACTAAATGGAAACTTTTCTGTTGATGACGTTTGCATTTTGTTATGGTGTTCTCATTGTGACCTGTGTATGGTCTGTAGCGTATTTCACCTGGAATGTGCCAGCAATGCTGACATCACCTACTGCTCGTGCTGCAGCACCAAACTTGGCACGGGGAGGCAAAATCATATGTTGTGAGCACAAATTACTTTGCTGGCAACATTAATATGTTTATGAGTTGAGGATTGAGAGAAGGAGTCAGTCCCACAAATCCCTCACTCAACTGCAGAAAAAGTATAGATAGACACTGTTCCACCTATATCTCTCTGCAATTGGGGGCACTTTCAGCTGCAACATTTGCTTGTAGAGGGTATTCGGCACCTGCTGGAGGTTGATGTCAGTCTTGGGTTTTTGGGATCATTTGTAGCTTCTTGATTTTTCTGTACCTTCATAGCATCATGGCAACATCAACAATGAGCCTATCGTGGCTTGATCCATTCACCATGGTCCAAGTGAGATTGTGTAGGGAATATAGGAAACAGAATGCGTCCTTAATTATCTGAGCAGTGAGCATTTGTGGGTGGCACGGTGGCTCAGTGGTTAGCACTGCTGCCTCACAGCACCAGTGTTCCAGGTTTGATTCCAGCCTTGGGTGACTGTTTATGTGGAGTTTGCACATTCTCCCTGTGTCTGCGTGGGTTTCCTCCCACAAGTCCAAAGATGTGCAATTCAGGTAAATTGGCGTTGCTAAATTGCCCACAGTGTTGGGTGCATTAGCCAGAAGGAAATGGGATAGAGTGGGTTACTCTTCGGAGGGTCAGTGTGGATTTGTTGGGCCAAAAGGCCTGTTTCTGCACTGTAGGTAATCTAATTTGCATCTCACATAAATTATGCTTAGCATAGCCCTCCTTTCAATGGGACATAGGGGACTCTAAAGAGCAGGGCCGTGGAATACATTTACCTAAACCTTAGACATAGAGAACCTTATTTAAACTTTGCAGCACTTGCAAAATGGCATTCTTCCAACCCATATCACCCAAGAAAGGGAGCATTTCATATAAAAACATGTTGGCAAACACTTGCAGTTCAAGGTAAAAGGGTATCAGCTCCATGGCCAGGGTTTTTGTCCTACACAATTCAGCACTGCATGCATTTCACATGCAGGAGATTAGGATTACAAATATCTTCAACCTGTGCAAGTCTTTGATTAAGTGTGGGTTGCAGCTACTTTCCATTTCCATTGCACATTTACAATTTGATTGAGGATGAAAGGTAACATAGGTAACCCTCAGCAGAGTGAACAGCAGGTACAGCCAGATAATCAAGTGATCCCACAATCTGAATGTTCCTTTCTTCCTTGCAATCCCCATCGATACCAAAGGTTCTGAGCTTCCACATGATCCCATGCAACACTCTCACTTAAGTCTTCATCTCCTATCCTTGCCCCCTCCTGCAGCTTAGCCCTTCCAACCCTTGTGCTTCAATATCTCCAAAACGCCAGGATGGTTGTGAACATCAATGACTTCCACAGTCCTGAAGTAACCCAGTCCTCTCTTGCAGTACAGTTTTCCACCCTTGTATAGCGAGTTGTCTCCCTTCAGAATTATTGTCCCCTCTGCATCTCAGTATGCTGTGTCCAACCTGAAAAACTGGCACAGCTGTGGTTGGACAGCCCTCTTTGACATACAATGAACAGATCCCCATTGCCCACTGACCATTGCCTACCCCCGCCCCACCCCCCTGATCTCAGCCAGCCAGGCCGAACTGTTGGGCTACTGGACTCCTGATTATCTCTGTGCAGCTTCCAGACTGATTTACCACAAATCCAGAGCTAGTTGCACTGGATCTGCAGGGCTGGACTGTAGACCACTCCGCAGACTGTAGTGATATGGAACATCTAACCGTGATTGTCCCAAGTGGCTGTCCAACCACACCTTGAGATGTTGTAGCGTCATAGAGTTGTAAACAATCGAAACAGACCCTGCAGTCCAACTGTTCCCTGGTGATTGGCCCAAATCCCTCTAAACCCTTCCTACTCATATACCATCCAGATGTTTTTTCAATGTTATACTTGTACTGGCCTCCACTAGTTCCTCTGGCAGCTCATTCCACACACACACATTCACGTTCTGCATGAAAAAATTGCCCCTTAGGTCACTTCTAACACTTTCCCTTCTCACCTTAAACCTGTGCTGTCTAGATTTTCCCCACTCCAGCGAAAATTTACCTTATCCATGCCCCTCATGATTTTATAAACCTGCACAAAATTACCTTTAGCCTCTGATGCTCCAGAGAAAATAGTCCCAGCCTATTCGGCCTTTCCCTGTAGCTTAAATCCTCCAACCCTAGCAATAACCTCATAAATCTTTTCTGAACCCTTTTCAAGTTTCAGAACATCCTTCCTATAGCAGGGAGACCAGAATTGCATGCAATATTCCAAAAGAGGCCTAACTTGATGGGCAGCATGGTGGCACAGCGGCACAGTGGTTAGCACTGCTGCCTCACAGCACTAGAGACCCGGTTTCAATTCCCGCCTCAGGCGACTGACTATGTGGAGTTGCATATTCTCCCCGCGTCTGCATGGGTTTCCTCCGGGTGCTCTGGTTTCCTCCCACAGTCCAAAAATGTGCAGGTTAGGTGAATTGGCCATGCTAAATTGCCCGTAGTGTTAGGTGAAGGGATAAATGTAGGGGAATGGGTCCGGGTGGGTTGTGCTTCTGCAGGTCGGTGTGGACTTGTTGGGCTGAAGGGCCTGTTTCCACACTGTAAGTAAACTAATCTAATGTCCTGTACAGCCGCTACATAACCTCCCAACCCCAATACTTGAGAACTGTTTTTCAAAATGGAGGCCAGGCGGAGCAATTACCTGACCAGGCTTCCATGTCATGAATTGTCATCATCTAGTTTCTCTTTGCCACGTGGAAGAATAGAAAATACATGTAACTGAGCTGAGATTAGTTAATGAGATGTAAATGAATGCAAATTTGCCTCTTGCCACACTCTTGTGAGATTCTCACCTCACTGTTCAAATCTTGGGTGGGAAACTACCAATTTTTACCTTGACATCAAAAATCTAATTTTACCAAATCTTGCCATATTTTCCCAACTAAATCTCTATTGCCTATGTCATTCAGGAATGAGAATAATGCAGTGTGTCTGATGAAATGTAAATGATCGTAGAATAAAACTTGCAAAGTATCATTTACAGGCTTATATGCCAACAACAAGAAATTGGAAGAAATTATGAAGTAAAAATCATCCAAATTGCTTTTATTTCAAAGTTGCATTCATGTTATTACACCCTAAGATCAAACCATCAAACATCATAATTATAAAGGAGGTTAATTGTGAAAAGTCAAGCTACCTTCTGAGACTTGAGTGTTCATTATTCATTTCAGGTAGGGTTAAATTGCATAGGAAAATTGAAGATAAACAAAGTTTCTTCTGTTGTCTTGATGTAGTGAATTGAAATGTGGAAGCTTGTTTAACTATTATTGTAAAGTACGCTCCTCCCACCATCACACAGTCTGAAAATAAGAGAGATTGACCAATAATGAAGAGTACTCCCAAAATGATAAAGCTCAGTGCAGGTTCAGAATTGAGCAATTAGATTTCTAAATCATCAGGTTCTCAGATATGTGCAGATAAAACTTTTACACCTTTTTTCCTATTTAAAAATGACAATTTCTTGGAAAAAGTGCCGGCAGCTTGACTCCAGTGATTATCTGACACCAAGCTAATTTAGAACTGCACGGCTGGTAAATTGTACCAAGTGCTGGGTATTCAGAAAACAACTGCTTATTCTGCTCAACCAATTAAGATCCTCGAGTCTGTGGAAACTAAAGTTACCATACTTAACTATACTTTAGTGGTTAACAGAAGACAACATTTCAAGTCACAAAAAAACCAGTGGACAATCTTTGAGTTCAGAGAATGTGAGGACAGACAATCTAGGGTCCATATGTTTCTTGAGGACATCACAACTAACTCACAGAAGAAACAATCCCCTTCAGATTCTGTGATTCAACTCCTCCACACAATCCACCGCCCCCCCCCCCCAATAAAAAACAGAATTATGAATTAATTAATGCATTTAGGTTAAAAATAGATCCTTTGTTTATGTTTTATAGTCTGACATTCTAATTTAAGAAATGTTAAAAAGTTAAATTGTTGAAAATGTGCGGATGTGGACAGAAATAGGGTCAGTCTGAGCAGCAACAGCAACAGCAACAGAATGAAGGAGAATGAACCTGGGAGTGAACAGTAGCAGCAGATTAAATACCCAATAATCGGGGTCAGTCAGAGTGGTTCTGGGAGTGAACAGTGGAAGCAGGATTAATACCTGAAGAACGGGGTCCGTCAGATTGAACCTGGGGTAAACAGTTGGATAAATACCTGAAGAGTGGGGTCAGTCAGAGTGAGTGTGGAGCTGAATGTAAGGGCAAAGCTCTGGAGGTTTGCAGACTGAGTGAGGAATGTTTGGAGAGAGAGAGAGAAGTTACGTACGTTTTGTGGTTGTAGGCTGCTAGCAGTAGACAGTAGGAATGAGGGACCTGAGTATGGTCACAAGTGGCTCCGGTTGTGTAATCAGTTCCTGGATACATGTCTGCAGTTGATAAGGCTGAGTTAAGTCGATAAAGTTTGAAATGGAAGGAGAACCCAGCCCCATGGAATTCTCCTCTTGCAATATGTGAGAAATCAGGAACATTTCCAGTTTCCAAGGTGACTACTTCTGCAGGAAATGTGTTCAGCTCCTGATTTGCAGCATGGAGCACCTGGAGCTGCAGATGGACTAATTATGGAGCATCCATGAAATTGGAAATGTCATGGATAGCACGTTTAGTGAACTGGTCGTGCCACCAGTAAAAGCTACACAGACATAAGAGTTGGTTGACCACCAAGATGATGAGTAAGTGTGGGCAGGCAGTCCCCTGTGGCCATACAGATATATTTTCAGGTAATATGGCCTCTCAGGGGTAAGCAGCAGCAACAGCTACGTCAGTGGCACCATGACTGGCTCAATTATCCAGCAGGGAGGGTTAAAGTATGAACAAGCAGTAGTAATAGAGGATTCTATAGTAAGGGGCACAGATAGGCATTTCTGAGGCTGTAATCAAGGCTCCAGGATGGTATGTTGCCTTCTTGGTGCCAGAGTTACAGATGTGTCTGAGCATGCATAGGATATTCTGAAGGGAGGGGGTAAACAGCCAGAGATTGTGTTCAAAATTGGTATTAATGACACGGAGTGATAAGGTCTTGCAGAGGGACTTAGGTAGCAAGTTGAAAAGTATGACCTCAAGGATTGTAATAGAGTCATAGAGATATACAGCATGGAAACAGACCCTTCAGTCCAAACTGTCCATGTCAATCAGATATCCTAAGTAAATCTAGTCCCATTTGTCAGCACTTGGCCCACATCCCTTTAAACCCTCCCTATTCATATACCCATCCAGATGCCTTTTAAATGCTGTAATTGTACCAGCCTCGACCACTTCTTCTGGCATCTCATTCCATACACACAACACCCTTTGCATGAACAAGTTGCCTCTTAGGTACTTTTTAAATCTTTTCCCTCTCATCCTAAACTTATGCCCTCCAGTTCTAGACTCCTTCACCGCACCCTGAGAGAAAGACCTTATGTATTTACTCTATCCATGCCCCTCATGATTTTATAAACCTCTATAAGGTCACCTCTCAGCCTTCGATGCTCCTGGGAAAACAGCCCCAGCCTAAGCAGCCTTTCCCTCCATATCAAATCCTCTAACCTCGCGCGATAGTGAGCGACATTAGTTCTGTGAAGATACAGGAGAAGCTGCTCCACTCTCCTCCTGAGAGGGTGGAGGTTAGATTCAATGGAGATGTTCAAATGATGTGGAAAGGGAACAGTTTCCACTAATCAGGATTACTTCCTGTGAGGCTTTGAATACAAAGATGAGATAGTTCCATACCTGGCTCAAGAGCTTGTGTAGGAGGGGCTCCAAATCCTGACAGGGAGGTTTGCAAGTGCCACTTAGGAGGGTTTAAACTCATGTGATAGGGGAATAAGAATGAGAGCAGTAAGTCAGCAAGTAAAATGACCAAGGAGGAGTAAGAAACTAAGGCCAGTAAAATGAAAAGGAAGAAAAGAGAGAAAGTGAGGACTGCATATACTCTAGTCATGTGTGTGGTGCTGGAAAGAACAACAGGTCAGGCAGAATCTGAGGAGCAGGAAAATCGACATTTTGGGCATAAGCCCTCCATCGGGAATGAAGCTTGTGGGCCAGGGAACCTGAGAGATAAATGGGAGGGGGATAGGGCTGGGGGAAGGTAACTGAGAATGCAATAAGTAGATTAAGGTGGGGGGAAGAGGTGATAGATCAGAGAGGAGGGTGGAGTGGAGAGGTGGGAAGGAAGATGGACAGGTCAAGAGGGCAGTGCCAAGTTGGAGGCTTGGGACTTGGATAAGGTGGGGGTAGGGGAAATGTGGAAACTGGTGAAACCCACATTGATCCCCTGTGGTTTTAGGATCCCAAGGCAGAAGATGAGGCTTCCTTCCTCCAGGCATCAGGTGATTAGGGTTTGGTGATGAAGGAGGCCCAAGAGCTGCATGCCCTTGGTGGAATAAGAAGATGAGTTAAAGTGTTCAGCCACACTGCAGTAGGGTTGTTTGGTGTGGGTGTCCCAGAGATGTTCTCTGAAATGATCCGCACGTTGGTGTCCTATCTCCCCGATGTAGAGGAGACCATGCAGGGTGCAATGGATACAGTAGATATGCTGTGTGGAAGAACAGGCAGGGGGAGGTTACTGAACACTGTGGGACCAGGGGTCTGAGATGTATTTAAATGTGAGGACTATGACAGGTAAGGTAGATGAACTTAGAGATTGGATTGACATATATACCTATGATGGTGTAGTTATTACAGAGGCATGATTGAGAGATGGCAGCTTAATGTTCTGTGGTTTTGATGTTTCTGGTGAGAGAGAGAGGCATGTTAAAAGAGGTGGGGGAGTTATGTTATTGGTTAGGGAGAATATCACAGCTGTACTGGGGAAGAAAACCATGAAGGTCACATTCAGCAAAGCCATATGGGTACAGCTCAGGAATAGGAAGGGTGCGCTCACTTTGCTACATGCCTCCCCACTAGTCAACAAGTCATAAAGCAAAAGATATGTGAACAGATTACAGAAAAATGTAAAAACAACAACATTGTTGTCATGGGTGATTTTAACTTCCCTTACATTTACTGGGACTTGCTTACTGCCAGGGACTTGGATGGATGGGTTAATTTGTTAGGTTTGTACAGGATGGTTTTTTGAAGCAATATGTAAATTGTCCAGCTATACCTGGTAGTGGGAAATGAGACCAGCCAGCTGGTTGAAGTTTCAGTGGGGACAAAGAGTAAAAATGAAACAAGCCAGGGCTTACAGGCTTAACGTTAGAGAGAGAGAGAGAGAGAGAGAGTACCTGGCTGGACTTGCCCCAGCAGCCTTTCTTTACACAGACTGCTGCTGAACTGAATCAAAAACTCTAATCTAAATGAAGGATAACTACACAGCTAGCTGGCTACTCCCCTTTGATTATACCTTTTTTTAAGACATGAAATCCTTAGGCTGAAGGCATTATCTATTGGGGGTAAACAAAAAGGGCCCCAATAAACCTTTTGAACCCAGCCTAGTTGGACCCTGGCCAATTAGCCCCTCTCAAGGGCATAATAACCTTGTAAAAAGACCAAAATTGTGACAGTAGGGCCCCTCAAATATCCTGCATTTGGAAAAGCAAATCTTAGCAGGACTTATACACTTAATGGTAAGGTCCTGGGGAGTGTTGCTGAACAAAGATACCTTGGACTGCAGATTTGTAGTCCCTTGAAAGTAGAATCACAGGTAGATAGGATAGTGAAGACAACGAATGGTATGGTTTCTCTTATTGGTCAGAGCATTGAGTATGGGAGTTGGAAGGTCATATTACGGCTGTAAAGGACATTGATTAGGCTACTTTCGGAATATTGTGTGCAATTCTGGTCTCCTTCCTATTGGAAGGATGTTGTGTAATTTGAAAGGGTTCAGAAAAGATTCATAAAGATGTTGTCAGGATTGGAGGATTTGAGCTCAGGGAGAGGCTAAATAGGCTGGGGCTGTTTTCCCTGGAGTTTCAGAGGCTGAAGGGTGACCTTATCGAGCTTTATATAATCATGAGGGACATGGATAGGATAAATAGACATGATTTTTTCTCTCGGATGGGGAGACAAGAGCAAGAAGGCATAGGTTTTGGATGAAGATTTAAAAGGGACTTAAGCCACTACTTTTTCACGCAGAGTGTGGTGCATGTATGGAATGAGCTGCCAGAGGAAGTGGTGGAGGCTGGTACAATTACAACATTTAAAATGCATCTGGATAGGAACATGAATAGGAAGGGTATAGAAGGATATGGGCCAAGTGCTGAAAAATAGGACTAGATTAAGTTAGGATATGTGGTTGGCATGGATGAGTTGGACTGAAGGGTCTGTTTCTGTGCTGTACATCTCTGTGACTCTGTGTGTTGGTGCGATTTTGGTGGGCCATAGGACCTATTCTTGTGCTGTACTGTTCTTTGTTCTCGTTGTTCTTTGTAAATGAGATGCAATGAAATGAATGTTTCAATCATACATTAGGAGGAATCTAGTGCCAGATACAGTTTCTGAAGAACAAGTGAGACCTGTTCATTTTTCTAGGTATGTGCTACATTCCAGTCAGACATCCAATAGCTGACAGTGGGTCTTTCTTTGTGATCAGGGCGTGGGTTGGAAGTATTGCCTCCCAAGAATTGTTGAACAACTGGAGGCTCGTAACTCTTCTGAAAGGAACACAATGGGGAAGCAGTGTCCTGCAACAACTAACACCTGAGACTTAGGTCACACATATATAATGGCAGGAGCTAGTTCACAGAGGAGTTGGCAGCAAGGGTGGAGGCAGTAGCTCTCAGTGGATCTCCCTTCAGGTGCTGGATCACTCCATAGGATGCTATAGAACAAGTAATCTCCCTGAGGCTGGCAAGCAAGTATGCCAGCATTGCTGGTCATGCATGCTGAAAGTCAAGCATGCCACCCGCTGCTGGGTTCACACCAGCAGTGGCAGAATAAAGTGTTTAATTGGGCATTAGACTCCCAGCGCAGAGTGAGAAGGCTGTCCAGAGGCCCACCAATTATGGACACTAATACGGTGGAGGGCTTATCAAATGCCGCCTCACTCCAAACTCACTCCAGGAGAGAACATGCAATTCCACCATCCTTGGGTCCTTGCAAAGTGAATATTGAAGATGTTTTGAAGGAAGGTCACTGGACTTGAAATGTTAACTGTGTTTTCTGTCACAGGTGCTGGCAGATCTGCTGATTTTCTAAGACAATTTCTGTTTTTGTTTCAGATTTTCACAATCTGTAGTCATTGAATATTGTGCATTTGATAATATTAATTAGAAATTTGGAGTTATAGTTACCTAAATTAGAACACCCTAATTTTAGCTATGTTCAACTTGCCACTATCCTTACGCATTTATAGAAAATATTATTTGACTTTGTCAAGCTACAGTTGCTAAGAAAAACTGAATCACAAATTTCAATGTTGGTAGGTTGAGCTCAAGTGACATTCAACCTTTGAAATAATTTGAAAACTTGCTTGTCAGTTTAATAAGGATATAATTTTCACAGAAGAAACTCTTTGCATGGCTTACTTAAGCAATAGTAATATAGTTTATGCTTGCTAAAAGCGACATATATAGACAAGCAGGGACCCTTCCCTGCAAATAAAAAAAAACAAGCATTGCATCTTTTCTGAATTACCCAAGAGCTTGAAGAACCATTATACTAATAGATTTCTCCCCACTTAATCAGAATCAACTTGTCAAGCAATGGGGAATCTTTATCTTCCAGTAGTGCAAATTGCTGTGATAATTTGAAACTTGACATTCATGTGTTTGTCCCGATAGGTACAAGGTAAAAGACATTGGCAATATGCATTCTTTCCAGCAAATGCTAACTGTCAGATTTCGATCTGGCCAGCTCAGTTTTCCCATGCTCATGAAACCTAATACTTGAAAGGAAACACGGAGAGCTTTGTGGAGATTGTGTTTTATTTTCCCCTTTTCCTTCTGCGCTAGCATCCCCTTTGTTGCCCATGCTCACCAACATATTGCAGCTGTCAGGGAACAGAAACTCATGGCATTATGTTCCCTGCCACTTCTACAAGCTCATCGCCTACAACAATGGGTACTCTCGAGAACTTCTTTCTCAACTAGATATAAGCCTTTCAGATGGACTAACTGTCAGGTGGGAAGTCTGTCAAACAAACAATGTATGGTGAAGAATCAACCCTGAGATTCTCGAAAGATAAACTGTTTCAAGTAATCATTTCTTTCCACATACATTGTTTTCCACTGAATGCTGAACTCTGCATGGAGTTGTGACTTGGAGGTGCTGGAGTTGGACTGTGAGACAAAGTTAAAAATCACACAACACCAGATTATAGTCCAACAGGTTTATTTGGACACAACAGCTTTCAGAGCACCACTCCTTCATTAGCTGGTTGTGGAGGTGAAGGCAGTGCTCACAGAAGTTATAACCAAAAGTGTCCAGTGTCATGGAGATGTGATAAATAAACAATCTAAGATTAAAACTTTCATCTTTGATAATGGGATATGCTGGTTTCTGTTCTTTGATATGTAAATCCCAGGACTTCTTTTAAGTTACATTCTCAAGTTAGCTCAGCTTTTTAAACAATAGGTGTTGAAGTCTGTCAATCTGACATCGCATTGGGACACTGACAAACGTCACATCTATTGTTTAAAAAGCTGAGCTATTTTAAGAATGTAATTTAAAAGAAGTTCTGGGATATACATATCAAAGAACAGAAACCAGCATATCTCATTGTAAAAGATGAAAGTTTTAATCTAAGATTGTTTACTGTATCACATCTCCATGACACTGGACTCCTTTGGACATAAATTCTGTGAGCATGATCTTAACCTCCACAGCCATCTGATGAAGGAGCGGTGTTTCGAAAGCTAGTGCTTCCAGATAAACCTGTTGGACTATAACCTGGTGTTGGGTGGTTTTTAACAGCATTGAGTACAATTGACTCTGAAATGTTTCACTGTTGGTTCTAAATGAGTTGATATTGAGAGTGTGAAAACTTGAAATCTCTAAACATCATAAGTGTTATGTAATAAAGTCTAGAGCCCTGACCTGTGAGAGTCCAGGGGGAAAAAACATTCAAAATGTAATTTCTGGTTTTCACTGATTTGGTTCATCAGAGCCAGCTTGGGAGCTTAGTTTTGGGACTTCAGTTTTCATGTGATTAGGAACCTAAAAATAATTTTGAACACATACCATATTCCTTTTCCTGGAAGAGATGATGTGTAGTTGTCAGGTGAGCTTTCCAACTCTCTCAATTGTGCATAAATCATGGACACTTGGGCCAGATACTGGAGGATTACTCTCACACCTTGAAGGGAGTCAATGACTTCAGGGCAGCAGAGATTATTGAAAAAAAAACTGGGAAATCTGCTGGAGGATTGAAAGATTTCTGATCGACAGGCAAGTTGAATCTGATTAATCTGTTCTATAATGACTAAGAACAGATTGGTACAGCATAATTCTGAATTGATTCCACTTTAGTGCAAATGGGAATTAAATTTTTAAAATGGCAATTTCCAATTAAGAACTGTGGCTCTACTGTATACTTAATCTGAGTGTAAATGCTATCTGTTCTGTATTTCCTTCAGGAAAATCTGTGAATGTGTTGCAGCGAGGCAGAGCCATTGACACAGGAGAAGTAGATATTGGAACACAGGTCATGCAGACCATTCCTCCGGGTCTGTTCTGGCGGTTCCAAGTCATCACAGAACAGTCCCTCTATCTGAAATTCAATGTATCATTGGCAAAAGATGCCTTATTAGGAATATATGGTCGACGGAACCTTCCACCCACACACACCCAGGTAATGGGATAGTTTAATTGCTGGATTGACATCAGGTACAAGTAAGTAGAAGTTATCTTGCGTACATATGAAGCGGTTCAGCAATTAAGCATGTTCACTGAGCACTATGCCATTCCAAAGTTGTGAATTAACTTATTGTTGGGGATATTTTATTTTTTGCGTTTTTTTTAGAAAGGAATTCTTAGGATGTTGGCACAGTTAGAAAAGATAGCTATTATCACCCATTTCTATGGTCTTCAGCTTTTGTAAAATGTGTGATATAATCTGCTATACTGTTATACAATGAATACTTTATCAGGCCATTTCAATTGGCAATATGTGTTAACAACATTAATGTAGGAGTGGAATCACATACAGTCCAGAAGGACATCAAGGTTTCTCTTCTGAAAACACTTGTAAATCAACTTGACAGCCACATAGCTTAGTGGGTACTTTTATTGATATCAGCTTATTTTTTGTAATTTTCAAGTTTTGTAATATTAAATTCAGATTCTCAAATGCCTTAGTTTGATTCTGGATTCATGGCTTCTGGATGGTTTCTGGTTTATTAATAAGTGATACAACTCTCAATGTCAAACTATGAATTTAGAAGGAGTAAAGTTCATTTTGTACAAAGCACTGTGATAGGAATAGTAAGCAATCGGAAAATTTAGACTTTTTTTCCCATTTCTGATTGTCCATTGATGCATACTGTAAATATATTACTTCACAAATAGTGCCAGACATTTATTAGCCAGATACAGCAATGTTGGTGAACTGTCAGGAGACACAATTCTCATAGAGAATAAGTTAAATAGAATATCACTTATTTCTGAAGTGGAATGGTTCCACCTTGCACTCCTAAGAAGAAATAATAAGGTTTATTGTGCATGGTCAAGAAAGTCTGATTGCCTGATCCATCAGTAGAAATGAATTACTTGCATTTAATGAAATGCACTAAATGGAGGCAAACCTGACCACAGAATAGACTCTGAAGAAAGTTGTGTGTATACAAGTCCTATACAGCAGTTGGAAGGAATACTGTTAACTAAGTCTGGTTTACTTTGCCTCTTCAGTTTGATTTTGTGAAACTCCTGGATGGCAAGCAGTTGATTAAACAGGAAACCAAACCTCCAGACAAGTTGAAACACACACCTCAGAATTTGATCCTGATGGCCCTTCAGGAGGCAGGATTCGTTGAATACATGGATCCAGGAACTTGGCACTTTGCTTTCTACAATGATGGGAAAAAGATGGAGCAGGTTTTTGTGCTTACTTCTGTGATAGGTAAGTTGCCATTGAACCCATATTCAAATAATGCACGACAAAATGTTTCATTTGTTTTTAAGTCAGTGACTAAAAAGCATATTTATAAACAACATACAACATAAGTTTCAGGAAAACAAAACAGACATTTAATTCATCTCTCTCCATTATTGATTGATCTCCATGCAACTTTGCACTATATTTCTCAATTCCACACTTTCTAGAAACACTCAGTGTCTTTGTGACTTATTGATGCAATTTGTTTCAATAAGACTTCCAAGAAACATTTTCAAATGTGTTTCAGTCACAACCTTCCTAACAACAGTGAATATCAGAAAATTGCAGGCATCTTACCCACGGTATTCTTTTACATGAAATGTAATGAATCAAAAATTATTTGCATATTTGCAATTTTCTGATATCAACTGCCAACACAAATGCATCATTAAAGATTGCTGATTAAATGTATTGCTCTTCAAAAATGTTGTGATTTATTATCTGGTGCTTTATTGCATCAGAGATTTAAATGAATTACTTCAAAGAGGAATAACTATTTTTAAATAAACTAAATACATGTGTAAATATCTTTGTTAAAATTACACAAAGACTTGAGTGAACCTATTAATCAGTGTGCCAAAAATTGCACTCAGAAGAATTTAACCCTACTATGTAAAATAATTTTGCTTATAATCTGCTTAATGTTGACATCACTCTTTCAGAAATTTCTTTGATCATGTGAGTAAAGGGTTCAGTTATTATTCAGGTCAATTTTATTAATCATGAGCCTTCAATCAGGTTCCTTTGAAATCTGATTTTTCAGTGAAAGTAAGTAGAAATTCTTTAACTTTTCGCACATAAGTTAGATTCGTAACATCCAATGCCACATTGATCATCCAAAGTTTTACCATTTCAAGGATGATAATATCCTTCCTAAAATGTTATGCTCACACAAGTACACAGCACTCCAATGGGGACAGAACTAATATATTTTTGCTTGTTGCATAGATCCAAAGGTTGATGACATATCCTACAATGACCACTTTGTCATTAAAATCATGATGAATGGATGTTTCATTTGACAACGTTTTGTTTCTGATCTTGGTTCCAGATCCACCTTCAACTGAGTTAGAAAGTATGTAAACTTGGCTTACTGTGTAATTCCAAACTGAGGATATTCCTAAATATCAATTCAAACTTATACTGCATTTCCCAACTTCAATTCAGTTCAACTGTTGTTTATCTACCACTAATTGGGGAGGCATAGTGGCTCAATGGTTAGCACTGCCACCTCACAGCACTAGCGACCCGGGTTTGATTCCAGCCTTGGGCGACTGTCTGTGTGGAGTTTGCCCATTCTCCCCGTGTCTGCATGGGTTTGCTCCAGCTTCCTCCCACAATCCAAAGATGTGCGGATCAGGTGGATTGGCCTACTAAATTGTCCATAGTGTTAGTTGCATTAGTCAGAGGGAGTTGGTCTGGGTGGGTTACTCTTTAAAGGGTCGATGTGGATTTGTTGGGCCGAAGAGCTTGTTTCCACACTGTAGGAATCTAATCTAATAAAACCTTGACCTGTGCATTTATGACAGTGAGTCTTGATCTCTCTAATGTTCTTGAAGTTCATAGCATTGGCTTCACTCACCTTAAGCTAGAGCTTATCCAGAATTCTACAATGTCCTCCCCCATAAAATGTTCTATAATGCTACAACTTCTTCACTTGGCAATCACCAGTGAATCAAATTCCATAACCTGGTTTTCAACTCTTTACATCAGAGCTTAATTTAATAATCTCTTCCAGTCATATGTTCTTGTTCAGTTACTCCTCACTCAGAATTACTTCACTTGCTTTGTTCCTTCATTCCACAGATCTTTTAACAGCTATGCACCTACTGTCTGGAATCTCCACTTTGGATTCCACCAAATTTCCTCTTTTCTCTTTGCTTTCAAAATTCTTACTCATTAAATGTGATGTGACAATGCTGTACCTTTCTAATTTCAAAGTTTCACTCTTGCTTAACATTTATTTTTTTTCTTAACCACCAGCATAACATTTTAAAATATCATCTTCCCAGAGTGTTTAGGTTAAATCATGATGAGAAGTTACAGAAACTCAGCTTATGTTCCACTGAGTTTAGACATTTGTGGAGTGATCTGATTAAATTGTTGGAAGTAATAAAGGTTCTTAATAAGGTAAAGACTGGGGAGCTATTGCCTCTCTTGAGTGAATCCAGCACTTGAAGCTCAATGTTGAAGTTAAATTTAAGCTATTCTGGTATGATATCATGATGTATTTTTTTCACATAAAGCTGGTGAAAATCTGTTATTCTCTTTCCAGAAGACTCTTTTCAACTCAGATGAATAGATTTTTGTTACTTGTTACAATCAGTGTTCAATTAATCAATCAAATCTGAGGCTAAATTTATAAACAGAAAAGGGAAGAATGGCAATATCACAGAGTTCGAAGACTCAAGTAAAGCAGCCAATTTCACTCCCTATGAAATGAACTGATGTCAGCACAAGACTAGCATCAGATGGCTGTGTAGTTGGCATGTGTATGGTTGTTAAGTTTACTGTGTATTTATGTCATGTCAAAGCAAATAGAGGTATAAAAGAATATCTCAGTGCCATGGAATGCATACCCTGTTCCATATGAGAATTTCAGGATGCTTTCACACATGCAGGAAATGTCATCACCTGAGGTGCCTGAACTCCAGCTGGCTTCACTGCAGTGCATACATGAGATTGAGAGTTTCATGGATTACACATTTTGGAATGTGGTCACCCCACTGCTTAAGGCTGTGCAGGCAAAGAGATAATGGATGACTGTCAGGTACTCAGGAAAATAAGGCAGATAATTCAGCAGACCCCTAAATGTATCTTACTGTAAAATGTTATTCAGTTCTGAATCCTGTGAGAGTGATGGTTCCTTTGGAGAATATAGCTACAGTGAAGTTCATCAGCCTGTTGGCTGGCATGTGGTGCATGGTTGTGGGCAGGAGGTTTACTTGCCCATGCTTGACTTGATGCCATGAGACTTCATGGGATCTGGAATCAACGGTGAGAATTCTTGAGACAGCACTTGCCCAAATGAATACAGCTGTACAGTCTACCACTGCTGGATCGCCTTACTCGTGGAAGAGGACATATCCAGGGATGGTAATGGTTGTGTCTGGAACATTGTCTATAAGTTGCCATTCTGTTAGTCTGACTCTATCAGGCTATTGCTTGACTACTATGATGGACAGGAGAAAGTGAGGACTGCAGCTGCTGGAGATCAGAGTCAATATTGTGGGTGCTGGGAAAGGACAGCCGGTCAGGCCACATCTGAGGAACAGGAGAGTCAACATTTTTGAGCATAAGCTCTTCATCAGGAATGTCCTAATGAAGAACTTGTGCTCGAAACACTTTTTGACTACTGTGGAGGACAGCTCTCTCAATTTTGGGATAATAAATGTCATTATCTTTAAAGTCTACAAATGCTGACAACCTTTAATAATACTTCATACACCTTAGTAATGTGTTAATGTTTATGCAAAAATAAAAGATATAGACGAGGAGAAATTATTACTCCAAAGTGGAGATGAATCTGTGGAATTCATTACTCCAGATAGCAGTGGATGCTGGGACATTGAGTAAATTTAAGGAGAAGATAGATGGATTTTTAATTAGTCATTTTTAATGGGTTGAAGGGTCATGGAGTTCAGGGTGAGACAAGAGCAGCCAGGAAAGTATCAAATGATGGAGCAGGCTTGAAAGGCTAAATTGCCTACTCCTGTTCCTAGTTCTTACATTCTAGCTACTCAGTTATTAAAAATAGCTAATATTTTGAATGTTTTTAAACCTTTTCTTCAGCAGTTGGTCTGCCTCAGCTGTCTCTGTCCAAAGCAGTATCAGTAGGAGGGGCTATTGCACAGTCCCAGTGGAGACAAAGTCCCATTTTCACATTGAATGTATCCTCCATCTTGCTGTGTGACATAATCACCATGCTCAATGTTAGAGTGCTATGTAGCAACTCAAGACTGGGCATCCTGGAAATGCCATGGATCATCCTTAACAGCAGGACTAGTGAATATTACAGAATGGGAAGAGACCCTTCAGCCTTTGGTGTCCATCCTATTCATCAAGTACCTATCTACTCTCATCCCATTTTTGAGGACTTGGCACATAGCCTTGTATTCTATGGCATGTCAGGTATTCAGCTGAATACCTTTTAAATGTTGTATTGGTTCCTGTCCCTGCCACCCTTTTAGGCAGTGAGTTACAGACACCCAGCCTCTGAATGAAAAAAGATCTCCTTTTATCCCCTGCCCCTTATATAAAATGTGAGCCCCCCAATTTCTGTCCCAAGAGGAAGAGTTTATGTCTATCGATATTATCTCTACCCATCATATTTTGTACATCTTAATCAGACCCTTGCCCCAGGAACTCTGTTCCAAAGCAAATAGCACTAGCCTACAAAGTCTCCCTTTACAGCTAAAATGACACAGCCCGGGCACTATCATGCTGAATCTCCTGTGCACCTTTTCAATGCAAGCATATCCTTCCTAGTTTATAGTGTGGCTACCAGAATTGCATGCAATACTCCTGACATAGCATAACCAGCATCCCATACAGCTCCATCATAAATTTCCAGCTCTTGTATTAAATTTCTATTATGCTCAATGTCAATCCCAATACTAGCATGCCAAACAAATAAAGTAGCAAGTGATAGCCATAACTAACTGATTCCAAGGTCAATGGATCAGATCTAAGATCAACTGTCCTGCCTTTTCCAGATATGAATTGTGGCATACAATTAAAAACTCAGTGGAGTTGCCACAGTGATCCCCATCAGCAGTGATGGGAGAGTCTAGCACACCAATGCAAAAGATAAGGCTGAAACATTTGCAACAATTTACAGTCAGAAGTGTTGTGTGGATGAGCCATCATGGCTGTGTGGAACTGTGTGGGAAGTTAGGGAAGTGATTTCTGGGCCCTTTGTTGAGATATTTGAATCATCATTAGCCACAGGTGAGATGCTGGAAAACTGGAGGTTGGTTAGCATAGTGCCACTATTTTAGAAAGGTGGTAAGGAAAAGCCAGGCAACGATAGACGTGGTGAGCCTAACATCGGGAGTGGGCAAGTTGTTGCAGGGAATCCTGAGGGACAGGATTTATTTGAAGAGGCAAGAACTGATTAGGGATAGTCAACATGTCTGTGTGCATGGGAAATTGTGTTCTTACTAACTTCATGGAAGGATGTTATGAAACCTGAAAGGGTTTGGAAAAGATTTACAAAGATGTTGCCGTGGTTGGAGAGTGTGAGCTATAGGGAGAGGTTGAATAGGCTGAGGCAATTTTCCCTGGAGCATCAAAGGCTGAGAGGTGACCTTATAGAGGTTTATAGAATCATGAGGGACATAGATAGGGTGAATATCCGATGTTTTTTCCCCCAGGTTCGGGGAGTCCAAAACTAGAGAGCATGGTTAGATTGATATGGGGTCTAAAACTAGATAGCTCTATGACTCTACATAAATACTTGGTGAGAAGAGCAGGTCAGAGTCTCTTCATTCTGCAACCAAAAACTCACTTCCTGACTTTCCAAAGCCTGTCGACAACTTGTAAGTCACAAGCCAGCACTGTGATGGAATAGTCAACACTTGCAAGGATGGGTGCAGCTCCCACAACAGTCAGAAAGCTTGACACTCTCCAGGTCTAAGCAGTCTGTTTGCATCATTCATTCTCTTCACTAGTAATCCTCGTGTTTATCATCTATAAGATATACTGTAGTAATACACCAAGGTTCCTCTAACAGCACCTTCCAAACCCACAACCTTTGCCACCTGGAAGGACAAGGACAGATGCTTACAAACACCACTATGTGCAGATTACCCTCGAAGGTACACACTTGGAGCCATGTTGCAGTTCTTTCATGATCGCTCTATCAAATCCGTGGAACTCCTTCCCTAACAGCACTGTGGGTTTACCAATCAGATAAAACATCTACATTGAGCCAACAAGAACCAGAGGATTTCAAGAGGTAGCTCATCATCACTGTGGTGGCATGAAGCATTATTCTTTTTGTCCTAAGTTGTGGAAATCTAACTTCTAAGGGTATGCAGATGAACTGGTGCTACTTCAAATTACCTGCAATTCCTGAAGTTGCACATGGACGTTTCAAACGAAATCTCTAATCTCTCAGCTTGTATTATTTTGCTTGTTCAACGACATTAGAAATGTTGACTGCTAGCATAACTAAGATGCAAAGCCATTCCAATGAGTTCTTGACTTTAAACTAGTAAGGTCCAATTCTCATCTATATCACAGGAAGGAGAATTTTAATTAAGTTACTTCCAATTCCTTCATGGAAAAGTGCATTCCTCCAACTCGATCTACTTATATACCTCTATTCCTTTCTGTCATTGAGATACAAGGCATTGAAGCTCACTCAGTAAATTTCTCTATGTCTAACTTATCCTTTAAAATGTTCTTATCCCTGTGAGCCATCATTAAGTTACCTCTCTCAATATCCTCTTCCTTGGCTCAATGTAGATGTTTTATCTGAAAGTAAACCTTTGGAATTTTTTTTTAGATTAGATTCCCTACAGTGTGGAAACAGGCCCTTCAGCCCAACAAGTCCACCCAATTCCTCCGAAGAGCAACCCACCCAGATCCATTCCCCTACATTCATCCCTGACTAATGCACCTAACACAACGGGCAATTTAGCATAGCCAATTCACCTAACCTGCACATCTTTTGTACTGTGGGAGGTAACCGGAGCACCCAGAAGAAACTCACGCAGACACAGGTAGGATGTGCAAACTCCACACAGATTTGACAACATACTTACACAGTTTGGGCTGTGGTTCTACCATTTCTTGTCCTTGCTCAAATTTCGCAGAGTGCACAGTTTTGACAGTGAGTGAAAAGTTGACAGTGAATCAGGTTTTGAGTGTGCTCTGTTCAATTTGATCCATTCTCACATTTTAATTATTCTATGCAGAGTCATTAATGCATTGTTGGTCTCAAATTTAATAAATGCGAGATTCAATGTAGGTGGCTATCATCTTGCCCAATGAACGTCCTGCAATCAATATTTTTGAGTTCTTCATCTCCTGTCAGCTTTGGCCTCTGTTTTCATTAACCCTGACCTCCTCAGGACCCAGACTTTAACTTCCAGAGATCTATATTAAGAGAAGTAGCTCCAGAGTTGGTGGATTTACTGGTAGTAATCTGGAAATACTTTAATTCTGGAACAATCCCAGAGGATTGAAAAATTGCGAGTGTAAAACCTTTATTTAAGAAGAGGAGTCAAAACTCTGGCAAATACAGGCAGGTTAGCTTGATGTCTGTTTTGGGAAAATGACAGAGTTTATTATAAAGGATGTAATAAGATAGCATTTAGAAATACATTATATGATCAAGTAGAGTCAACATGGCTTCATGAAGGGGAAATCCTGCCTGAATTCTTTGGAAGTGGAGTTGAAGATTATGACAACTGCCATGATCTTGTTGAATGGCAGAACAGGCTCAATGGGCTGAGTGGCCAACAACTGCTCTATGTCTGATAGTCATTTCTCAAGAGTAATGAAGACAACCTTTGTGCTGGAGGCAGTACATGTTCATGGTTCTCACTGTAAGATAATAATAAAATATGTACAGCAGGTTTGATTTTCCTCAATGACATTCTCTTCCACTGCCATTCAGCACTTTCTCTTTCCCTTACTAATTACTCCCTCCTTGCATGACTCACTCTCTTATGCAGCTTGACTTTATGCTTTTAGTCTGCCTTGCCTTGTTCTCACCTCCATTTGGTGTCAGCTCTCTGCATCCACCACAATTTGCACAAAACTATTTTCGGCTTGTGAGCAATGAATAAAGTCACTCGGGCAACAATGCATTCATTCACAATGCAATCAGTGGATGAGACACCTCTGAAACAGAGCATTGCATAACATTCTAAACCATTACCTTTTATTAAAAAAAAGGGAAAAAGTTCATTGTTGTTGCTTTCTCTTTAGTTAGGCAAATAAGGTTATTGGAAACTGGGTGACATCAATGACCAGGCTTAGTGACATGAATTGGAGGATTGAGCAGATTGGGAAAGCTAAGCGTGAGTTAACCAAATGTAGATTGGGAGCAGCTGTTTGAAGGTAAATCCACATTTGATATATGGGTGGCTTTTAAAGAGCGGTTGATTAGACTGCATAGCAGACATGTCCCTGTGAAAGTGAGGGATAGAAATGGCAAGATTAGGGAATCATGGATGATAGGTGAAATTGTGAGACTAGCTAAGAGGAAAAAGGAAGCATATATGAGGTCTACGTAACTGAAAACAGATGAAGCATTGGAAGAATATTAGGAAAGTAGGACCAATCTGAAACAAGGAATTAAAAGGGCTACCTCTAGCAAACAGGATTAAGGAAAATCCCAAAACCTTTTATTGGGATGTTGGCCCACTCAAGGACAAAGAAGGAAAGTTAAGTGTGGAATTTGAGAAATTGGTTGAGATTCTTAATGTGTACTTTACAGCAGTATTCACTGAAGAGAGGGACATGACAGATGTTGAGGTTAGGAATAGATGTTTTAGCTGGATGGATAGAGAACAGGCTGGGCAGCAGGAGACAGAGAGTAATAGTAGAAGGGCGTTCCTCAAAATGGAGGACTATGATCAGTGGTGTTCCACAGAGATCTATGTTGGGACCACTGTTGTTTGGAATACACATAAATGATCTGTACGAAGTTCTACGTTTACAGGTGAAACGAAGATTGGTGGAGTAGCAGATCTCCCCTCAATCTTCTAACTCTAATGAATTCAACCCCAGGTTCCTTAGCCGTTCATTGTATGTTAGGCCTGCCATTCCAGGAGATCATCCGTATGAATCTCCACGGGACATGCTTCAGTGCCAGTATGTCCTTCCTGAGGTGTGGGGCCCAAAACTGGACACAGTATTCTGAATGGAGCCTCACCAGAGCTTTATCAAGTCTTAGTAGCACATCACAGCTTTTACATTCCAACCCTCTTGAGACAAATGACAACATTATATTTGCTTTCTTAACCACGGACTCAACTTGCAAGGCAACCTTTAGAGAATCCTGTACTAGCACTTCCAGATCTCTTTGTACTTTGGCTTTATGAATTTTCTCACCATTCATAAAATAGTCCATGCCTGTGTTCTTTTTCCCAAAGTACAAGGCCTCGCAAGACTAGGGTAAACAAAGCCAGAAGTCACACAACACCAGGTCAAAAACCAACCGGTTGATTTGAAATCACAATCTTTTGGAGCACTGCTCCTTCGTCAGGCACAGTCCACTTCACCTGACAGGGGGACAGCACTTTGAAAGCTTGTGATTTCAAATAAACCTGTTGGACTATAATCTGACATCATGTGGCTTCTAGCTAATAAAAATGCTTGGCAATTATCAGTGATGACTCAAAGTCGCAATTGGGAAGATGTAGGAAATTTTAATGTGTGAAATTTCAGATGACGTATGTCATGTATTCATTTTCAGACTTTCAAAATCATCAATTTTCTGACTGTTTAAAATATGAAATACATTCTAGGTGTACAGCCACAGGTATTCAATATACTTTTAACAGGCAGGCATATTAATGTTGTTGTGGTGTATAAATGAAGCTATCAACACAGAAAGGGGCGATTTTGCTAATCATTCCAAACAGTTTTGAAAGAAGGTCCCATTAATTCCTTTCCTCTCCCCTTGCTTTTAAACCTGCATTTTATCTTCCATTTTTGCATAAATTAATTTTGTATGTTATGCTCCAGTCTGTTTCCTCCAACATTTTATGCAGTGCACTCCAGATCAGCACTGGATCTGTGGATAAGTAGTTTAAAGCATTCATAGAGATTCTGAAGTAATACTAATAAATATGTAGAGGAAATCCTTGAGAGTATTGTTACATTTGCATAACATCTTTGGGGATGAGACAAGGAGATGTTTTAAAGTATAAAACTTGGAAAAGGCCGATGAATGATAGAGTCATTTGAACAGAAGGAACTATATCAATTAGGTCTACAAATGTCTTAGGTAGACATCGGCACAGACCAAAAGGTAAAAGAGCAGAATTTAGCCATTTGGTTCATTGAGTCTGCATGGCCGCTTCATAATAGCTGATATCTTTTTTAACCCCATTTTCTCGCCTTTTCCCTATAACCGTTGATTTTCTTACTATGCAAGAACCTCTCTCTCTCTCTGTCTTAAGTATCCTCAATGACTTGGCCTCCACAGCCTTCTGTGGTAACGAGTTCCAAAGATTCACCACCCTGTAAGCTTAAGAAATTCCTCCTCATCTCAGTTCCAAATGGTTGATCTTTCAATCGTGTCCTAGTCTGTCCTACTAGTAAAAACACTTCTCCATGTCCACTGTGGCTAGGTCTCTCAGTATCCTACAAGTTTCAGTCAGATTCCCCCCTCATTCATCGAGTACGCTGAGAGTCCCCAACCACTCCTCGTATGGCAGTCCTTTTGTTCCCAAGATCATTCTTGTAAACCTCCACTGGACCTCCTCCTATGCCAGCAGAAGCTTGCTTAGAAATGGGGTCCAAAACTATTCCCAGTGTTTCAAACATATTCTGACCAAAGCCTTATACAGTCTCAGGAGTACGTCTGTGCTCTTGTATTCTCACCCTCCAAATAAATGCTAACGTTGTATTTGCCTTGCTGACTGCCAATTGAACCTGTATGTTATCCTTAAGAGAAGCCTAAACTAGGACTCCTGAAGTCTATTGTGTTTCAGATTTCCAAAGACTTTTCCAACTTAGAAAATAGGCTATGTCTCTATTCTTCCTCCCCAAATGCATAACCTCACACTTTTGCATAGTGTTCCATCTGCCACTTCTTTGTCCACTATGTGAGCCTGTCTAAGTTCTTCTGCAGCCTCCTAGCTTTCTCAACCTACCAACAATCTCTTCTGTTTCTTTGTCCAGATTGTTAATGTTAATATGAATGATTATGGTTCTAACACTGATCCCTGCAGAACTCCACTAGCCAGCAGCTGCCTTTCTGAAAAATACCTCTTTATCTGTCCTTTCTGTCTTCTGCTCATCAGTCAATCTTCTATCCATGCCTGTACCTTCCCCCTGACACCATAGCTCTTGATTTATATATCAGTCTTCTGTTTGTCACTTTGTCAAAGGCCTCTGGAAATCTAAATAGATCACATTCATAGGCTCTCCTTTAACCATTTGCTTGTTACCACCTCAAAGAATTCTAATAGATTTGTCATACATGGCCTCACCTTGACTTCTGACTCTGCCCTATTTTAACGTGCGCTTCCAAATATGCTGCAACCTCAACCTGAATGATGGGCTCCTAAAATCTTACTAAAGACCAAGGTCAGACTAACCAGCGTATGGTTTCCCATATTCTGCCTCTCTCCCTTCCTAAACTGTGGTGTTGCATTTGCCATTTCACTATTTAAAGAAAAGTATTATCAATTTATTCCTTAACTCTAAAAGTGAACACTAAACAACAACTATTCACAACTCTAAGCCCCCATTTCTCTTAACTCTTTGTTATCTGCCTCCAACTTTATAAAAATACACTGTTCCAATAAAAACTCTTATTAAAATTACATCAATTCAATTTCAAAACTACATAGTGTCCGTCATCCCCAGTGTCCTCCTTCTTTCTGCTGAAGATCTCCCTGGATTGTCTTCTGTCTTTGACTGCAAAGATGTTTCATATGAAAAAGGTACCTTTTGATACAGAGCATTTTGGATGGCAATGTTTACTCTCCGTTTGACTTTCAAAATGTCTGGGTTTTTTGTACCCCAAACATCGGATCATTTCATTGGTTCAAGGTTGGCAAAAACAATAAATTCCAAAGCGATTGGGATTTTGTATCCTGAGGCATAATTTAAATTGATTGTTAAATTCGAATTGTTGTCAAAACAGCAACCAAAACTCAGATATCTAGTTCACAACCAAATATTATTTATTTTCAATTTTCCAGTACACTCTGGGACTGCTAATTAGTCACATGACAGGTGCTTGTAAGCTCTCACTGCAAAACAGCATTCACTCTCAATTAAAAGTAATGTACACGCCTTCAACTTTATAACATTTGTAATGGCCATGGCTCTCAACGCTGTCCCCCAAAGTTCAGGTACGTGATGCTCTGCTCGAGACTGATACAAAATACCTATTCAGTTCCTCCACCATTTCTGTGTTCTCCATTACTACTTCTCCAGCCTCATGTTTAGCATTTCATTATCCACTCTTGCCTCTCCTTTGCCTTTTACAAATCTAAAAAAACCTCTGGCAATCCTCTTTCATATTGCATAACTTTCACATTGCTAGTTCACCCTAAAAATTTGTATTCTTCCCCCTTATTGCTTTTTTAGTTGTCCTCTGCTGATTTTGGACTTCCCAATCCTCTGACTTCCCACTAGTCTTCATCACATTGTATGTTCTTTCTTTTGCTTTTATGTAATCCCTGGTCCCCTTGCAACCATGTCTCCATAATACCCACAATATCTCATCTGCCAATTTCAATCTGTGCTCTAAGCTCATTTAACTTATTTTGTACACTATGTGCATTTAAGTACAGCATCCTCAATCCTGTGTTGAGCAAGTCCTCACCCTCTCACAGTTGTCCCCTTATCTACTATATCTCAAGTTAGATTCCAGAATGTTTCCTTCCTTCTGTTCTACTAGAACATAGAACATTACAGTGCAGTACGGCCCTTTGGCCCATGATGTTGCGCCGACCTGTCATACCAATCTGAAGCCCATCTAACCTACACTATTCCATGTACGTCTATATGCTAGTCCAATGATGACTTAAATGTACTTAAAGTTGGTGAATCTACTACCATTGCAGGCAAAGCATTCCATACCCTTACTACTCTCTGAGTGAAGAAACTACCTCTGACATCTGTCCTATATCTATCACCCCACAATTTAAAGCTATGCCCCCTCATGCTCGCCATCACCAATCTTGGAAAAAGGCTCTCCCTGTCCACCCTATCTAACCCTCTGATTATCTTATATGTCTCTATTAAGTCACCTCTCAACCTTCTTCTCTCTAACGAAAACAGCCGCAAGTCCCTCAACCTTTCCTCGTAAGACCTTCCCTCCATACCAGGCAACATCCTAGTAAATCTCCTGTGCACCCTCTCCAAAGCTTCCACATCCTTCTTATAATGCAGTGACCAGAACTGTACACAATACTCCAAGTGCGGCTGCACTAGTGTTTTGTACAGCTGCAGCATAACCTCATGGTTCCAGAACTCGATCCTTCTATTAATAAAAGCTAAATTACTGTATGCCTTCCTAACAACCCTGTCAACCTGCGTGGCAACTTTCAAGGATCTGTGTACCTGGACACCAAGATCTCTCTGCTCCTCTAAACTACCAAGAATCTTGCCATTAGCCCAGTACTTTGCATTCTGGTTACTCCGACCAAAGTGAATCACCTCACACTTGTCCGCATTAAACTCCATTTGCCACCTCTCAGCCCAGCTCTGCAGCTTATCTATGTCTCTCTGTAACCTACAACATCCTTCATCACTATCCACAACTCCACCGACCTTAGTATCATCTGCAAATTTACAAACCCATCCTTCTACCCCCTCATCCAGGTCATTTATAAAAATGACGAACAGCAGTGGACTCAACACCGACCCTTGCGGTACACCACTAGTAACTGGACTCCAGGGTGAACATTTCCCATCAACTACCACCCTCTGTCTTCTTTCATCAAGCCAATTACTGATCCATACTGCTATATCTCCCACAATCCCATTCCTCCGCATTTTGTACAATAGCCTACTGTGGGGAACCTTGTCGAACGCCTTGCTGAAAACCATATACACCACATCAAACAGTTTACTCTCATCTACCTGTCTGGTCACCTTCTCAAAGAACTTAATAAGGTTTGTGAGGCATGACCTACTCTTCACAAAACTGTGCTGACTATCCCTAATCAAATTATTCTTTTCTAGATGATTATAAATCCTATCTCTTATAACCTTTTCCAGTACTTTACCAACAACTGAAGTAAGGCTCACTGGTCTATAATTACCAGGATTGATTCTACTCCCCTTCTTGAACAGGGAAACCACATTTGCTATCCTCCAGTCTTCTGGCACTATTCCTGTAGACAATGACGATTTAAAGATCAATGCCAAAGGATTGGCAATCTCCTCCCTGGCTTCCCAGAGGATCCTAGGATAAATCCCATCTGGTCCAGGGGACTTATCTATTTTCACACGCTGCAGGATATCTAATACCTCTTCCTTGTGAACCTCAATCACACCTAGTCTACTAGCCTGCAACTCAGTAATCTCCTTGACAACATTTGTGGGCAGCACGGTGGCACAGTGGTTAGCACTGCTGCCTCACAGCGCCAGAGACCTGAGTTCAATTCCCGCCTCGGGCGACTGACTGTGTACAGTTTTCATGTTCTCCCCGTGTCTGCGTGGGTTTCCTCCAGGTGCTCCGGTTTCCTCCCACAGTCCAAAAATGTGCAGGTAAGGTGAATTGGCCATGCTAAATTGCCTGTAGTGTTAGGTGTGGACTTGTTGGGCTGAAGGGCCTGTTTCCACACTGTAAGTAGTCTGATCTGAATGGTAAATTAAGTTTCTAGTTACTCATTGGGTGTTCCTAGTAGCCAGTGGGAATTCTTCTTAGCTTTGTGGGCGGCACGGTGGCACAGTGGTTAGCACTGCTGCCTCACAGCGCCAGAGACCTGGGTTCAATTCCCGCCTCAGGCGACTGACTGTGTGGAGTTTGCACGTTCTCCCCGTGTCTGCGTGGGTTTCCTCCGGGTGCTCCGGTTTCCTCCCACAGTCCAAAGATGTGTGGGTCAGGTGAATTGGCCATGCTAAATTGCCCATAGTGTTAGGTAAGGGGTAAATGTAGGGGTATGGGTGGGTTGCCCTTCGGTGGGTCGGTGTGGACTTGTTGGGCCAAAGGGCCTGTTTCCACACTGTAAGTAATCTAATCTAATCTAAAACATTGTCATCGACAACAGTGAATACTGTTGAAAAATATTCATTTAGTGCTTCCCCTATCTCCTCTAACTCCACACACAACTTCCCACTACTATCCTTGATTGGCCCTAATTTTACTCTCGCCATTCTTTTATTCCTTAAATACCTATAGAAAGCCTTAAGGTTTACCCTGATCCTATCGGCCAACCACTTCTCATGTCTCCTCCTTACTCTTCTGAGCTCTCTCTTTAGGTCTTTCCTGGCTACCTTGTAACCCTCAAGTGCCCTAACTGAGCCTTCACATCTCATCCTAACATAAGCCGCCTTCTTCCTCTTGACCAAAGATTCCACTTCCTTCGTAAACCACGGCTCCCGCGCTCTACAGCTTCCTCCCTACCTGACACGTACATACTTATCTAGGACAGACAGTAGCTTTTCCTTGAATAAGCTCCACATTTCTAATGTGCCTATCCCCTGCAGTTTCCTTCCCCATCCTATGCTTCCTAAATCTTGTCTAATCGCATCGTAATTGCCTTTCCCCCAGCTGTAACTCATGCCCAGTGGTATACACCTATCCCTTTCTATCACTAAAGTAAACATAACAGAATTGTGATCGCTATCACCAAAGTGCTCACCTACTTCCAAGTCTAACACCTTGCCGGGCTAATTACCCAGTACCAAATCTAATGTGGCTTCGCCCCTTGTTGGCCTGTCTACATACTGTGTCAGGAATCCCTCCTGCACACACTGGACAAAAACTGACCCATCTATAGTACTCGTACTATAGTGTTCCCAGTCAATATTCGGAAAGTTGAAGTCCCCCGTGTCAACTACCCTGTTTCTCTCACTCCTATCGAGAATCATCTTTGCTATCCTTTCCTCTACATCTCTGGAACTATTCGGAGGTCTATAGAAAACTCTCAACAGGGTGACCTTACCTTTCCTGTTTCTAACTTCAGCCCATACTACCTCAGTTGACGAGTCTCCAAACATCCTTTCTGCAACTGTAATACTGTCCTTGACCAACAATGCCATACCTCCCCCCTCTTTTACCATCTTCTCTGTTCTTACTGAAACATCTAAATCCTGGAACCTGCAACAACCATTCCTGTCCCTGCTCTATCCATGTCTCCGAAATGGCCACAACATCAAAGTCCCAGGTACCAACCCATGCTGCAAGTTCACCCACCTTATTCCGGATGCTCCTGGCATTGAAGTAGACACACTTCAAACCAACTTCTTGCTTGCCAGTGCTATCTTGTGTCCCTGAAACTTGATTTCGGACCTCCCTACACTCAACCTTTTCTATACTCGAACTACAATTTTGGTTCCCATCACCCTGCTGGATTAGTTTAAACCCACCCCAATAGCCTTAGTGAATATCACCCCCCACACCCAGGATATTGGTACCCCTCTGGTTCATATGAATACCATCCTGCTTGTAGAGAGCCCCCCACCCCAGAAAGAGCCCCAATTATCCAAGAATTTGCGGCACGGTGGCACAGTGGTTAGCACTGCTGCCTCACAGCGCCTGTAGACCCGGGTTCAATTCCCGACTCAGGCGACTGACTGTGTGGAGTTTGCACGTTCTCCCCGTGTCTGCGTGGGTTTCCTCCGGGTGCTCCGGTTTCCTCCCACAGTCCAAAGATGTGCGGGTCAGGTGAATTGGCCAAGCTAAATTGCCCGTAGTGTTAGGTAAGGGGTAAATGTAGGGGTATGGGTGGGTTGCGCTTCGGCGGGTCGGTGTGGACTTGTTGGGCCGAAGGGCCTGTTTCCACACTGTAAGTCTAATCTAATCTAATCCAAAACCTTCCCTCCTGCACCATTCCTGTCGCCATGTGTTCAACTCCTCTCTCTCCCTATTCCTTGCCTCACTAGCACATGGCACGGGCAACAAACCAGAGGCAACAATTCTGTTTGTCCTAGCTCTAAGCTTCCTAGCTCCCTGAATTTCTGCCTTAAATCCCCACCTCTCTTCCTACCTATGTCATTGGTACCTATGTGGACCATGACTTGGGGCTGCTCCCCCTCCCCCTTAAGGATCCCAAAATCACGATCAGAGACATCACAAACCCTGGCACCTGGGAGGCAACACACCAACCGTGAGCCTCTCTCGTCCCCACAGAACCTCCTATTTGTTCCCCTAACTGTGAAGTCCCCAATGACTACTGCTCTGCTCCTCTTCCCCTTTCCCTTCTGAGCTGCAGGGATAGACTCTGTGCCAGAGCCCTGTATCCCACTGCTTTCCCCTGGTAAGTCATTCACCCCCACAACAGTATCCAAAATGGTATACTTATTGTTGAGGGGAATGGCCACAGGGTATCCCTACACTGTCTGCCGGTTCCTTTCCTTCCCTTGACTGTAACCCATTTGCCTTTTTCTTGTACCTTAGGAGTGACTACCTCCTGTAACTCCTCTCAATAACCCCCTCTGCATCCCAAATGATCCGAAGTTCGTCCAGCTTCAGCTCCAGTTTCCCTAACACAGTTTTCGAGGAGCTGAAGCTGGGTGCACTTCCCACAGATGTAGTCAGCAGGGACACTAGTGGTGACCCTTACCTCCCACATTCTGCAGGAGGAACATTCAACTGCTCTAACCTCCATTCCCACTATTCTGAATTTCCAAAGAGACTGTTGAAAAAATAAGGAATAAAAAAAACTCATTGGCTTACCAATCTGGCGCACAAGTCCTTTTTTTTTGGTTAGAGGAGGAGGATGGGTGGGAGATGTCTCGGGTAACGCAACCACACAAATATATGACCTCCCAGAAGTCCTTCGCTCCTCCCTTGCTCCTCTCGGCAAATGGAGGCCCGACTCCCGATGTAAGTCCCTTTTAATGCGGGACTTGTTCTGGGAGATTAAATAACTTCCCCTGAGCCCTCTTCTCCTTTAATTTGTTTGAATTTGTGGCAAAGGACATGGAAGATATAGAATGTAGGGAGATAGATGGTGACATCTTGAAAAATTTCCATATTACACAGGAGAAAGTGCTGGATGACTTGAAATGCATAAAATTGGATAAATCCTTAGGAATTGGTCAGGTGTATCCTAGAACTCTATGGGAAGCTAGGGAACTAATTGTTGGGCCCCTTGCTGAGATATCAGTATCATTGATAGTCACAGTTAAGGTGCCAGAAGACTGGAGGTTGTCTAACATGATGTCACTGTTTAAGAAAGGTGATAAGTACAAGCCAAGGAAATATAGATCAAAGTGCCTGACATCAATGGTGGACAAGTTGTTGGAGGGAATCCTGAGGGACAGGATGAACATGTATTTGAAAAGGCAAAGACTGATTAGGGATAGTCAACATGGCTTTTTGCATGGGAAATCATGTCTCACAAACTTTATTGAGTGTTTTGAAGAAGTAACAAAGAGGATTGATGAGGACAGAGTGATGGATGTGATCTATATGGATTTCAGTAAGGCGTTCAACAAGGTTCCCCATGGGAGTCTGGTTAGCAAGGTTCAATCTCATGGAATACAGGGATAACTAGCCATTTGGATATAGAACTGTCTGGTAGGTAGAAGACAGAGGGTGGTGGTTGAGGGTTGTTTCTCAGACTGGAGGCCTATGACCAGTGGAGTGCCGTAAAGATTGGTGCTGGGTCCACTACTTTTCATCAGTTATGTCAATGATTTGCAAGTGAGCGTAAGAGGTGTAGGTAGTAAGTTTGCAGATGACACCAAAATTAGAGGTGCAGTAAACACCCAAGAAGGCTACCTCTGATTACAACAGGATCTTGATCAGATCGGCCAATGGGCCAAGGAGTGGAAGATGGAGTTTAATTTAGATAAATGTGACATTGCATTTTGGGAAAACAAATTTTAGCAGGACATATACACTTAATGGTAAGATCCTAGGGAGTGTTGCTGAACAAAGAGACCTTGGTGTGCAAGTTCATAGCTCCTTGAAAGTAGAGTCACAGGTAGATAGGATCATGAAGAAGGTGTTTGGTATGCTTTCCTTTATCGGTCAGAGTATTGAGTATAGGATTTGGGAGGTCATATTGCGGCTGTACAGGACATTGGTTAGGCCACTTTTGGAATATTGTGAACAATTCTGGTCTCCTTCCTATCGGAAAGATGTTGTGAAACTTGAAAGGGTTCAGAAAAGATTTACAAGGATGTTGCCAGGGTTGGAGGATTTGAGCTATAGAGAGAGGTTGAATAGGCTAGGGCTGTTTTCCCTGGAGCTTCAGAGGCTGAGGGGTGACCTTATAGAGGTGTATAAATCATGAAGGGCATGGATAGGGTAAATAGACCAAATCTTTTCTCTGGAGTGGGTGAGTCCAGAACTGGAGGGCATAGTTTTAGGGTGAGATGGGAAAGATATAAAAAGGGACCTAAGGGGCAACTTTCTCATGTAGAGGGTGGTACATATATAGAACGATCTGCCAGAGGAAATGGTGGCAGCATCTGATGGGTGTATGAATAGGAACGGTTTGGAGGGATATGGGCCAGGTGCTAGCAAGTGTGACTAGACTAGACTGAGATATCTGGTCGGCATGGACGAGTTGAACCAAAGGATCTGTTTCTGTGCTGTACATCTCTATGACTCTAAGTCCTTGTGACCTTTATTTGTGATGTCAGTTTGTCGACCTTATTGCAAGTGTTTCATACATTAAGATACAAAACCTTTAATTTTGCTCTATTAGCGAGTTTCCCTCGACTGTTATGGTTCCTCAGTATGACATTCACACATTCAGTCCCTTCCTTTTATTTGCTGACAGTAATTAACCCCATCACTATTAGCTGTCCTACCTGCTCCTTTACCTTTGATTTTCTGATTTTTCATGTAATTGAAGCTATCCCCTCCTCTGTTATTTAGATTAAAGCCTTATTTCGAGTCACATCAATCAGTGAGTCTCTTCCACTGAGTTAACATGACTTCATACAGTCTAGAAGAGGTTCTCAGCCCATCAATTCTGCTCCAATCCCATAGCCTTGAATGTTATGACAATTCAAGTGCCCTCTTTGGCAGTGCATTCCCAGACTCCCATGAACCTCTGGGAAAAAAGATTTTTTCTCAAATCCCCTATAAAACATAGATCTTGTGCTTCTTCTTTGGGAACAGTTTTGCAGTTGGAAGTCTGTACTGACTGGAACAATGACATGAGGTCAGGTTGACTGACTCCCCTTCTCTTCCCTCTACTCATTTGACTGCTTATTTCCAATTTTGGACCAATAGCTTGATCAAGCTGAATCTAAGTTGCGTCAGTTCTCTGCTGCTGAGCGCTTTAATAATTTTTGAGATTACTTAATCCCTTAGTCATTAATGAACAATGCTATATCTCTCTTATTATCTATATTTTGTAATCTTTTGTATATTTTACCTGAAATTGTACCCTGACCAGTCTCTAGTAAGTTATTTATAGAACCTATGTTCTAATAGGAAAGAGGAAACTAGAAGGATGAATGGTTATTAAATCATTCAGGGTGAGTTATCTGAAGTGTTTTTTTTTAATTTGGTGTGGCATATGAATACATAGTGCAGAAGAAGTTTTGACATATGACCCATTCTGTGCAGGGATATCCAGGAAAATGAATCCTTCCAAAGGATTCTCTTGATCAGTCTTAGTTTAAATACAATCTTTTGGGATGTTGTTGTATCAGAGACATACCACAGTAAATGTTACTCAAATCTATTTGTCATTATTAAATCTTGTTTCTGAGAGAATAAGAAATTGGAATCATGTGCGAAGTTATTTGAAAAATATTTATTCAATTTTGTCATTACTTGTAGAATCAATGGATGAATGTTCTACCAATTGTAACGGAAATGGTGAATGTATCTCTGGCCACTGTCACTGTTTTCCAGGATTTCTTGGCCCTGACTGTGCACGAGGTAAAGCCAATTGAAACAAGTAGTCTGGCAAACATAATTGTGTTGTAGTATTCTGTGACATCAGGCTCAATTTTTATCGTTCAAACATTTTCTCCATCAGCCACATGGTTAGTAGACACTCCTAGCCCTCACTCACACCCCTTCTCACCCACTGTTTTTCCAGATTTCTACATAACCCCTCTGCACCCACCATGAACCTTCATATCAATTATGTCTCTTCCATATCCATTCCTTTATCCCCATGTCCTTTGCTTGCCTCCTGTGCTATTATTAACATTAATTTTTTTAAAAAGTCATTCAAATAAAAATGTCAAGCTAGGATAAGCATGTTACAACTTGTAAAGTTGTCAATTGAACAATGAAAGTGCCTCCCATCATGCTGTGTAACCAGCCCTATACTTAGCTGAGCCCTTTACTCATTCTTAGAACTCATCCAAGTATTTGTAATGAGGCCACCTGGGCTAACAGATAACAGACCTTCAGTCAAACATCTTTTGTGAATCCACTTGCAAAATGGTGTCATTATGAACGCATGGCTGAACTCCAGGACTGACTAATAGATTCAGTCCTATAGGTAATCTTGACATAGATTGAAGGTGAATGCTTTATTCTTGACTGACATTTTTGTAGCATTGTATTTTTTTCTTTCTTTGGTACAATTTTTCAAATGCCAATCTATTTATTTGGGTAATATGAAGATATGTAATTAGAATTAAAGCTTTATTCATAAATATTATGACTGTACAGGACCTTGTAACCATAATGTGGCTATGGGTGACTTTGGGGCAGAGAGAATATAAGGGAACATGGTGGTAGCATGGGGACATTGGCAAGTTCTCTAAAATTGACCTCCGAGAGGTTCTCAACTCCTCAGATGCAAATAGTACCCCATCCCTTCGCAAAGTTCAGTAGCTGACCAGCTGATGGGATTCCATAAGTTTCCAAAACCTTCCTATCATGATGAAAATAATATGCTGTACAAAGATCATATTTCCCCTCCATCTTTATCATATCTACCCACCATCCATACCCTGCCCGACAACCCCCTGCCCATCCCCATGTTTCCTAACTATAGAAAGATCACATTGGTCAGGGATGGAGGAGTGAAATTAATATCCTGGCCCCTCTGGTCTCATTTTACACATTCCAGGCTCAATTATAGACAGCTATGGGAGCAAGTTTCTGCCCTATTGTCTCTATATGTTGTGTTTATTTAGTTTCAAAGAGAGTAAATTCAATCCAAATACGATATAGAATATGGGCCAATTTCACTGATCCAGTATTTCACTGTTCAACTATAATTATGTTGAATTTAGATTTTGATTCATAGTTTGTTCTTATGGGGACACCAAAGTACCTTCCTCTGAAGAATTTTCTTAATTGTTTGTTGTCCTTGTTTCACTGATGTGAGCAAGCTGTTGGCATGGAACTCAGTTTGATTTCCAAATAATTGACTTCAGACACCAAAGAGAGAATTGCTGATGTGTCTCAAAGTGAACATGCTCATTTTAAGTGAACATATTCCAATTACATGCTTCCCTTGTAGTTTGACTTTGAGCTAATTGGTGGCATTATAAAGATCCCTGTAATATATCTTCCATTTTAGGATAAGGGAACGTGTTCACTTTCCCTCATTCACTTTCAGCTTAGTCAGCAATAGACTCTCCAAAGTCTCAGTAGTTAAGACCAGTTCTAAATTTGATCCCACCTTCTTTGTTCATTTACTTGAACTTATCCAGAGTTTTGCTCCTGACTCCAAAATCAAGAGCCTAAGCCCTTTAATACATTTGACTCGGGGAAGTTATTGGCAGGTGGCAGACTCTTCTGGAACTGCAAACTGGCAATGAATTGGTTTTAAAAATTGAACTTAAAAATTAGCTTTGAAAAATGTCAAAATATATTGCACTGTTTGACTTTCCTCAGCACTGCCAGATACAAGGCCTGTGACAACACTCTGGTGTGTTGCTATGCAATCTTGCATCATTTTTATTGAATCATGACAGAGATATGTCCATTAATGATCAAATGCTAAAGAAATATTAGCATTGTCATGAAAAAGCACAACGTTAGTCCTATTTATATTGAAATAAACTTTCTGCATAATTCAGAAAATGTGGAATGTGCAAGAGTGGGCTTTGAAGTCATGTGTTGGAACTAATATATTGTTTCTATCCATTTGCAGACTCCTGCCCTGTCCTCTGCAGTGCAAACGGTCAATATGAAAAAGGCCACTGCTTGTGCCACAGTGACTGGAAAGGGCCAGAGTGTGATGTACCAGGAGATCAATGTATTGATCCAACGTGCCATGGCCATGGAACATGTGTTGCAGGAGTTTGCATTTGTGTTCCTGGCTATCGAGGTGAAAGTTGTGAGGAAGGTTGGTCCAAGTGGAATATTTTGCATTCTGTTAAATCTATTTAATGTTACGAATGTTAAGAAGCACAGCAGCAATGCAACTTTGTGTTCAGTAGAAATTATACTTGTGCAAAATGCGACTTAAGGTGAATAATTTGGTGTGTTGGCATGGTAAAACATTGCAGTATTTTTACCCAACCCCCTAAATTCATTGGGAAACAATCCTGATTAATCTATGTTACAACATTGACTCAGAATTCATACTGGTTTGACCTGCTGGGCATGGGATATTTACCAGAGATTCCAGTTCTGGGACTGAATTTCACTTGCCAATATAGGTGTAAAAGCAGCTGAGTAAGCTCACAAATTAGAGTGCCATGCCTTTGGAGGCATGCCTGGCCCCACAATGATTTTACAAGCAATGGAGGAGACATCAGGCGGTTTGAACTCACATGGTGTGGTTGAGGCCTCTAAGTGGGCAATTATCATAGTTTGGATGGCTTCCAAGTCATATTATCAGAGATCCTATCAAAGGTCATTGGCATAAACAGTCAAATCTATTTCTCTCTCAAAGATGCTGCAGACGTGCTGAGTACTTTCAGCACTGTCTGATTGTAGATCAGAGTCATTGCTGTGTATTATTTATTATTTGCCTCCTATTTTTCTACTTTTTATTTTGTTTTATTTGATTCTTCATTCCTTAGAAGTTTGACCTTTGCTTGTGCCACTCTGATACCTGCCACTTAACTATTTAACTTCATCAAAGTGCTTTGCTGGATTATGTCTTTTGTCTGAACAAAATAGCTGAGGCACAATTCTGGAGCTCTCACTCCGAATGGTTTTGCTGGTGTCCCTATGCAAACTGGATTTACAGTGATTTAAGGGTAACTGGAAATGGAAAATAAATACTGGTCCAGCTAGTGACATCCACATTCCATGATTCATTTTAAAAACAACCATATGTATGTACCTAGCCATTAAACACACATATCCTTCTGAGCAATATATGAGACATCATTAATAATATAAACAACAGAAAGTCACATGAAGGTTACATTTTTTAACTTTCCAGCCTGAATGGTTTCAGTGGCATTTCTAATCCTGCAGCACAATCTGAAATTGATAATCCTTTCACTTTATTGGTTCACTTTATATTCTGTTTCATAGCACTGTGAATAAGGGCATTTTCTGATTAGATTAGATTACCTACAGTGTGGAAGCAGGTCCTTCGGCCCTCTAAAGAGCAACCCACTCAGACCCATTCCCCTACACCTAACACTACGGGCAATTAAGCATGGCCAATTCACCTAACCTACACATCTTTGGACTGTGGGAGGAAATCGACACAGACCTGGGGAGAATGTGCAAACTCCACACAGACAGTTGCCCGAGGCAGAAATTGAACCCAAGTCCCTGGCGCTGTGAGGCAGCAGTGAAATATATTTCCTTCTCTTCAATGGAAGACATTATGACTGAGCTGGGTGCTGAACACTGGAGCCAAAATCTCTCGATGTAATGCTCCAAACACAGGATTATTGATTTATCAGTTTTGAAAAAAAAAACTGAAGGAAACCATTCTTGTCATGTTTGAATGATGGTATTATTGTTGGTTGATAATGTCATGAATTCACTGTTTAGGAGCAAATTATTGCAGATGCAAGAAGTTGTACTGAAAACATGAAATCTCCAGCATGATATCACTCTTGCTGGTTTTTCAGCAGACCAAAATCACTGATCTTTTCACTAAGGTTTTCGACAAGTCTTATTTTCAATACCATTTACTTTGGTTAACTTTGGGAACCTGGCACTCGAGGGAATTTTGTAAGGAGGAAGGTAGCATCAAGAGTAGAATCAGCAGACCAGAAAATATAGAGAATTATAAGAGTGCTTGAAAGCCAATCCATAGAGTGGTTTAAAATGTCTTCTTCCTTAAATTGAATAATGTACTTTAAACCATAAATGAACTTGGGCCAAGCCTTATTTAGCTGGGAAAATGCCATCAGATGGGATGAGGGGAAAGTTCTCATTCCAAGCTGTCAGCTCTTTCTTCCTAACAAAGGGTCAATGTTTGCCATTGATGCATAGTTCTGACTTAGATATCAACATTTGCAAAGGTATCTTTGGTTGTTCATGAAAATTCAGCAGTGTGAAATAAGTGCCTGGCTACTTTGTAACTACATGCTTTCAACTTCAGGTTTAATATAACTGCCATTTTGTTATCTTTCAAGTGTTGTGCAAAATGATTGTGTGTTCCACAGTATCCAAGACAAGGGCAGAAGTTCCTGTTGCATGTGTTAGTAAATCAAGCACTCAGTGCTTCAACCCACTAAAACAGACTACTGGCCCCAACCCCAGGAGCCTACTTGGCAGCAATATGTTGCTTTCTGGTCGGTTTTCATAAGGATGAGATACTGCGTTATAATTTTCTGCAATTTTTTTGCAATTATCTGAAAACTGTTGCGTTTTTCAGCAAGCAGACTTACTGCGTTAACTAATAAGAATGAACCACTTGAACAATACTCAAAAAACATTTTGTAAGTATTTATTTATGAATAACATCTGTCCTATTTAGTAAATAATCTTGGTTATATATAATGTTTTCAGCACTGATTTGCTATAATGGTTTAAGTTCAGATAGACCAATAGGTTGGAAATCTCGCCTGCATGTCAGCTAAGAACAGCCTGCAGTATTCATAATTTATGTGAGTTGAAGTCATGCCAACTCTCCTGCAACAAAAAAAGTGCATATTTTGGGAATAAGTGGACCTCAGCTGATTGTGAATTGGGGTAATATAGATTTTTTTTTTGCGTTCATACTATTGTAGTAATAGGTGCATTCCTATCACTGAGGCTGCAATATGTACTTGATAAACACTATACACTGCATCACAACATGCAGTTGAGTTCATTTCTGCATTGTACCAGCCCAATCCATTGAAATTGGCACAACTAGCATTATTATTTCAAGTATAATCTACATCCAAAAGATTGAGTTTCTATAGTCATTCATGGTGGTTTAAGACTAACTGTTCTGGAAGCTGACCCACAAAATCACATTCCTGGATTGAATTAATAAAATGCCTTACAAAATTTTAAATATTAAAGGATAATTAGTTTCCTACTGAAACACTAACATACAACAATTGATCTAAAAATGATCCTTATTACTCTTATGATTAAAGTTGGTTCCCAATTATTTGAAAATAATTTGCTCACATCAGTTTATATATATTTGTGAAAATTCCATTTTCAACTCAATGAATAGAATGAGTTATAACTCTTATATACCAGAGGGTATTTGTTTTGATACAAGGGGAAAACGTGTTCTTGAACATTCTAAGAAATTGTTGGACATATTGGAATAAAATACTTGGAACTTCAACATGCAACTAAAAAGAAGGAACATAATTGGTAAAATCAGATATTTTGTATATTTCTGATATTGTTATAGATTGATTTATCTAATAAGTGTAATCTGTTATCACATGGTCAGAAGGAAAGGCTGAGATATGAGCGAAGAGGTGATGGATAAATTAACTAAGAGTTAGTTGGATGTGAGTTGGTTGTATAAAATGGGTAACTAGTAATCAGTGACTTTAATGGAGTGTTGCTAAGCAAAATAAAGCTCTTACATTAAAGTGAACTATTTAATGAATTTACTTAATAGTTTTTAAGTACAGTTAACTTTTGCAGCATAACTGCTGTTTATTTTTATTTAAACTGTTATTATTTTCTTTTTCTTTAGAAGACTGCTTGGATCCGACATGTTCAGGACATGGTGTCTGTGTACAGAGTATATGTCACTGTGCTGTTGGCTGGGGAGGGCTTAAATGTGAAGTCCCAGCAGCTGTTTGTCATGAGCAATGCTCAGGCCATGGGACCCTAATGCCAGAAACGAACACCTGTAACTGCGACCACAACTGGACAGGACCTGACTGCTCAACAGGTAATTACAGATATTGCCTGTTACTTTTAAAGCTGTCATTCATCACAGGAATTTTTCTATTGGCACAACATATTACTCTGATCCAAATTTGACCAGTTTTAGAGAGCGAGGTTTGCAAATTAAAACTAGAAATTGGAATTTAATTCAGGCAATGGGAGTCTTTACCCATCAAGCTGAGAGCCCCATCATGTCTCATTTCAAGAAGTCCCATCATATTAAGAACCAATTAGGTATTGAAGTACTTAGCAATGGATTTTATCTGGGATCAAGGACCCTGGAGAGGCCCACAGCTCCTCATTGCCATCAATGCCACTGAGGTATTGGTATAGCTGTTGGCAATATGCCCATTGGAGTCCAGGACTAGCAAAGGACCCCAGCCACAGGTGAATGGGGTTGATGAGGAGATTGCCATGTTGACGTTGCATAAGAAAGTGGCAGGGTGATTGGAGGCAAAAGCTTTGGCTTTCATTAAGAATTTATGTTCTGCTCTTAGCAGCTTGGAATCTAGTGACAGTCCCTTCTGCTCTTCAACTTAATCAGTGGAGGTTTTGCTGTCAGCAAGAGATTGGCATGGGGCGATTCCCATGAATTAAGTGTCCCCAGACACGATGGTTCCCATTATAACAAGTAGCACTAAGTCCAGTCCAGTCTGTGTCCTAAATTCACTGTAAGATGGTTTGCTTTGCCACCATAACTGTATCATATCTATATAATTCATCAGCTTTGTTTTACTTTGTATTACATGCTGCAGTGTATTTAAAGCTTCACACTTATACATACGAAGTGCCCTGAGGTGTTAAAAGTTTGAAAGTTAAGGAGAGGAATCAATTAGAAAAAATTAAGTTCCAAGGAAACTGGTCAAAGTGGAAATTTAAAAAAAAATTATTGAAAGGGATGTGAGTGTTCCTGACTGGCTGATAGTTTATGCTAATAACTGAATACTCTTCAGTAGGTGCTGATAATGGTAATAACGTTGAAATTCAGGGAGGAGTTAGATTCCCTCTTGTAGGCAATGATTATTCCATGCCACTTGAATATTACTTGCCACTTATCAGCTTAAGCCATGAGCAAGTTTTGCCGCTGGAAATCAGATTCTGGATCAGTGGTGCTGCAAGAGCACAACAGTTCAGGCAGCATCCAAGGAGCAGCGAAATCGACATTTCGGGCATAAGCCCTTCATCAGGAATAAAGACAGTGAGCCTGAAGCGTGGAGAGATAAGCTAGAGGAGGGTGGGGGTGGGAAGAAATTAGCATAGAGTACAATGGGTGAGTGGGGGAGGGGATGAAGGTGATAGGTCAGGGAGGAGAGGGTGGAGTGGATAGATGGAAAAGGAGATAGGCAGGTAGGACAAGTCCGGACAAGTCATGGGGACAGTGCTGAGCTGGAAGTTTGGAACTAGGGTGAGGTGGGGGAAGGGGAAATGAGGAAACTGTTGAAGTCCTGGGGTTGAAATGTTCTGAGGCGGAAGATGAGGCGTTCTTCATCCAGGCATCTGCTGGTGAGGGAGCGGCGGTGAAGGAGGCCCAGGACCTCCATGCCCTCAGCAGAGTGGAAGGGGGAGTTGAAATGTTGGGCCATGGGGTGGTATGGTTGATTGGTGCAGATGTCCCGGAGATGTTCCCTAAAGCGCTCTGCTAGGAGGCGCTCAGTCTCCCCAATGTTCAGGAGACTGCATTGGGAGCAACGGATACAATAAATGATAATATTGAATGTGCAGGTAAAACTTTGATGGATGTGGAAGACTCCTTTAGGGCCTTGGATAGAGGTGAGGGAGGAGGTGTGAGCGCAGGTTTTACAGTTCCTGCGGTGGCAGGGGAAAGTGCCAGGATGGGAGGGTGGGTTGTAGGGGGGCATGGACCTGACCAGATAGTCACGGAGGGAACAGTCATTGCGGAAGGTGGAAAGGGGTGAAGAGGGAAATATATCCCTGGTGGTGGGGTCTCTTTGGAGGTGACGGAAATGTCGGCAGATGATTTGGTTTATGCGAAGGTTTGTAGGGTGGAAGGTGAGGACCAGGGGCATTCTATCCTTGTTACGGTTGGAGGGGTGGGGTGTGAGGGCGGAGGTGCGGGATGTGGACGAGATGCGTTGGAGGGCATCTTTAACCACGTGGGAAGGGAAATTGCGGTCATTGTTACGTTTGGAGGGGTGGGGTCTGAGGGCGGAGGTTACGGTTGGAGTGGTGGGGTCTGATGTCGGAGGTATTGGAGGGATGTGGTCTGAGGGCGAAGGTGTTGGGTCTGAAGGCGGAGGTGTTGAAAGGGTGGATTGGCCATGCTAAATTGTCCATAGTGACTAGAGAAATACCAGCTGAGTGGGTTAGCTATTGTAAGTGTAGAGTTATGACAACGGGGAAGGGGCTGGGTCTGGGTGAGATGCTGTTGGAGGTTGATGCAGACTCGATGGGTCAAATGGGCTCGTTCCACATTTTTGGGATTCGATGATTCTATAATTCTGTTCTACGGAACTCTGTATCGGGATCAACAACCATCCTCACTACTGACCTTATAATGGTCATCAATGGAACAACTGAAAATCGTTGGGACTGAGACATTATCCTGAGGAACTGATGCAAAAATATCCTGGGGCTGATAAGATTAGCTTCCGAGACCTGTATCATCTTCATTTCTGCTGGATATGACTCGAGCTTGTGGAGAGTGTTCACCTCATTCCCAGTAACTTTCATTTCTGCCGTGGCTCCTTGATGTCATAACTGTGTAAACAAACAAATATCAATGAAAAATTGACAGTGAAAAGCTATGTCTTGTGAGCAATACAGGCAGATCACATAGTTAAATAGCATAGATAAGTAAATAATAGGTAAACAGCAGGAAAAACAAAAACACAGGTACAGGCGAATGTTAAGTGTTTGAGTCCATTCAGTATTCTAACAACAGTAGGGTAGAAACTGTTTCAAAACCGGCTGGTGCGTATGTTCAGGCTTCTGTACCTTCTTCCCAATGGTAGAGGTTATAGAAAAGCATTGCCAGGGTGGAATGGATCTTTAAGATCCTGGTGGCCTTTCCTTGACAGCGGGCCTGGTAGAATAATTCTACAGATGGGAGGTTGGCCTTTGTGATTGTCCAGACCGAGTTCACCACTCTATGTAACTGTCTCCGATCTTGAATGGTACAGTTGCCTTATCAGATAGTGATACATCCAGACAGAATGCTGTCGGTGGCACACCTATATAAGTTGGCAAGGGTATTTGCCATCATGCCAAATTTTCTCAGCTGCCTGAGGAAGAAGACACGTTGTTGGGCTTTTGTAACCAGTGCGTCCACATGAAGAGTCCAAGATATAAAACAAAAAGCTGAGATTAAAACTCTGTCAATGTAATACTGCATTTGTTGATGAAGTAGACATAATGCCACCTTTTTAAGAATATGTTAGATAGGAAGTTTAAGAAAGATATGAACAAATGGATATGAAATTAGAGCACACCCTGCTGAAGTAGCATGTCATATGTGTGTCAGTCCAACAAGAGACAATCTAACGATTGGTTTTTGACATTCAATGGTAAATTACCATTGCTGAATCTCCCACTCTCAACATCCTGGATATTACCATTGACAGAAACTGAATTGGACCAGCTCAGCAAATACGGTGGCTACAGAAATAGATCATGGGCTGGGAATCTTGCAGTGAGCAACACTCCTTCCCTCCATTCAAAACCTGTCCACCATCCGCAAGGCACAAACCAGGAGGATGATGAGTAGCTTCCACTGAACAGGTGCACCTTCAACAACATTCATCCAGCACATGGGAGCCCATTTCTTTTGCACTCGTCCACCAATTTTAACATTCATTCCCTTCATCCCCGATGCACAGCTGTATGTACCATCTGCAAGATGTACTACAGTAACACACTGAAATGTCTTGACAGCACTTTGTAAATCCACTGCCTCTAACATGTTGAAGGACAAAGGCAATAGATGCATGGAAATGCCATCAAGTTACTCATGATTGTGACTTGGTACTTTATTGTTGTTCCTTCAGTATCGGTGAATCAAAATCCTGGAACAACCTTCCTAACAACTCTGTGGAGATCCTTACATCCCAATAAATGCAGTGGTTCAAGAAGGCAGCTCTGTACCTGCCTGTCCAGTCAATGAATTCTGGCCTAGCCAATGATACTCACATCCCATGAATGAATATACACTGACGGAAATGACTATTTTTAAAAATCATAATTTCTTAACTTGTTTAAGTAATTAGAAGTTTCTTAATCGAGGCGAACATTTACATGACCAATATATTTGTATCTGTGATCAGCAAACAGACAACGAAGGTTATTGAATATTTTGCACTTTATACAGTGGAAATCAGTGTTGCCAATAATAAAGAAAAAAATGTATGCTCATATAAATTCCCATGTGTTGTTTTAACAGATGTTTTAAGCTGTTTGAGTTAGCTTTGAAGGCGATATGAAAATGTCATGCTGACAGGTATTATCTGAATATGCTAACTAATTTCTTCTCTAATTAATTGCAGTGATTTCTACACTATATGCTTAGCATTCTGCAAATGTATGGTAAAATCAACCTGAATTATTCACAAGAGATCTAATTTCAATAATTGTCTTAACTTTAATTTTGGTCACTTATATTATTTGTTTAAGTTGTGCCTCCTATTAATATGGTTAATGTTGTACAGTTCATAATTGAAGTGTGTGTTGGATTGCTGCAAACAGCAACTTACCACAATCCGTGGTAAATATTTGGTAACATGACCCCAAACAGGATGAATCAAGCATGAAGTGTAACACAAGTAACACAAATGGGAATCAACAAAACAGCCTACAGGGAGGATTCATGAGCATCTAGCACAGTAGCATTTGTGCTGGAACCATTTTTTAAAAACTCAATCTTTTTTTTGGATTACTTCCTCGATCAGAGACCTGCATCTATTCAACTGAAATAAACAAAAAAGAAAGTCTAGTGAGATATAAAACATTTGCTTTCTCTTTTTTTGTCAGACAATGCAAGGTATATTTAGTTCCCAATGAGATGTAGGTGGACAATAGTTTTGCGAATACGTATTTGTTTAAATCAATAGTTCAAATTTAAGCAGTTTAATTGGCATTGCTTCCATTGGCTTGGATTTCAATAAAACAATTTTTAAGCCTTTTGACTTCAGTTCTGTGCCTTGGCCTTGGAATCAAAGGCCCAGATATTCAAATATTCAGATAGTCATTGGAGCAGCACAGACTGGAGTTGCAAATCGCGACTCTGCAGGATTCCAGTTGCAGCTGATTCCATGGGAATTGGCCAGCAAATTGAAGATTCCAATGGACAATTTCCATGTGTCTCCAAGCCTCTGAAAGAACGCATTAAAGACAGGGAATTCAGAGCTCCATTTCAGTTAATTGTTACCCAGCAAATATTAGATGGTTAACGTCTTGTTTTAACTCATAGGTAATTAAAACTAACCTCCAAATTACCTCACAGTCCCATAATTACACCTTCTCTGAAACCGTACACAACCTGGATTCCTGGTACACAAGCATCCGAACCAAAACCCTGCAACCCAACATGTTTCCCGCACTTAATTTACAAGTATATCCTTTCACAGTAGCCATCAAAGTGACTGATTTTGCATGCTGGATAGTTGAATCTCAGAACCTACACACTACACCCTGCTGCAGCTGCAAAAGGAGGTGGGGTTTAACTTGCCTCAACTGCCCTGAAGTACGAGGAACAGTGTGCATTTGATATATACTTCACATTTCAAAAGGGGCTGGGATCAGAATTCGACCTAGAAATGCAAAGATCAATGCTAACAGATAAAAACACAAGACATTTGCCACTCCTTGGAATATCCTAGCCAATACTCATTCTGGTCTGATGAGCCATGAGTATAGATTGAAGGAATTGGAGATGTTTACAGTATTCATTTTTGCAAAAGAGGCTGAGAGATATTGATAATATGATGTAATGTGAAATTTCTGACAGCTGTTTCACTGACCTCCAAAAATGAGAGTAGAAAATCGTCTGTATTCTCTTTTCCCTGAAATTTGTAGATGCTAAAGATAGTTATAATTCAAGAATACATTTTAAGCAAAATACCAATAAAATGACTATCATTTGTGAGAGTATTTCTCTGCTTCTCAACTGAATTTATCCAAGTGACAGAATAATCTGTAATTAACAATTTCACTGCTGATACACACATAGAGAAGTGCCTTCCCTTTTAGCTTATTTTTAAAATTGAGTTCCAATGAATTATGATTGATATCGTAATTTTCTGCTATTTTATTAATTTTGTTTATATTAGGAAAATGAATTGGAAAATGCATAACAAAACTCAGCATTCAAAGTACTTTTACCGTTTATATTCTATATGATGCTTTCACAGTAGAATATTTCAGACATTGGAACTCAAATCTATTCAAGCTATTGGAATTAAAACTTTACTTGATCATTAGGCCCCATTGTAAAATTAATCCAGACTGCCATTAATACAAATGTGTTAGCCCAACCTTACCTCTGCTTCGGTTAGTAATCAGGAGTTTAAAAGTTTGAACTCTTTAATGGGTTTGTTTTTCTAAGGGTGAGCAAAACTACCAGAGGTATTACCCTTCAACTGCCATGCTAAATTAATGACTTATTTACCAGTATCTTGTCTTAATTTATGAATTTCACTGTTCAATTGTCAATCCATCAAACCTATCTATTTTGAGGTAGATATGGTTGTACATACAGTAAGTGATGGTGCCTGAGAGAGAGTGGGGAAGGAAAATGTCCAAATCTTAGTCTATGGGAAAACAGCAAAAAAACCTTGAATTTGTATCACCACTGCCATTCAGGATTAAAACATTATTACCATGAGACTCTCTCCTAGTCTAAACCCAGCTTTTGAGGAAAACTTGAAAGAAAGTTACATCGATTATAATTTTACAAAACCATACTGCAGTGACCCACTCTCAAATAATTATAATTTTTTATGAAACAATAAAGGGCACACTTAATTTCATAATAATCCAATTTTCTTTGGATTAATGCTTCATGGCTGAATTCCATACTCTGAAGGAGAAAGATATTACAGCTTTTGGCACCGTAATCAAAGTATTAGGGCCAGGGGCATAAATCATAAATATGCAAAATATTAGAGACAATCAATTAATAATGAATTTGGTTGAAAAGAAAGATAAACTGATTCATGCATTTGAATCTGTTTGCTCCATACGTCCAAGTTGAAAATGATCAAGAACCCTGAAGTAGGACATTGTGTCTGCTCCGCTGATTGTGACTGATCTGATAATCCTCAAATTCTACTTTCTGCCTTTACTCCACAGCCCTTACTGATTAAAAATCTGTCTATCTCAGCCTTGAATATATTTAATGACACAGCCTTTGTGGACCTCTAATGTAAAGAATTCCACAGATTGCCCTTGTTAGTAATTTTCAGAAGGAGTGAATAGACCATAGCCCAGGACTGTCATTTAAGCAGCAGGCTAATTGTTCCCAAATGGACCCCTTGCTGGCTACTGCCAAATTGGCAGATTTCAAATGCAATAGAAACTTGTAAGGGCTTAAAAGAAGCATTAATGTCTCTCCTTATCTATCAGAAATTGACCCACATAGTGCCTGCTGTGCAATTTTCTTTCAAATTGGCTTCCCCCTTCCTTTTAACAACTGTGTCAGCAAAGCTCCTACACTTGAGCTAAAGGAGTTCTGTCTTCTTCCACTGAAACAAGCCACTGCAAAGATACCAGTGGCTCACCAATGATAGGAAATGGAGAAGTCAGTTGAAACTTTGTAATCAGGAAAATTAGATGAAAGGTCAAAATCATCTCAACAATCCAGCTCTTACCTTCTGTTCTTGGGTTTCTAAAATGGGGAAGGTGTGAGCTAGTGCTGGCTCATAATGAAAGCAGTGGAGATGAGACAATTATGGGCATTTCTGGACTTCCCCCTTTAGGTTCTTTAACTTTTAATAGCTTCACCTTTGACCTCTTGTCATTTTTATGTCCTTGCTTGAGTTATTGTGTATGCCATCAAGAATCACTTTTTAAAAAATGCACAAAATCCAAACTTAGTCAAAAAAGAAAGAACTCAATACCTCACCATCTTGCCTTTGAATCATTCAGAGGAAAGGAATCAATATATAACCTGAGCCTAAAGAAGGTGCAGAGTGACTGAAAGTAAAGCTCTTAAAGGATTTTCTCTCCGCACAGATTTGTGAGATGAGTGGATAATGATGATAACCTGATTCAAGAAAGGATGTATCTGATTAGATTTCTCAACCTTTGAAACAGTCAGGTCATCATTTTAAAAAGAAAGGGTTAGCATCTAATCTTTCTACTCTTCTTTTGTACTGCTGTTATAGCAAATTTGAGATCACACGGTTTCTCTCAGAGGACAATGGGAGCATTTCTCTTGCACTGAGAAATCAATGTAAAGAGCAGAGCTGATAGCATTGAACACCACCAAGGTTGACAAAAAGAGAAAAAGATGAATTAGTCTGTAAACAATGATCAGGTGATCCAACCTTGGGATTTAAAACCCTAAAGACTGTATGAGAAGCACCAGCTAAGTAAGGTAATGGGGTTGAAATAAAACTAGGAACTGTGAATACTGGAAATCTTAAAGCAAGTCAAAAATTGCTGGAGAAACTCAGAAGATCTGGTCATATCTGTGGAGAGAAGACAGTGTTAAATCTTCCAATCCAGTGACCCTGCCTCATTGTCACCCTGTTAATTTAGATTAAATTAGGTTCCTACAGTATAGAAACAGGCCCTTCAGTCCAACAAGTCCACACTGACCCTCTGAAGAGTAACCAACCCAGACCCATTCCCTTACATTTACCCCTGACTAATGTACCGAACACTATGGGCAATTTAGCATGGCTAATTCACCTGACCTGCACATCTTTGGACTGTTGCAGACATGGAGAGAATATGCAAACTCCATGCAGACAGTCACCCAAGGTGAGAATCAAACCAGGTCCCTGGTGCTGTGACACAGCAGTACTAACCATTCTGCTATCTCTCCATAGATGTTGCCAGACTTGCTGAGTTTCTCCAGAAATATCTGTTTAAGATATGGGCTGCACAGTTTGTACATTCTGAGAAAGTTGAAGAGAATGGGAGCCTACAAAATGAACACTCCTCTCAGCATAAGGAGGGTACAAGGAGGAAAATATTTGCATGTATTTGCATCTAACGAGAAACAGGAGAATCAGAAAGCAAAAGGAACAGAAAAAGCATATTCACACATCTGTAGTTTTTGAGAACTGTTTTGTCTAAATAAAATCACTTCTGATATGGGAATTAGAGAAGAACTTGGGCTTTATTTCCGTCCTCAGTATGATTTCAAAAGACTCAGTTTTGGTTTGCCTTTATTTGGTCATGATGTTTGATTTTCCTGTGGATTTGTACTTTTTCTTCATTCTGTGTTTCAATGTAACTTGTGCATTTTTAGTATATGGGAATGAAATGGACAGAATAAGCAACACAAATTAGAATTTCTTAATGTGACAAAGGAAAATTGATCAGGATTTCCATTTCTTTTACATCAGAGTACAATATTTTCCATTCTTGAGTTGGGACCTGCACAACAGCATTAAATTGACTTTGCTTGGATTGACCAGTGATTGTGGTTGGCATCCAGTTAATGATGACAGAAAGGGTCTCTAAGCAAGAGAGCTAATAGGAGTCTGATGAGGGATCTAAGGTTGGCCATTAAAAGTAAGGGAAGTAAAGGATGCTTCCATCTTGAGGTGTCAACACAGTGCTTACAAAACATTTGAAATATACAACCATTGTGTAGTCACAGCTATGGACAATTAGTTAGGATGGATCTTGAAGTCATCTTTGAGCACTGCCACGCAGGACACACATAGACACACACACACAGTTAAAAATCACACAACACCAGGTTATAGTCCAACAGGTTTAATTAGAAGCACTCACTTTCGGAGCGCTTCTCCTTTATCAAGTGATTGTCTCAAGCAGCACTTGGAAAGCTAATGTTTCCAATTAAACCTATTGGACTATAACCTGGTGTTGTGTGATTTTTATCTTTGTATATCCAGTCCCACATTGGCATCTCCAAATCAAGATACACACACACACACACACACACACACACACAGGCACACACTCACTTCAAACATGTAGAGAGCCAGGTTTATCCAGAGAGTGTTCAGTGTCCATGGAACCATAATGGCTGAGAGGTCAATGTCCTGCAAGGATGAAGAGAAAAATCTGGAGCTAAAATGAACAAAAATGTAAATCATATATAATGATTGAAAATATCTGTAACAAAACTGGAAGGTCCTGGGGCATTGGGCATTGCTGACTTCCTATCTCAAATAATTATAATAAATCAGATTCAAAGTAACCATGACTAGTATTTGCCAATAAAATGTTATTGATTACATTTTAGTTTCTAAAAATATTTATTTGATGATTTTCATCAATACAGCACATTCATTATGGATTGAATTTGGATCAAAAAAGTAAAGCTCATCGTTGCAAAATCTCAGCAGAATTAATTTTCCTACCATATCTATATCCTCATCTCCATTACATTATTCCTGATTTCCATAACTTTGAAACCAGACACCAAATATTAACAATAGAAGAGAAATGAGAAGTGCTTTGCTGTGATTTCTGAGAAACAGACTGACTTGATATGTTACTGATATGTAATTTTCATCCTGATTGCAAATGCTGCTAGTACTTAATACTTGATAACATTTTGCAATGACCAGACTAGCATAACAATAACAATCATAAAATCAATGCTCTGATCAAATTACAGTTAACTCATTTGGCTAGAAACGTGTGTGCGCGTTGAAGTTTAATGTACAGCATGAGTTCAGTTGCCATTCTGACTGAAGTAGACTTTTTGAGCCTGCCTCCTCAACTTTCCTCTGAAACCGGAAGGTAATGGCAAGCCACAATGGAAAAGTTTGGGCAAAGTTCACAGCACAGAAGCACATTAGTGTATTCTTTTTAAGTGGGACCTATGGAAAGTCTGCACTAGTGAGTAGAGTGGGTTCTTTCTTGATTAGATGCTTTTTGAGATATGTCTCTTGATTAAACTTAAAATATAAGCCATAACTATTAATTTAACCTGGGGCAGTGTTTTGCAGAGGAATAAGACGGTATTATTTTCTGGGTCTGTTGATTGTGAGGGAGCAAAAATGGCCTTTAGTAGAGTGATATCCGCTTCTTGTCAGATGTGGGAGTTTAAGGGTTACTGTGGATTATATTTGCAATAATTGCTGTTGGTTACAAATCTTATCAGATCGAATGGATTGGTTGGAGAGACAGTTAGAAGCGATGAGGAATTTGCAATAGCAACAGTATGTGATGGATGGCAGACATAGGAAACGGGGAAAGTCTAAGATACTGTCATATAGATGGGTGAACTCCAGGAAAAGTAAGAGAGGTAGGCAGCTAGTGCAGGAGCCTTCTGTGGCTATCCCCATTTCAAAAAAGTATGCTGTTTTGGAAAATGTAGGGGGTGATGGATTCTCAGGGGAAGGTAGCACGAACAGCCAAGTTTCTGGTATTGAGACTGGCTGTAATGCAATGAGGGGCACGTTGGGTTCCAAGAGATCAATTGTGTTTGGGGACCCTCTAGTCCGAGATACAAATAGACGTTTCTGTGGCCAGCAGCAAAAAATCAGAATGGTGTGTTGCTTCCTTGGTGCCAGGATCAAGGATGTCTCAGAGAGGGTGCAGAATGTTCTCACGGGGGAGAAGGGCCAGCAAGAGGTCATTGTCCACATTGGAACCAAGGACATAGGAAGGGAAAAGGTTGAGATTCTGAAGGGAGATTACAGAGAGTTAGGCAGAAATTTTAAAAGGAGGTTCTTTTTAGAACTGCTTGGGAGGATTTAAACTAGTAAGGTGGGAGGGTGGGACTCAGGGAGATAGTGAGGAAAGAGATCAATCTGACACTGGTACAGTTGAGAACTGAAGTAAGTCAAACCGTCAGGACAGGCAGGGACAAGGTAGGACCAATATATTAAACTGCATTTATTTCAATGCAAGGGGTCTAACAGGGAAGGCAGATGAACTCAGGAGATGGTTAGGAACATGGGACTGGGATATCATAACAATTACAGAAACATGGCTCAAGGATGGGCAGGACTGGCAGCTTAATGTTCCAGGATATAAATGCTACAGGAAACATAGAAAGGGAGACAAGAGAGGAATGGGCGTGGCGTTTTTGATAAGGGATAGCATTACAGCTGTGCTGAGGGAGGATATTCCTGGAAATACATTCAGGAAAGTTATTTGGGTGGAACTGAGAAATAAGAAAGTGATGATCACCTTGTTGGGATTGTATTATACATCCCTAATAGTCAGAGGGAAATTGAGAAACAAACTGGTAAGGAGATCTCAGCTATCTGTAAGAATAATAGGATGATTATGGTAGGGGATTTTAACTTTCCAAACATAGACTGGGACTGCCACAGTGTTAAGAGTTTAGGTGGAGAGGAATTTGTTAAGTGTGCACAAGAACATTTTCTGATTCAGTATGTGGATGTACCTACTCGAGAAAGTGCACAACTTGACCTACTCTTGGGAAATAAGGCAGGGCAGATGTCTAAGGTGTCAGTGGGGGAGCACTTCAGGCCCAGCGATCATAATTCTATTAGATTTAAAATAATGATGGAAAAGGATAGACCAGATCAAAAAGTTGAAGTTCTAACTTGGAGAAAGGCCAATTTTGATGGTATTAGGCAAGAACTTGCAAAGGCTGATTGGGGGCAGATGTTTGCAGGTAAAGGGATGGCTAGAAAATGGAATGCCTTCAGAAATAAGATAATGAGAATCCAGAAAAGGTATATTCCTGTTAGGGTGAAAGGAAAGGCTGGTAGGTATAGGGAATACTGGATGATTAATGAAATTGAGGGTTTGGTTCAGAAAAAGTGGAAGCATACATCAGGCATAGACAGGATATACTGAGGGAATCCTTAGAAGAATGTAAAGGCAGTAGGAGTATACTTAAGAAGGAAATCAGGAGAGCAAAAAGGGGACATGAAATAGCTTTGGCAAATAGAGTTAAGGAGAATCCAAAGAGTTTTTACAAATACATTAAGGACAAAAGGATAATTAGAGACAGAATAGGGTCCCTCAAAGATCAGCAAGGCAGCCTTTGTGTGGAGCCGCAGAAAATGGGAGAGATACTAAACGAGCATTTTGCATTAGTATTTACTGTGGAAAAGGATATGGAAGATATAGAAAGTAGCGAAATAGCTGGTGACAGCAGGTAGTGAAGAAGGCTAATACCATGCTGGCCTTCATAACAAGAGGGATTGAGTATAGAAGCAAAGAGGTGCTTCTGCAGCTGTACAGGGCCCTGGTGAGACCACACCTCAAGTACTGTGTGCAGTTCTGGTCGCCAAATTTGAGGAAAGACATTAAGACATTCTGGCTATTGAGGGAGTGCAGCGTAGGTTCACGAGGTTGATTCCTGGAATGGAGGGATTACCTTACACTGAGAGACTGAAGCGATTGGGCTTGTATACCCTTGAGTTTAGAAAAGTGAGAGGGGATCTGATTGAGACATATAAGATTATGAAAGGATTGGACACTCTGGCAGCAGGAAACATGTTTCCGCTGATGGGTGAGTGCCGAACCAGAGGACACAGCTTAAAAATACGGGGTAGACCATTTAGGACAGAGATGAGGAGAAACTTCTTCACCCAGAGGGTGGTGGGTGTGTGGAATGCTCTGCCCCAGAGGACAGTGGAGGCCCAGTCTCTGGATTCATTTAAGAAAGAGTTGGATAGAGCTCTCAAAGATAGTGGAATCAAGGGTTATGGAGATAAGGCAGGGAGCGGATACTGATTAGGAATGATCAGCTATGATCATATTGAATGGCGGTGCAGGTTCGAAGGGCTGAATGGCCTACTCCTGCACCTATTGTCTATTGACACCTTGCAAAATGTCCATATTGAAGAGGAGGAAGTGACGGATGTCTTGAAAGGCATAAAGCTGGATAAATCCCCAGGACCTGATGAGGTATTCCCTAGAAGTCTGTGGGAAGCTAGAGAAGTGATTGCTGGGCCTCTTGCTGAGATATTTGCATTGTCGATAGTCACAGGTGAGTGCCGGAAGACTGGAGGTTGGCAAATGTGGTGCCACTGTTTAAGAAGGGTGGTAAGGACAAGTCAGGGAACTATATACCAGTGAGCCTGATGTCGGTGGTGGACAAGTTGTTGGAAGGAATCCTGAGGGACAGGATGTACATGTATTTGGAAAAGCAAGGATGATTCGGGATAGTCAACATGGCTTTGTACATGGGAAATCATGTCTCACAAACTTAATTGAGTTTTTTGAAGAAGTAACAAAGAAGATTGATGAGGGCAGAGTGATGGATGTGATCCAAATGGACTTCAGTAAGGCTTTCGACAAGGTTCCCCATGGGAGACTGGTTAGGTCTCACGGAATAAAGGGAGAATTAGCCAGTTTGATACAGAACTGGCTCAAAGGTAGAAGACAGAGGGTGGTGGTGGAGGGTTGTTTTTCAGACTGGAGGCCTGTGACCAGTGGAGTGCCACAAGGATCGGTGCTGGGTCCTCTACTTTTTGTCATTTACATAAATGATTTGGATGTGAGCATAAGAAGTACAGTTAGTAAGCTTGCAGATGACATCAAAATTGGAGGTGTAGTGGACAACGAAGAAGTTTACCTCAGATTATAACAGGATCTTGACCAGATGGGTCAATGGGCTGAGAAGTGGCAGATGGAGTTCACTCAAATAAATGTGAGGTGCTGCATTTTGGGAAAGCAAATCTTAGCAGGACTTATACAATTAATGGCGAGTTCCTAGGGAGTGTTGCTGAACAAAGAGACCTTGGAGTGCAGGTTCATAGCTCCTTGAAAGTGGAGTCGCAGGTAGATAGGATAGTGAAGAAGGTGTTTGGTATGTTTACCTTTATTGGTCAGAGTATTGACTACAGGAGTTGGGAGGCCATGTTGCAGCTGTACAGGACATTGGTTAGGCCACTGATGGAATATTACGTGTAATTCTGGTCTCCTTCCTATCAGAAAGACATTGTGTTACTTGAACAGGTTCAGAAAAGATTTACAATGATGTTGACAGGGTTGGAGGATTTGAGCTATTGGGAGCGGCTGAACAGGCTGGGGCTGTTTTTCCTAAAGTGTCGGAGGCTGAGGGGTGACCGTATAGAGGTTTATAAAATTATGAGGGACGTGGGTAGGGTAAATAGGCAAAGTCTTTTCCCTGGGATCGGGGAGTCCAGAACTATAGGGCAAAGGTTTAGGGTGAGAGTGGAAAGATATAAGAGACCTAAGGGGCAACATTTTCACCCAGAGGATGGTACGTGTATGGAATGAGCTTCTAGAGGAAGTGGTGGAGGCTGGTACAATTGCAACATTTAAAAGGCATTTAGATGGGTATATGAATTTGGATTTTGAGGGATGTGGGCTGGGTTCTGGCAGGTGGGACTAGATTGGGTTGAGATATCTGGTCGGCATGGACGGGTTGGACCGAAGGGTCTGATTCCATGCTGTACATCTCTATGAGTCTAACTGACAAAACTTGCCACTAAAATGGTTCAAGATGAAACATCAACTAGACAATGATCTAAGGGTCTGCTTTTGTGCAAGACACATACAATGATTGATGAATTGATTGATCTCACAATGAAAAGAAATCTGTCGGGTAATTTAAAGCAGAATTTGATTGTCAAAACCCTTTTTTAAGGAAAAATTCTGACTTCAATTATTGCGGAAGCAGAACATTTGCTCAGATTCGTGCTACCTCCAATGGGCAGGATTTTCTCAGCTGCTGAATGATTTGGGGCAATGGTGTTTGGGGCATTCAGTTGGGAAAATATGATGAGATTATCCAAAATTAAATTCTTGATGTCAAGAAACAAAAATCCAATTTTGCAACTGCATCTTGATCAGTAATGATCTTGCTCTTGAGCGGTGAGTTGCCTATTTCCATATATTTTCCTATTCGCCCAAACGCTGAAGAGAAACTAATTGGTGACAATTCCCAACATGAAAGTCAGAGTGGGTGCTTCGTGATTCTAGCATGTGGGAGAATAGGAAAATTGTTTCTCCAGTCCTCTATCTTGGGCAACAGTCACCATAATCTTAGGGCATTTTTATTGACCACAAACATTCACAAAAGTTGACGGTAGATACTTGCCCTGTCATATCTCTAACTAATTAACGATACAGTTCTTCACTTCATTGCTGCACTTTGGAGCACACTGGCACCTTTCATTGTAAAGCTGCAGCCTTGACACTTGACACACAAGGAAAAACATTGATTTCATGGACTAGACCAATGTGCATCTCAGGGCTCCTTGCTTGCTCTCTTAACGCTCACTCACTATGTTCCAAATTCGATGCTCACAGCATCTCTGCCTTGGCTTGCCTTTTTTTTTATCCTTTACCCCCTCATTAAGAACTTCATGGCTCACAATCATTCTCTCTTTGAATTTTAGTGCAGATGTGAAGCATTGTTATAGCTATTTGTAGTAATTAGTAAAGGGGATAGACCTGTTGCTCCACAGCAATGTATTGCATCAATGTTACTCCTGCAGCATGTGTCAACAGTTTACATTGCAAACACGATATCTGTGCTCAAGTCAAATGAATATGTCTCAAAGTCAAAGAGGACACATCCTCGATCAAGTCAAGGAAAATACGCAGTGGGTCCTGGCACAGTAACTCAAGAGCAGCAACTGATATCAGTCCAAGGGCTTCGATATACTCAGTCAGTCACTTGGAACAAGAAGGGGCTCCTTATCACTACAGTCTGGGAGTGGCCTATGGTCTGTCTAACAAACCCAGTCCAATCATTCTTGAGACTCACTTGGGGAGCTGTACAGAAATCAGTCAGTGGTCTAGTCACTCAGCAGTGGGGAGCTACCATCAGACTGGTCAGGGGGGTGGACCACAATCAGTTCTGAGGGTCAGCTCATTAAAAGTCAAGGAGAGCTATCAGGAGCCACTGCAGTCATAGGAATGTTGAGATTAAAGGTAGCTTTCCCCAGGAGGGATAATAATTCTGAAGGGAGACAACTTAACATATCAGGTGGGGAGACAACAGTGCAATGGAGGGCATGAGTATCTGTGATGTCTTGAGGGGGTGGGAGGGTTAGGAGGCATGGGTGGATTAATCAGTCATAACCAGCCTGACTTTGAAGGGGAAAATACTGCAGAATAGTAAGTGATGACAAGATATCAGTAATCATATAGCTATTTGTGCAATCTACGGTATTTGTGCAATGTGACCTGTGCTGCATACGTCAGAATAAGGTCCCTGTGTCAAAAGTTCATGTAGTAGCAATCCACAGCCCTCCTTTCTGTATCCTCATGCCCCATTCAATGAGGAACTGTACCAAGCCATAATTTGTGCGTGATGTGAATGTTGACTTCACACATTGTTAAGGTCCTGTTCTGTTCCTGGTATGCTTCAAGGAGATTAGTTGACATCATGACCAATGGTTCAGGAACTGCCTTGGTCATTGTTTCTGTGGCCATGGTGCAATGAAGGCTAGAGAAATTGAGGAAGAACGAATTAGGCCGCAAGCCGAGGGTCAGAAGAAACCACAGATGGCTCCCAAACATCCTTCACATGAAGGAGTTGCAGCAGAAGGTTCTCACAGGAGACCCAGCATCTATCATTCTTGATATCATTTCCTCCAGATGAATAAGGTCCAATTTCACCACAGACCGAGGATGTTCCAGAATACTGACACAAAACTGTTGTCAACTATTGGAACAGGACCTGTGCCAACAAAGCTGATTCCCCCAAGGTGCTGGACACTATAAACTGTACAAGCATTGTGTTGGGAGTGCCATATTATCTGACTTTATTTGCAGGAAATGGCTCAATTCAGTTAACGTACAAGTCAACCATGATTATCAGATTTGTAGAAATCTGAACCAGGTACCCTGGGAACAGGTATAATGTCGATATCCTGTGAACTCCAGTGATCCTGTTTCATTCCAAGGGCTGATACCTTATAGGGATGGTTATTGGAAGACAAAGGCTACCCTTTCTAATCACAACTGGCAATTCTGTGATGTCTCCCCTGACTGAGGCTGAACACAGTTACAACACAGCCCATTCCTCATCCAAGGCTGTGGTGGAGCTGATGATAGACCTCCTGAAGATGAGGCTCTGATGCTAAGCTTGATATGCGAGTTCTTGCAGTTCTTGGATAGTATGTACAACATAATCTAATAAGTGTATTCAAAATCATGAGTAGGCTTAATAGAATAGATAGGAAGAAATTATTTACATTCATACAAGGACTAAGAACCAGAGGACACAAATTTGAATTGATTTGCTAAAGCAACACAGAAATATAGAAAATAGGGCAACAATAGACTATTTGGTCTTTCAAGCCTATGCTGCCATAAAATATGATTATGGCTAATCACCTATCTTAAAGTCCAGCTCTCACTATCTCCCCACAGCCTTTGGTCCCTTTAGCCCTAAGAATTATATCTAAGTCCTTCTTGAAATCAACATTTTCACACACTGTTTAGATAGGGTATAGAATATATTGCCTGGAAATGTGGTGGAGGCAGATTCAAGAGATATACTGAAGACCAAATTGAATGATTATTCAGATACAAATAATGTGCAAGGATGTGGGAGAGAAGCTGGAAGCTAGCAATAGGTAATGATGCTTATTTGAAGAGCCAGTACAAACATAATGGTCAACGAGCCTCCTTCTGCACAATAACAGTTCTGTGATTATATAATCCCAGCATCTGGGCTCAGCACAAAAGGAGCTGACAAAGAGGAGATATGAATAATGCTGAAGATCTGGCAAAGCAACAGCAGTTTCTCAGCAGGAAGATGAAGACATTGAAAAGAAGGAATATCACCTTCTGCATGACACAGCGTTGGAGCATCATGAACAGCAAATCAGACAGGACTTAAATGACAGCATTGCAATAGACACGAGATAGGTGCAGTAATCGCTCATTGACTGACTGTAAATTTCTTGTTCCTCAAATAACAAGCAGTTTCTGTCTGTTCCCAGAAGCATATGCAGCTCTTCTTCATTTGTTTCTCATTTTTAGTTGTTACTGTTCAAAAGTGAAAATTTTCAACCATTTAAATGGTTGCAGTAAATGACACTTGAATATTGAATAATAAGATGATGTTAGGCTGCACTGGATGTTTTTTGAAAAAGTAGTACTCCCTTATGGAGGGTGCTATGATGGGGTGACACTAAGGACAGGAATCTGTGTAGCTTTGTTCTTATAGCTGCTGTTACAATGTCGATCAGACTGGTGATATTTTTCATTTATTTATTGGATGTGGGCAACACTGGCTGAACCAGCATTTATTGCCCATTCCTAATTGCTCAGAGGGCAGCTAAGAGTCAGCTACTGAAGTCTGGGTCACACATAGGTCAGACATGTAAGAATGGCAAATTTCCCTAAAGGACATTAGTGAACCAGATGGAATTTTCTCCTGATGATCAGCAATGGTTTTATGGATAGTATTAGACTCTCAATTCCATGTCCTTAGTGAATTCAAATTCCAACATCTGCCATGGCCCAATTCGAACACAGGTCCCGAGAACATTTGTATTCTTAGCTTTTGGGAGTTGTACATGTTTAAGATATATTCTTGTGTACTTCTTGTAATGCCAAAGGATATCCTAATCCCTGTCCCAAGTTGTCTGGTGACCATATCCATAAGAGTATCTAATTTCTTCAAAGGGTTGTCATCATTATCCAGGCTCAGCAGTTAGCACTGTTACCTCACAGTGCCAGCGATCCGGGTTCGATCCCAGACTCGGGCGACTGTGTGGAATTTCCCATTCTCCTGTGTCTGCGTGGGTTTCCTCCAGGTGCTCCGGTTTCCTCCCATAGTCCAAAGATGTGCAGGTTAGGTGAGTTGGCCATGCTAAATTGCCCATAGTGTCAGGGATGTGTAGGTTAGGTGCATTAGTCAGGTGAGATTGTAGAGTCAGAGGGTAATGGGTCTGGGTGGGTTACTCTTCAGAGGGTTGATGTGGACTTGCTGGGCTGAAGGGCCTGTTTTCACATTGTTGGAATTTTAATACTACCTGGTATCTGGATTAATAGTCTCCTGATCACACCACAAGGCCATCACCTACCCATTATGTGAAATAGCAATACATGTATGCATGTGCACTTGTATTTGACATTGAAGTGTCAGCCATGCCATCTATGTGCCTTAAGGAACATTTTCTTTTTGTTCCCCTCCCACTATGTGCACTGTGAAGGGCAACTCCTGGCTGGCAGCACTTGTATGGGGAAGGAAGTTTAGTGGGATGTGAAGTGCTAGCACAGATTCAATGGACCAAAGAGCCTTTTTCAAGTGTTGTGGACCTCTATGACTTTATGAGCTGGTACACAGCTGGACTTTAACTATGACACCATCACCAGGAATCCCAGGAAGCCCCAGCTTTGACGAGTACTTCTGTCAATTTCTGGTAAAATTCAGGCTTTCTCTTTTACTGTCTCAGACATTTTTGGTTATAACTAGTGACAATTCTTGTAGTTTTTGTAAAAAAAAATGTGGCAGGCCAAATCATTTACAACAATCATTAAAATGTATTTAAAATTCAGGTCACTTATCTTTTGTAATGGCTTTATGGGAATGTAACGATTAAACCATACAGCAAACTCTCAGCTTATTCTCTGACCTGTGCTGAGTTAACTGCAATTAGTCTTAATGGATTTCAAGACCGGAGAGAGAATGAGCGCAGCTGTACTGATATTAGCTAGATTTTCGCACACCTGGTTGTTCTCCTATGACTACTTTTCGCAAGGTGTGATGGTTGGATTATTGAATGAGAGCAGGATGAAATGTGGCTCTTCTGACTTTCATGGGAAATCAAGCTGTTGACATTTAGCATCTGGAATGGTGGGTGAGGATCAGTGAGGGTTTGCAGATTATTGATCCTGGTTGACCATACCCCAGACGCAGTCAGCACATTCTATAGAGAAAAAAGTGAAATGCATTATCAATATTCTTTTAATGACAGGGGTTCCATTTTCAAGTTGACCATCTGTATATATTGTGGAATAGCAAGTAGAAATTTTAAAACGTGGAGGTAGTGGGATAGGAGGAACAACATACTAAGGCTAATTAGTCAATTAGATATTGCTGAGACACTAAAATCTGATTAGAATGAGCATGGAGGCTCATGAACTATTGCGTGACCAATATGATGGTAGTGTTTTGAGCTTATTGGCAAGGCTCAGTCAAAAGCCAAATCTAACATAAATGACAGAAAATTGACAAAATTTAATCCCAAGGCCAGAAATAAACAATGTAATAGATGCTGGGACATTGAATAAATTTAAGGATGCAATAGGCAGGTTCTTAATTAGTTATGGTAATAGTAGTAGAAGGGTTGTGGAGAGCAGCTGGGAAAGTGGAGTTGAGGCCAAGATGAGATCAACCATTATTGTATCAAATGGTGTCAGGCTCAAGGAGTCGAATTGCCTACTCACGCGCCTACTTCTTATATTCTTATGTTCTAATCGGTCGATCACACCATGAAACAAGCTTTGCAAAGGAAGCTGCTCACTTCTTTTAAGCCGTTTTGTAATGTGTAGTTTATATCTTACGAGTTTGCTGTTTCTATGTTACTTTGATTTTGTTGTTCAAAAGAAGTTCAGAGAAGTTCTTTGAGCCTTTCTGATGGATCCTTAGCAGTGTACTTCATCTCATACATGAGACTATGCAACCAAGTTCTGTCACTGAACACACTTCTGTGAAGTTACAGTAGCCCCCTGGGCATATGCCTTTGTTCTTCTCCAGAACCTACAAGTAATCAGGCAGATGTATTTGCTTCTTAACTACTTTAACAGAACACATCCTTACACTGCATTCATGGTTTTCATACATTGGCGTACTCAAACAAAAAATCCGAAAAGATTCATTCACAAAGTCAGAAACATATCTGCAGCCAGACAGGTAAACCACTCCAGCACAAGCACAGCTTTATCAATGGCTCTGATGATTACAGCCATATTGATTTTTGTACGGCAGGCTCCATTCAGACGAGTGTGAGAGATCTCAATTGCATTTCCTAGTCTTCAATATGCATTTACTTCAAACAGGTCATTTAGATATTGTTTGGCAGTATCAATGATTTCATCAATTTTCCTCTGAAAAATAGTTAAAAGAAAGAAAGGAAAGAATTTCCCCTTACACAGTATAATGGAATTCTTACAAGTGCAGAGCATAACTAACTGGACCAACAGGCCATAAGTGCCTAACTTGTACTCCATTCATGAATGCACAGGGCTAACACTCCATGAATGCTTGTCATCTGTGACTTGAGGATTAGAATTATTGGCAACTTAATGCCCTGACAATGCCTGTGATCCTTCATCTTGACAAATGTCAAATCATTTCAAAGGCTGAGAAGAATGAAAGGATGTTTGTTAGGCTCCTGCCACTACAGCATTGCCAAAAGAGAGGGCCTGAGGAGAGGAGAGAGTTCCATCAGAGTTGCTGCCAGGATTTCAAGCTATTTCATCAAGATCTGGTGAAGTACTGCCAATAGAGTAAATACAGCAATGAGGAATTGTCTAACTTCTATTACCCAGTGTCTTGACTAATGCTGTTGTGCAAAGGCATTCAATTATGGAACAAACAGAAAAAGACAGGTTGCAGTAAATAAAAGAAGGTGGTGTCTACCACAAGATAGCGAAATTGGATGCATAATGGACATCTTAATCTGAAAAAATCAACAGAGAAACTGAAAGAGAAGAATTCATTTAATTATACCTACAATTGGCACCAGGCATCTTCACAGATGCTGAAATAAAGTATCCTCATCAATCATCAAGATAGATGAATGGAAATAATTTCTCCAATACTTTTGATGTGGCTCATACCAGACAAGTTCCAGGATTCTCAAGTAAACATTAGCTTCCACAATACATCATGCTAATGCTCACTTTAGTAGAGGCGAGTGGTCTGTGTCTTTTATCTTTTCACCTCATACTAAGCAGTCCCCCAATCAAAGGATAAAATGTTGATGGATTTAATAAAAATCTCTGCTGAAACTGACCTGATCTGCAATAACTGATTTCTCATAGTTTTCCTGTGGCTGCTTGGGCCTGTAGCTTGAGCACAAATCTCAAAAAACTTGAGTAGAATGCCTGAGGGGTTTGGATGTGGCCTCACCCTGAGAGAAACTATTATTACATGTGATAGTTCCTGACACAGCTCTGATTCTGGACTCTCATTCAACAAATGTACAGATCTGTGTAAGGAGGGACTAATGGATTGTAAAGTACCTCTTGAAACTTTGTGTGAAGTCTCCAGCTGATTCTGTCATATGCTGAGTCCGTTCAAAGCAGACTACTTTAATTCTGAGCCCAATATTTGTATAGTGGTAAGTCAGAGCATTAATTATGGTAGCTATGTATGGTACCATAAGGGATTCAGTACAGTAGACCACTTCTTGTAGCAGTTTTCACATCTTGCTGCTGCTTGATATTCCCAAAGGTGGTCTGTAAATGCTCTCATATGCAATTCCTGTGAAATCTAAATCTCTGCTCAGCGAATCAAGCAATCTTCAAGTTGACTCTCCTCCAACAATAACAATTTGCATTTATATTGAACCATTAACAAGGAAATTATGTCTTATGTAGCTTTGCACAAATGTAATTAGACATATATTCACACTAAGTAAAAGAAGGAAGCAGAAGAAGGGATGACTAAATGTTTGGTCAATTAAATGGATTGAAAGGATGGTTTAATGGCAGGTAAAGAGATGAGAAGGTTAAAAGGTTCAGGGCCAGAATTAAAACTAGAAGTAACAATGATGTGCCTGAAAATTTGACAATGGATGGGTGGATATCAGAATAGATGTATGCTACGTCGGTTGAAATGGGTGTTATTTCTATCAGACGGACAATGAGAATAGAAGTTTAGCTTAGGCTCAAATGGAGTTCCCATGTGATGAATATTCTGGTTCAACTAGATGCAGGGGCCAGATGGTAAGAATACAGAATTGTCGGTCACCGCAGACATAATTTCTGTTTTCTTCTTAATATTAAAGTGAGCTTGATATTTATTAGGAGGAATAGGATGCCACACCTTCCCTACAAAATATGTTGTGTAAATGAGTAGAGGGATATACAATTAAAGGTGTATTACAAATCATTAAAAGTAATGCCATTGCTCAATAAGGCCACAAAATGCAAACAAAGTACTCAAGTTCATTTTTAGAGGAATGGAATTGAAAAATCAGAAGTTCTGTGAACGTATATGAACCATTGTTTAGAAAATCATTGGTATAATGTGTACTGTTCTAGTCTCTATATTGTTTGAAATGACATAGCAGCCCTGGAGAAAATACAAAAAAAAATTTATTCAAGTATGCCAAGGTACATCTTAGCCTTTAAGATATTATGACACTACTTTTAACAATTTATGTGACAGCACACTCCCAATCCCTGAAACCTCCAATCTAGTTAATCCAAGCTGGAGTTCTTTTCTCCAGAAAGGAAAAATTGCAGGGTAACTGGTTTTTAAGGTTATAGAGAATTTGATGAGAATAGACAAGCATATGTGTTCCACTGGTGGGTGAGACCAGACTAAGAGGCAGTAAGTATAACAAAGTCACTAATAACATAGCAGAAATTCTCTGCTTAAAGAATGGTTTGAATATGGTACATATTTGCATAAAGGATAGCTGAGACAACTGGTATACCTGCCTTCAAGGGAAATTTGGTAAAGACATGGCAGAAATATATAATTGAAAATGTTCTGAACAAATACATTTACTTTTCTACCTATCTTTATATGAACAGCAAATTTATCAACCACACTTGTGGTCCATTTGTCCATGTATTTACAGTACTAACTCGATTATCCAAACATCGATCATCCAAATTTCGGATAATCCAAACAAGATCTCAAGGTCCTGATGCTTGGGTAAACTGTGTTATCCAAACATTCAATTATCTGAAAATTTGATTATCCAAACATAATACTCACCACCTGTGTCGTTCGGATAATCAAGATTGCCCTGTATTATTAATTCTAAATAATGAAGTCCCACTTATATTTATTTATGTTCATATGAATAAAGTTTGAAAATGATTGGTATGGCATATAAACAGTGGCATGAAGTTTTTTACACTGAATGTGCTGTTCTTCTGCTGTGAATATTTCCAAACTAAATAGTACCAGGCACAGGAGACGTTCAGAACTTCAGTGTATTCAATGGGTCATAGGAAGATTTGTTACAAAAAAAAACAGAAAATGTTGGATTTAATCAGCAGGTCAGGCAGAATTTGAGGAGAGAGAAATGAAGTTGAAATTTCAGGTTAATAGCCTTGTAATGTTGGGCTGGATTATATGCTGAGAGTGGATTTCCTGAATTCAGCATAAATATTGAGGCAGCTACATCTGCCTCTGCTTCACTAGTACTCCGTATTTTAAACTTCAGTCCATGGACCTTTAGTTAATATGAGGTGCAAAATCATCCCTCTCCAGGATTAGGTCCAACCTTATGCGGTTACTCAGAGTTAGGCAGTTTCACTATGAGTAGTCGTCATTGCTTGTATTGTGGGAGACTCTGAAGGAAGACCAACAGTGAATGGTCTGGAACTCCAGTCAGTCTGAGATCTTGACAGAACCAGGGCAGTGGGGGGAAGACCCTTATGAGGATGATGGAGAGTATGTTGGAAAAGGTGGAGATGGGAACAGGAAGAGTTAACATATGGAGGAAATACTACAGACAGAGGCTAGCAATTGAAACTGGGAACCAGGCAGGACGTGCACACCACTCCTCCTGTAAATGGCCATCAGTTTGCAAAGTCAGATGTGCCAAGCTGCAGATTGCATGCAGGCCTCTCTTGCTGCCCATTAAGCCTGAGCGATAGTGGAATGGGGCTTTCATAAAGCCTTGATTGGACTTTCCCATCCAAACACCCATAGTGAGAGTGGGCACATACAGGCTAGCAGCAAGTTTACTGATGATGGCATTCTGTCCTATTTATGAGTCCATGTGTCTGCTTTCCCACCTGTAAATTCCAGTTTGTTAGCACTGTTTCTCTTGCCGCAGGTGCTGCTCTCCCTGCTGAGTATTTTCAACATCGTCTGTTTTTATTTAAATTAATTGCCTTTGTATTTTCAGAGACGGTCAGCCTTATTTGAACGTGGGAGGACAAGAAATAGCAACAGAAGTAGGTCATTTAGCCTCATGAGCTCATTCTGCCATTTAAGGAGACCATGGCTGATCTTCCATATCAACACCATTTTCCTACACTAATACTTATTTTCTGGTGTCCTTATTATCTAGAAGCCTATAAGTCTCTATCTTGAATGTACTCAGTGACTGAGTCCTCTAGAATAAGGAATTCCAAAGAATTACCATAGTTTCTTGGCATTGGCACCATATTATTAGTGTCACCAACAATTTAAAACACCCAGAAATATTATTGATTAAATAATTAAGTCTTCTTTTAATTTCAATTTCTCCTTTTGATTTGAATATTTGCTTTGAAAGAGCATGCAGACAGGAAAATGTTTTGAAGGAGTTGCTCAGCCCATTGCATGTGCGAGATAAATGAACCCACATTGATATAATAGAATTGCTGAAACACCTTCAGTTAATCATTGTGCCTATTTATAATTCAACTCCTCCACACTGGTGGATTTATTGAATCTGCAAATCAGTTCAATAAACAGTATATTAGCAGTTCTTAAATAAAAATGCTCAAAAGATGAACACAACTGGATAGAGGAAAATGCTGGTTGCCATCTATCTGTAGTGCCTTTAATTCCTGTAAAAGAAATAACACTGGTGAGAATAATTATACTCACCTCATATTCTTACACATGGACTTTCTATCAGAGATTATGTTGCGAAAAGAAGGAAGAAGTTTAGTTGGTTTGAATTTCCTTTCCATCGATGAAGCCAATTGTTCCTCTTAACCTTGATACAATACCATTGTAACACACAACAAAATGAATTTTATGGCCTAGTACTAAAGCACTGGCTTGAGGTGTAGTGGTACTCCTCTGGGCAAGGAGCTCTTTGCCCTCATTCTATGCAAGGAGATGATGGCCATGGAAGATTTCTTTTATAATGTGTGCAAGCAGGTTGATTGTCATCCTGAAAATTCTTCCAGTAAACCTGGTATTAGCAGGCAAGATTTCTAGTCAGCCAATCCGCAGAAGGAAATGGCAAGAACACAGTGAGCCAGGCAGCATCAGCAGGTGGAGAAGAAGACATTTCGGATGTAACCTTTCCTCATTTATACCCGAAACGTCGACTTCTCCACCTCCTGATGTTGCCTGGCCTGCTGTGTTCTTCCAGCCCCCTGCCTGTCTACTTTGGATTTCAGCATCAGCAGTTTTGTTTTAACGCTATTTTACCAATAAGCATGGGTGAATCAACTAGAAGTCTATGGCCTGGCCCTCTGAAAGGAGGATGGGAAGAAAAGACAGACTGCTAAAGCAGCACTTTTTCTCCACAGTGGGAGCTAGGATTCACCTTTTGAAAAGATTAGAATACACTATAGCTTAGTGCCGAATAGAAAGATCAATCATTGTGATGGAAATGAGCTGTTTAAGATTGCTTGTAAGTAACCTGACATGGAAATGGACTTGTAATACATAGAAAAGAACAACTTAACATAGAAATTAGCAAGGACATTTTCCGGTGTTTTTCATTTAACATTTATCTAATAAATGTTAAATGATAGAGATTGTGATTTATTCCCTGTTCATATTTAAGATACAAAGGTCAATTTTATAGTCCTTTAAAGTGAGAAAGCTGTATGCAACTGATGCACGGGGTATATTGTATTGCAAATGCAGAATCTGTGTTAATAATTCTCCATGATTTCCAGCTTAATTCCAGTTTAATCTGTTTGATCAAACTGAAATATTTCTGTTCAATCCCCGAGGATTAAATACAGGGACAACATAATTTAGCAGGATTTATGCTAGTCTTACTCTCTTTTCTGTGTGAGTTCATTTTAAACAGGAGTGGAGAAATCTTCACAGATTGAAACATTCTTAAATAAATTCCGTGAGTTGGTTCATTAAATTGTCTTTTGTGAATTTTTCATTTTCTTCTTCATCAAATTTTTTGGATCAAGTTTCCAAATTCTTTGGTTATGTACTCCTATCGTTTCAGAACTTAGCAGTTAATAAAATAGCATGTTCCAATGGTTGTTCATAAAATGCAGATTACAGTCCATAGCCAAATCATACTTGCACAGTTCAAAATATCAACTGTTAGATGTGACCTTGTAATTAAGGAATACCTAACTCAATCTTGAGTGCACTAATAATTACAGTGACAACGAATTTAAGATATTCAATCAAGCTTATAACATGGCATACCTATGCTTGATAGAAGCGATATACATTTATATGTCAGGACATGATATTGCAAAGAAATGGGTTAAAGACATTTACCTTTTCAGAATTACCTGGGAATTAGAGAATCTATATTTCCCTGTTGCTTTCTTCATGGTAATATCTCAGTCGATCAAAGTTGCCAGCCAATAAGCTCACTTTTCTCTTATTGTAAAATAGTTGTGATTGTTTGAACTTTGCTATTCTTGTGTTTGTCCTGATAAGCGAAAATTGAAAACCTTAATCTCTCTTTTCAGCACTGTTTGAGGGTTAATTTGTCTTCTGCTCCCCAAAAGTCTTTAAGAAAGAGAAATCGAATGCTCAGAATTTCTTTTTCAAACAAGGCTAAGATTTATTTAATTGCATTAACAATCTAAAAAAGCATGTATGAATGAAAATAATTGCAATTGTAAAAAGTTAAAGCATTGCAAGAGGTAATTTGGTCCATCATGTCTGCTTCAGCTTTTTGCTCAAACAATCTGAAACTAATCCCATTGACCTGCTCAGTCATTGCCTTGTGTTTTTCACTCCTTCAATTATCTATCAAATTTTCACTTAAAAGAGGAACTGGTTTAATTCCTTGTGGCAAATCCATTTAAGTTCCAGCAAGTTTCTGCATAAAAGCAATCCTGACAGTTACTGTCCTCGAAATGATCATTTTAAATTTATGATACTGATTTCCAAGCAAAGCATTTTTTTTCCTTTATGAACACTATCACAGTTCGTCATGATTGAAAAATCTCTAGATCTGGAAAAATCTGATTAAATAACCTCTTAAGCATATCTGTTCCAGTGGAACTCAGTTCTGTTCTCCTAATCATGGATTCAGGGAAAGGTTAGACAGGTATGCAGGTATATTACAGGTCATTAACCAGTGGAAAGCAAGCAGAAGAAAAAAATAGGTATAAACATTGATCAAATGAGTAAAATTAGGGAGAATCATAATCAAGGGATATTTTAATGCCCACATTACCCCACCCCTGCAAAGTGCAATCAAACTGAACAAACAATGAAAAGATAAAAGAAATTTTAGTGGGCCCAAGATTCTTTTCTGACTGTAATATGTTAGCACCTCAACATGGCTGAAGCCTTCATTGCCAGACTAGTGATGAGAAAGAAATCAATACAGATCAGAAGATATGAGCCTGCAACAGTGCACAGGAAGTTGTGATCATATTGTATTAATTTTTATGATAATTGCAAGAGATATAAGCTATACACAAATCAAAGTATTATTTTTCAAATAACATTTGTGAGGATGGAGGAATGAGGGGAGAGTAAGATTTTACCTAAGAGATGAAATACCAGCTGATAATACAGAAAAAATAAATATAATTTCTGCTAAAATTAGGACAAACTAGCCAAGAATGCATACAAATAAGGGCAAAGATTGATTTGATGTTCCTTCAGGTCAGTGTGACAATTTCTCTGATTATGATGAGTGTAGGTTTTGTGAGAATAAACCATGAAGCTTTCCTTTCTGAGTACGCCTTCTAATCTCTATTCACACCATCACTAAAAAAATTACTTTAACTTCTGTAACATTGCCCAACTTCTCCCCTGTCTCTGGAGACCCTTGGCAAAAATCCTCATTAATGCCTTTGTTACTACTAGACTTAACAATTCCAATGTACTCTCTGGCTAGTCTTCTGCATTCTTCTCTTTATAAACTTCAGGCCATCTTAAACTCTGCTGCCCATGTCTTATCTTGCACCAACTTCCATCCTTTCAGGGCATTCTAGTCTGAGACAAATGAATAACTTAAAAACCAATGCTGAACTAGGCCAACAAACATTAAACGAGCAGCTTCTAATATACAGCCACTGGGTATAGCATATTACCCTTAAAATGAGGTTAATAGTACAGCCATCTGTTTCCAGATTATACAGGGGTGTTACTTTCTGTTATTGCAGATGAATTAAATCTTTCTGTCGTAAATTTGGGCCAAAGCCAAGCACTGTAGCCAAATGTTCAGTTTTTTTTTCCAATTGTAAACTAGCAACAAGCCAATTGGCTTGTTTTAAAATCCTCTCTGGTACTTTAATAAACGCTTAACTTGGCATTTACCATGTGGCTAAAATGTGCTAAGTATAATGGGTCAAATGATTAAGATGTTAAAACAACAAATTGTTCTGTTGTCTCCTGCAGAAATTTGTGAGGTGGATTGTGGCAAGCATGGCATATGTTTAGATGGGTTATGCCACTGTGAGAAGGGTTGGGGCAGCCTAAATTGTGACCAACATGAATGCCACCCACGTTGTACTGAACATGGAAAGTGTAAGGATGGCAAATGTCAGTGCAGTCCTGGCTGGGAAGGAGAGCACTGCACAGTTGGTAAGAAAAACCCAGATGTTTTATCATCTCAAAAAACAGACTGTTTTATCAATACTTTTCATTTTGTATTTTTCATGCCTCATATAGATTTTTTTTTCTTTTCTGTTCTTAAGCACAACATTTGGATAATGTTGTAAAAGGTAAGAAGCAGTTTGTAATATATCTTCATCCATCCGCAGAGATGTGACCATTAGTCTGCTCACTGGGTCAGAAATCTTCACCCAATATTATTTTTCAGAATGAGTGTTTCTTTAAAATATTTCACAACATTTTAGAAAACAATGGCAAAACAATTAAGGGTATTTACACATAAAAGGAAATTAAAATTGGAAGAGATCTAAAACAGAAGACTAATTCACTCTCATCCATTTTACACCATAGCATGGATGCCACGCTTTAACATGAGAGACACTCTTGGATATTTTGAAAATGTAGTGTTTATGGGTAGAAGGATTGTGCCACCATTCCTCTTTCCTTGAAACAGTCTAAGCGATTATTTGGTTTATAGGGGTCGAGGAATAACTGCTTGTGAATCTTAACAAGGAACAGCTCTCATTCTAACAATATATAATTAATTGCATGATAGTGTTGGGGCAGAGTGACTAAATGAAGCACTCAACACCAAGATCCATTTCAATCATCAAAGAGTTTATTGTTTTACTCTGGTGGGGAGAAAGCCTCTGGCAGTCCAGGGATTTCTCCATTGAACAAGAGGAAACATATACTCTTCATACATTTGCTTTTAGCTTGCTGTTGGCCGTTACAAACTGATCACATTATGAATTAATTACAGACATATTCAGGCAGGTTTATCATGTGAACACTGAAAGAAATGCGGATGCTGTGAATCAGAAACAAAATCAGAAATTGCTGGAAAAGCTCAGCAGGTCTGGCAGCAACTGTGGAGATAAATCAGAGTTAACGTTTCAGGTCAAGTGACCCTTCCTTAGAATTCAGAGTTCGAAGCAAGGGTCACTCGACCCGAAACATTAACTCTGATTTCTCTCCGTAGATGCTGCCAGACCTGCTGAGTTTTTCCAGCAATTTCTGTTTCTGTTTGAAGGTTAACCATGTGACTGTCTAATCAGTCCATAGACAGCTTTTGGTCATCCTGTAGTGTTTACCAGAACCTCTTATCACTTATCCTTGGGCCTTCACAAGGCATCTTGTTCAACCACATTCCAGACTTTGCTCCTGCACCAGTTAGTTATTCAGTGCTCCCCTTTTAATAGGAAGGGGGCTTCTTCTCTCTGCCTTTGACAAGATATCCACAAGAGTGCAGCTAAATCCCCAAAAGACTATATATTTATGAACTCGATTTTTGATATATATCATTTGACTACAATTATCTGGGAATTTTAGCCGATGTGGGTCAGACTCTTCCCTCCTATCCCATGATCAATACAAGCTTTGAAGTTTAAAAACAGTTGTAGTGTTTTGAACTTTGACTCCTTTCTAGTTTTCTCTGATGTATTACTTATATTACTCTCACTGTACTGTCCCGCACATCTCTACATATTTTTACATTTAACCCTTTTGAGGGTAACGTGCATTCAGAGTGTAACTGAATGCTAAAATTTTCCAGTAACCTGCTGAATTGTTCTCATACATTTATCCAGTTTATTGCAACAAACTTCTTTTACATAATCCAGAAGTATGGATATTTCACTTTCTCCGATGTCTCAAAGGTGATATCATAATTAAGGCACAAATAAGTATCCTCATTCACAGAACTGCTTGTACTTGCAGAATGGACCGACAGTTAGGTTTTATTAACTTAATTTGTGTCCCATGAAAGCAACCCAACAGATGAATAAAATCAAATTAATGTAAGATTAATTAAAACCATTATAGAATACATGTTCTGGTCAGTGAGCAAGCCTCCAGAAAGGATCATCAGTATTTGCAAGTACATTGAAAATAACAAGGCAATGACAATAAAATTAATCATATTAGTAAACAAAAATGTATTAGTGTTCTAATTCATTGCTCATGATATGAATTGGTGGCACAATATGTTCGGGAGTTGACACTTTGAATGGTGAGTCTCTAGTCTTTAGAGAACATGGGCAATTTGCCTAGAAAAGTAAGAGAAAATAGGAAGAAATTACAGTTTATCAAATCTTTTAAATATCACCAAGATCTGTGAACAGATTTCTTACTCAGGTTGAGGCAGGACTCAGTAGGATAGAGGTACGAATGTAATTTGAAGAATAATTGACAAGAATCCAAACATTGCACTTAATTTTACTTCCAAAATAAAAGGGATGATTGGTGTTAGAACAGTTAACTTGTTTATATGTTTTAAGTAATTAGTCAATATCAGTGAATGAGTTCACACATAAATTTAATAGGCAAAATACACATCAGATCAATATATTCTTGTGTAATTTATTCAATCTATCCCATTGTCCCAGACCCCTTGGACAAGGCAACAACTTTTTCTCGCAGAAGTGGGTACTGCAGATGCTGGAGATTGGAGTCAAGCTTGGAGTGGTGCTGGAAAAGCACAACAGGTCAGGCAGCATCTGTGGAGCAGGAAAATTGGTGTTTCGGGCAAAAGCTGCTGCTCTTCAGATGCGGCCTCACCTGCGGTGCTTTCCCAGCACCATTCTAAGCTTGACAACAACATTTTCTACTTAGTATAAGGTACATTGTTTCCTACACTCAGGAAAACTAACGCATATCGGATGGCCATTTTGCCAAGCACTTTGATAAGCACAAATGTGCACATGTGCCTTTTAACTAGGTCAAAATATTTTTCTTCATCGAAACAAAGTACTGGTGTTGTATTATCTTCTGTCTAATTGCTATTGTGTCACTGTTTAACTAAAAACATTTTGTTTATGTATATTTTATTTTCATATATATATATATCTTAAGGATATAACATTGGTGCAGTGGTCACTGCTTTAATGTTTTTCTTTTTATAATTCTGGCAGAGGGATGTCCTGGTTTGTGCAATGGAAACGGGAGGTGTACATTGGATCAAAATGGATGGCATTGTGTTTGCCAAGCTGGCTGGAGTGGAATGGGATGTAATGTCATCATGGAAATGGTGTGTGATGATAAGAGAGACAATGATGGAGGTACAGTATTTCATTAATCAAATTCTTAATTGAATTGGCACATCATTTTAACTCATTATTGTAAGAAATATTATCCTAATCTTTCACCAAAGTTCTTTCTTGTGCTGTAATTTTGCTTCTATTCTGACCAATCCCTGGATGATATTATGACTCCAGATGGGCCTCCCCCAAATCATTACAAACCGAAGTGAAGAGGGAGGAACTTGCTTTCCTACTTTATTTAACCCACACCTCACCTTGCTCACAAGGATAACTCAAGAGAACGGGTCCCTTCTCTTAAGGATTCCTTTCCCAGTTTCAATATATTTGAAAGGAGCATTTTATTCAAGGTTTTCTTGGGATAAGAAAAGAATGATTTCATTCATTAAGAAAATACACGGAAAAATAGTAAAATGCCAAAGATTAGAGATGCACAGATTAGAGTTGGGAAGGGAGAAAACACATGGATGGTACTTGAAATATCATAACGTTCAAGGTAATGGGGCAAGTGCCTTGTCATAGTGTCATGGAGATGTACAGCATGGAAACAGACCCTTCAGCCCAACTCGCCCATGTTGACCAGATATCCTCACCTAATCTAGTCCTATTTGCCAGCATTTGGCCCATATCCTTCTAAGCCCTTCCTAGTCATATACCGATCCAGATGCCTTTTAAATATTGTAATTGTACTAGCCTCCACCACGTCCTCTGGCAGCTCAGTCTATGCATACAACACCCTCTGCATGAAAAAGTCACCCCTTAGGTCCCTGTTAAATTTTTCCCCTCTCACCCTAAACCTACACCCTCTAGTTCTGGACTCCTCCAACTCAGTGAAAAAGCCTTGTATATTTACCCTATCCATGTTCCTCATGATTTTATAAACCTCTATAAGGTCACCCCTCACCCTCCAATGCTTCAGGGAAAACAGTCCCAACCTATTCAGCCTATCCGTATCGCTTAAATTCTCCGACTCTGACAACATTCTTGTAAATTTTTTCTGAACACTTTCAAGTTTCACTACATTTTTCCAATAGGAGGGTGACCAGAACTCCACACAATATTCCTTGTGTAGATTAGATAGGTCAGCACAGCCTCAATGAGCCGAAGTACCTCTTCTGTGCTCTATAACTTTGTGGCATAACATTTGAAAAAGATATAAAAATCAGTCTTTGACTTGTTCATGATCAGTAGATAGTGAAATGTTGCCATTAAATTGGATGGTTCTGATAGCACAAACATTAGCAGTAGAGTAGTTAGTCTGGAGATTCTTGGTTCTCTAAGTTAAATGGTGACTTTGTTGAATGACACCTTGTTTCCAACTATCAGTGATAGAGATAAGAGTGGCTTTTCTCTTTAGTTACAAATGCAGGAGTGTTTCGTGGATGTTCTTCAGATGTGACCTTTACAGCATACATCCAGTTCTTTTGAACTAGAACACCAGAAGACCATAGAGAGACATGGCTCCAGATACTTGGTTTACCCAATCTAATATGTAGTCCTGGAAGGGGAAAACGTGTCTTCTGCCCATAGAGTCATAGAGATGTGCAGCATGAAAACAGACCCTTCAGTCCAACCCGTCCATGCCAACCAGATATCCCAACCCAATCTAGTCCCACCTGCCATATCCCTCCAAACCCTTCCTATTCATATACCCATCCAAATGCCTCTTAAATGTTGCAATTGTACCAGACTCCACCACATCCTCTGGCAGCTCATTCCATACACGTACCACCCTCTGTGTGAAAATGTTGCCCCTTAGGTCTCTTTTATATCTTTCCCCTCTCACCCTAAACCTATGCCCTCTAGTTCTGGACTCCCCAACCCCAGGGAAAGACTTTGTCTATTTATCTTATTCATGCCCCTCATAATCTAGCCTTGTTTTCTTTGAGTTCACATTATGCCCACAGTCGATGATTAACATACATGAGCTGGTTTCTATTGAGGTGATAATCAAACTCCATTATCGTCACAACCACAGAAGACTATAAGTTGGTTTTTGCATTGCATCTGCTTCTTTGAAGTTTCTGTGCCTGAAGTCCCTTGACATCCTTCTACTCTGATATTCCTCTTGGAACTAAGTACAATTAATCAATTTAGAATTTCTTTCCAGACATTGCCGAATTATATTCTAAGAATTTACATGCATGTATATCTTGGCTAATAAATCTTTGTCTTCCTTTTTTGTCACAATGCAGTCTGTCTTATTTAAAAAAAAATCAATATGTCTATAACTAATTCAGGGCTGTGATCTGATATCATGAAATTTCACAAACACCAAATGCTGTCTCATATTTATGAGGCCAGACTTCAGACAGAAGATTCGTTTTCCAACTATAATTTAGAAAAATTATTCTACTTGAAAATAGCTTTATACCTTAATTCTGAGCTAACATCCGTCTGTAATAAACACAAGATTCTGGAGACCTGAAATAACAAAGAGAAAGTGCTGTGAAAAATTCAGTAAGTTTAGAAGTATCCGTGGCAAGAGAAACTGTGGATGAATTTTCCCATTTTTGGCAAAGTTTGTTTTAGTGAGATTTATGGCACCTAGTCTGTTATGACCCATGGCACCTTTTCTCATATAATCTTCCACTCTTCATCTCTTTAATTATATATTCGGACAGTGCCCATTTCAGAGAATCGTGTTGCAGCAGAAGCAGAAAAGCTGATCACTGCTGCCAGGACTTTATTATCTTCATATCAATGGCACTGTATTTAAGACCTAGCTCTACAGAATATCAGGCACTGCAAGCAGAGAACTGGCCCTCACACTGTGGTCTGGCCTGGTTATCCCCAAGGAAATGGTTCAGAAAGGTAAGTTAGCTCCTTGATTCACTAACAGGAACCTAAAGTTGGTCATGGACAGAACAATGGAAAGAAGAGCAGTAATTTTTCCTGCTGACCTGTGGAAGAGGTCATATCACCAAACTCAGCCAATCTGGACTAAAAGATTGTCCTGGGTCAGTGCAATGCCTCAGGTGAAACACAATGCACAGCAGTTCAGATGGAAGGTTAATGATTTTCTCCACATTATAAGGGTAGGCTCCATCATCTTCTCTCTGCTACCGCCTGGTCACAGGGTCACTACATGCACTACAATTCTCACTTTTTTATGCATCATGCCCACTGAATGGCTCTCACTCACTTAACCCTTTGCAATTCTGACTCACTTAAGACACCTCACCAGCTCTCCTGCTTCAACATCACCACTAACTATTCTTCCATCCACTTCCATCATATTCAGTCCTTCCTTTGGTCTTGTTGTGGAAAGAAATTACTCACAACCAGATCAAAAGGTTGAAAACCATGGAGGCAGTGTGGACAGATGCTGGTTATACCATATGAGGAAAAATGTTGGATTTGGCTGGAGAAGAGTCCATCCACACGTGTGGGGATGGAGAGACCTTAACACTCACCCAACCAAGTAAGGTTCATTATGTTGTTCAGTGATGCTCTCTTATTACTACCAGAATGAACTCATTTGTAACTTTCTCAAATGTTAATCCCTCTTACACAATTGATTCCCTCTCCTTTCTTAGCAGCACTCAGTGAACCTTTGCCTCAAAGAGGGTGGTGGCAGAGGCCACCAGTTCCAGCTGCATCTTTGCGGAGAAAGCCAATGAATGTTCCTAGCAAGGCTTCTCCCTGTACTCTCCTTTAGCTCTGAGGCTGTCACTTTGGTGCTTTCTCGGTTGGGAGTGAGAGCACATTCTGACAAGCATATCACTGACAAATCTCTGCTGTTCATCAAGGAAGAAATACCCACGTTCTCTTGCACTCAGAGGACTTCTGAAAACCGAATATCTTTTCTGTCCCAGGCAGAAGATAGTTCCATGTTCTCAGCTATTAGTGACTTAGCCAAGTCCACAGCCAGGCTTGTCGGAGGCAGTTGGTATACTGGGTTAGGGAGTCCATCAATGCTTATTCCAGCCTGTGTACATCTGGCAGTTAGGATAAAAGTAAAAACTACAAATGCTGGAGATCTGAGTCAAAAAGTGTGCCACTGGAAAAGCACGGCAGCATCAGGCAGCATCCGAGGAGTAGGAGAGTCGATGTTTCGGGCATAAGCCTTTCTTCAGGAATGTGGAATTGGGGGAGCCAAGGGGGCTGAGATATAAATGCGGGGGGCTGTGATGACCAACCAAGTCTTCCAGGTCAACAGGGCCAATCACAACCACCCCATTTAATGTGGCGAATAATGTCCCCAGTGTGCTCCCAGAAACTTTTCAAAGTCTCTGAAAGTTGTCATCCACTTGATGACCAATCACTCTCCTCGTGAAGATTGTGACTTGTGAAAACGCCTCTTCCCAGAGTTCCTGTCACCTCCTTTTCTCCGCGGGATTCCAGCTTCTGCCTTAAATTACCTCTTTTCATTTTAATGATTCCCTCAGCACCAGTTCAACAGCCTCCATCCCGAGACTGAGTTTTCCATGTTCCCCAGAACTCCATGATAGGCTCTGATAAACTCCCTGACAGTTAATGCACCAATTGCAGGATTGATCATGACCAATGCCGGACTGATTTTGAAGTAGAGCCTTGACTGATCAATGCTCAGAACCTGGACTGATGCCGCCACAGCACCATAACTAACACCATGCCTATAATTGCTGGACTGGTCGCACTTGGCTTGCAGTTCAGACAGTGGCCTTAAGCCTAGATCGCAAAGACTCAGATCCCTGGACTCTGATAGGACCAAGCGCCTGATGGTGGACCCTCTAGTCCCCTCTGACACTTCTCAGGACGAGTCACTTTAGACTTTGAGACATGGCTGAGACATGGTCACTTGGTTGAAGCATATGCAATGTGTCTTTCTGCTTAAGTTGCTGGCACATGATGCAGATTTGACATTGATTAAACATGTTATCATACAGTAACATGTTCGCTTCCTTGACTATTCAGTGCTTTGAGATATGACTAGCTACCTGCCTCTCCCTGTGTGCGTGAAAGTAATAAGAGCCACAGAGGCCGGCAGGCTTCAAATAAATGCAAAGTGAGTGTGTGCTAAGAAACGAAACTTAGAGCTATTCAATGTGTAGATGCACAAAATGTGTGTATGCTCTTGTAAGCAAAGCAACTTGGCAGAAGCATGCCGGTCATCATATTCAGTAGATGAGTCCAAAGTGAAGTCCTGAAGGATTGAAGTAGTGTGTGAGTGTCTCTGAAAGTAGACATGATGTTGTGATGAGACTGGAGTTTTGGTGATGCCTAAAAGAATGAGTAAAGAAAGAGAGGAGTATGTAGGGACATTGTGGTGAAGACCCAGAAAAGCAAGAAATCAACTGTTAGTTAATTGCTGTGTCTCTCATGTCAGGAATTGGTACCATCTGGTTTCTTGGCAAGAAGAGAAGATTTAGAAGTTGAAGAGAACTAACTCAACTTAGGCTATTAGAAATGTGATGCATGAAAATAAAGCCATCACAGTTCACTTGCCAAATTCTGACCTTACTGTTTAAACCTTAAGGGCAAAATCAGAATTTATTTTCTCACTGCGAAGATTCTGATATGTTTTTCAATTTCACCATATTTTCTCACATTTCTTACCATTGCTGAAGAGAATGGAAAATTTTCTCAATGTTTCAACAACACTTCTCAGAGGAACTTATGTTCACTTGCCAGAAGGGATCAGTGTTTTGAAATTGGAAAAGAGGACCTTAGTGACTTATTATTTTCCCTATGTAGCCCATGCCCTTGAAGTCTAATTGTCTCACCTCAGTACAATTTGATTCTCTGAAATCAGCTAATTCAGCCCAGAAGAGTGCATCTTTTATATTTGACTTTGTGACTGTTGATCAAGTTAAATACTTGCAGTGCCCTTTGTTACACAACTTGCCCATACATCCCAAGTTTGCCATTAACAGTAGTTCTCATATTAAGTTGGAAAACATCTTTACAAAAGTGAGGAAAACAAAACTAATATTTCCATTTGTGCTGGTTTACCTCCTCATTAAAACAAAATAAGCAAGTATATTTTTAAACTGCTGCCTTCGTGAATACTTGAAACATCATGCACTCTGTGCTATTTACAATAAACACAATTAATGCTTTTTATTCTTGCAATTAAATCATCATTCAGGATTGTTCCTTAAGATGAATACTAAAATAGCTGTAGGAATTCTGTTAATGAGGCCATGTTTTATGAGAGCCACTTCACATATCCTTGTTTTGTCTATGAAGCGTAAATCCAAGTAAAAACCCCGACGCCAGGAGATAAAATTCAAGCATTTTTTTCAGTAAGAATTCTTCATGCTGGTGAATTTTCTCAATGTAATAGAATTATATGAAGTTACAGTTGATTTGGAAGTGCAAAACTTGAGTCTTACTGAAAATTAATCGCTTTTGTTGAAACTTTTCGTCTTGCACCAATCAGGATAATTCTCAAGAAATATCAAAATAAACAGAAAACAACAATTATATTATGAGGTGAGAGTGCTGATTGGTTGACATGTGGACTCTGGTTTTTTTTTTAAGACATTGCCATTAAGAATTCACTATTTAATGATGACTGCCATGAAATTAGCTATTCAGGACTATTATAAGGTTGAGATCATCTCGAACAAAATGTAGCTGCACTGTTCATTTAAATCTATTTCATGGATTGAAGACAGCATAATGATTAGGATGATGAATCTGCACTATTCCTGGGAAGATGAAAGAAATTGAAGTGTTCTGAGCAGCTTTAATTAAATTTTCTCCATACATAAAGGGTTTACATTTGATTCATTTTTTATGATATTGCATAAAAGATTTTCGAGGTAAACATTAACAATGCATAAGGTATTATTTTTTGTGAAGTTCACTATAAATATATTTAAGCACAACTAAATATAAGAAAAAGACCTATTTTAGGATAAATTGGTGTGAGATACCAGGCACTCTGCTCAATCTAATTTCTAATATGAACCCTAAGCCTTTCATTAAAGAAGCTGACTTCATTGCTATTAATGCACCAATATTAAGTTCTGTTGTTGGTTGAAGAAATAAGCATAAGTAGATTCCTAATGGAAAGACAAACTGAATTATTTATTCTGGGACATTTTAGTGCAAACTAACCAATCTCCTCTGATGTTGCTCAAATTGAGTCAAAGCCAGCCTGCTTGATAGAATCACAGAATTGTGAGGTACAAAAGGCAGCCATTCAGCCCATCATGCCTGCACCAGTTCTATTGCCTTCTGCCAAACTGTTGTCTTTTCCCCATGTCACTGCATAACATTTATATCCAAATAATCATTTAATGCCTTCTTGAATTCTTCAATTGAACTTCCTTGCTGTGTGAAATGTTTAGACTGATGAGTGGACTCTCTAACTTCATATAATGCTGACCTTGTTAATATTTGGTGTAACCTGTATTCTTTACTCTGTCCAAGACTTTTTTACCTTTCACCCAATGATCTGTATGTCCTTGCTTACTATGATCTGCCTGTACTGCTCACAAACAAAGCTTTTCACTTGACGAAGTTATTTTCTTTACAACTTAGGTGTACATGACAATAAATCAAATTAATCAGTTTACTCTCACATCACCTGTATTTTGCTTGCAAACCTATTTCAATGTATGCATCCTCATTCTTTTTTATGCGCACGAACAGCTTCTCACCATCTACTCTGTCTAGGATGCTCATGATTTTGAAAATCTCTATGAAATATCCTCTCAGTCTTCTTCACTCTGAGAAGAACAGGCCCTATTTCTTCAACCTATCCACATGACTGAATTCCTCATTCCTGTCGCTGCTGCATTCTTTCCAGCGTATTCACACGTTTCCTATAGTGCAGCTGTACACAGTCCTCTAGCTGATATCTAATAAGTGTCTTGTATAAATGCAACATCACCACCTTGTGTTTGTGCTCTATGCCTCTGCTAATAAACCAGAGAAGTTACCAATGTATTCAATGACTATATATCCCATTCTTTAAGGATGAAACTGCATCTCATCAGCATTTGCAGTGTAACACGAGCAGAGGAAATTAATTCCCAAATGAGAAATACCAGTCAGTGTCTGCACATGTCTTAATAGGGTAACTAAGGGGTCTAGTTAAAGGGCAGGGGAGTTTCATTCCACTGTGTGACCCATCCCAACCCCCAAGTCAGACTCTCCTAAAATGGCTTAGAGATGGGTCTATGTCTATAAATTGGCATGCCAGTTAATAGTACTACACAGCAGGCAGGATGGCCATCAGTCATATGGACGTGACTATTTACAGATTCACCCAAAGAATTTGGAAGCAGGATTGGTGCACACATCTACTGTCAGGGATGATTTACAAATTGTAAGATGCCTCATTAATTATTTTCTGAACTTAACACCAGATCGATTGTACGCAGAGAATCATCATGGTTATAAATAATGTTTGTAAAACACTTCTCTCAAACTGTGTTGGAAATCATTCAATTCTTCTTGCCTCACATTAATACAGAAATACAGTCAGCATTTATATTGTGCTTTTCACATACCTACTGTTCAAATTAAAGGAATTGCTTCTTACATAATACAAGAATATATTTAGATTTTAAAAAATTAAAGAAACTAAATGTCAAGCCGGTTTCTTGGTAAAGCTACAGAAGTAGTTTCAGTTTACTGGGTCACAGAGACAGTCCTGTTAAGTGGAAGTACCGGTGGCTGAGTTGCTCCAGTGGTGGGGATGACATGGATATAGTGGTGTGAAAGTATTCTGTGATGTAATCTTCCTTTTTTTTTACAGCTGAGAACAGTTGTAAAGAAATTAACTTCATCAAGTTGTTTTTCTTCGATCTCTTACAGTTAATCATTGTGAATGGTGGAAGCATTTACAAACAATGGGCTGAATTTGACCAAAAATCAGCTGAGTGTCAGGTTTTTTTTGGGGGGGGGGGGAGGTGCTCAGGTGGTTCACCTCATTATGTTCACCACACATCTATAGCATCATACTTATACTATGGTGTACTCACCAGCAGCTCAAGAACTTGCCACTGCCAGGGTCTCCCAGGATTCACTGCATTGGTGCAATATTTAAAGCCCAGCTATGAACCAGATCAAAAGCTGTTGGCCATGGATAGCCCTTCACAATAAATGTAGCAGAAAGGAATTGAAAAAGGTTTCTGAGGGCACATTGGTGACATTTAGTTACAAAGGCATGCTCACATTTATAAATGTATTGATTCTTCATCATCACCTGTATGACTGACTGTCATTGGAGTTACACAAATCAAGCTGAACAGGCTACCATCCTTGGTCTGAGCATTGCACAGTATAACATCTTCTCATTGTTCAATCTGGGAGTATCATGCGCTGCAAAGCCTTCAGATGGTTGAAAACGTTCATTTTTGTTGAGAAACAGCAAAAATTAAGTAAAGCCAAACTTAAAAAGCTGAATTTGCTTTTGAGAACAGGCAGAGACTGCTTGCCTTTTGAATAATAACAAAAGGACGGTCAATGAATATCACTGCACTCAGCTCTCATGTTTGGAGCAAGGTGCCAATTAAGTTCAATCTCGCTGGTGGTGCCTGACAATGCTGTGCTCTATTGCATTTAAAGTGATATTTCTCCTGCTCATTGTCCTCATTTTCACATGCAGGAAACTATTGTCACTCTGCAAGCTCTTCAGCATCCATCTCACCCCCTCTTTGCCTGTTTCCAATGTGCAGAGTGCAGCATGCTAGGATTATGCTGCACACTCCATCAGGCCTTCACTGCAAGATCTCCTCAAACTCACTGAAGGATCAGAACCTCATCTTCAAGCGGTCTATTGCCTTTTCCCCGATGGCTCTGTTGGAAAAGTGGACTGCAATCAGTTTATACCAAGTTCTCAGTCAAGGGGTTGCATGATGGAGTGGTCAACCATGATTGCAGAGGGTAGCCCTTGTCTCCCAGTTACCCTTGTTCAGCATTCAGACCTTGAAATGAAAATTATAGGCCAATCAGCTTAACCTCGCTTGTTGGTAAAATTCTAGAATCCATCATTAAGGATGAGGTTTCTAAATTCTTGGAAGAGCAGAGTCTGATTAGAACAAGTCAACATGGTTTTAGTAAGGGGAGGTCATGCCTGACAAACCTGTTGGAATTTTTTGAAGAGGTAACAAGTAGGTTAGACCAGGGAAACCCAGTGGATGTGGTCTATCTAGACTTTCAAAAGGCCTTTGATAAGGTGCCACACAGGAGACTGCTGAACAAGGTGAGGGCCCATGGTGTTCGAGGTGAGCTGCTGGGATGGATTGAGGATTGGCTGTTTAACAGAAGGCAGAGAGTTGGGATAAAAGATTCTTTTTCAGAATGGCAGCTGGTGACGAGCGGTGTCCCGCAGGGTTCAGTGTTGGGGCCACAGCTGTTCGCATTATATATTAATGATTTGGATGAGGGGACTGGGGGCATTCTAGCGAAGTTTGCCGATGATACGAAGTTAGGTGGACAGGCAGGTAGTACTGAGGAAGTGGGGAGGCTACAGAAGGATCTAGACAGGTTGGGAGAGTGGTCCAGGAAATGGCTGATGGAATTTAATGTGAGCAAGTGCGAGGTCTTGCACTTTGGCAAAAAGAATAAAAGCATAGACTACTTTCTAAATGGTGAGAAAATTAGTAAAGCCAAAGTACAAAGGGATCTGGGAGTGCTAGTCGAGGATTCTCTAAAGGTAAACATGCAGGTTGAGTCCGTGATTAAGAAAGCGATGCAATGTTGTCTCTTATCTCAAGAGGGTTGGAATATAGAAGCAGAGATGTGCTATTGAGACTTTATAAAGCTCTGGTTAGGCCCCATTTGGAGTACTGTGTCCAGTTTTGGTCCCCACACCTCAGGAAGGACATACTGGCACTGGAACGTGTCCAGCGGAGATTCACATGGATGATCCCTGGAATGGTAGGTCTAACATATGAGGAACGGCTGAGGATCCTGGGATTGTATTCGTTGGAGTTTAGAAGATTGAGGGGAGACTTAATAGAGACGTACAAGATAATACATGGCTTGGAAAGGGTGGACGCTAGGAAATTGTTTCCGTTAGGCGAGGAGACTAGGACCCGTGGACACAGCCTTAGAATTAGAGGGGGTCAATTCAGAACAGAAATGCGGAGACATTTCTTCAGCCAGAGAGTGGTGGGCCTATGGAATTCATTGCCACAGAGTGCAGTGGAGGCCGGGACACTAAATGTCTTCAAGGCCGAGATTGATAGATTCTTGTTGTCTCGAGGAATTAAGGGCTACGGGGAGAACGCTGGTAAGTGGAGTTGAAATGCCCATCAGCCATGATTGAATGGCGGAGTGGACTCGATGGGCCGAATGGCCCTACTTCCACTCCTATGTCTTATGGTCTTATGGAAATGAGCCAGGAATATAATAGAATAGGCCCTTCAGTCCACCATGTCTATGTCAACCAACAGACACCAAACGACACTAATCCCATTTACCTGCATTTGGCCCATGACCAATTATGCCCAGGCATTTTAATGCTCATCCAGATGTTTCTTAAATGTAGCGATAGTACCTGTTTCTGCTACCCTCTCTGCATTTCCACCAACTTCTGGGTGATTTTTTTTTCTCTCAGATCTGTTCTAAAACACTTACTCCTCACTTAAACTTAGGCCGGATGGTCTTGGATATGTCTGCCATGGAGAAAAGATTTTCACGAACTACTCAATCTGTGCCCCTCATAATTTTATATACCTCAATCAGATCCACTCTCAGCCTCCTCTGTTCCAAGGAAAACAAATCCAATCCATCCCTAACTGAGACTTATTATCCCAGGCAACATTGTAGTGAATCTCCTCTGAACCCTTTCCAGTGCTATCACATCCTTGAGATAGTGGGATGACCAGAGCTGCACTCCACCTGTTTATATTATAAAGTTGTGACAAGACTTGCTTCTATATTCTATGTCCCAGTTAACAAAGCCAAATATCCCATACTTGGCTTCCTAAGTTTCCTGAAGAAGGGTTTATGCCCAAAACGTCGATTCTCCTGTTCATTTGATGCTGCCTGACCTGCTGCGCTTTTCCAGCAACACATTTTTAAGCTCTGATCTCCAGCAGCTGCAGTCCTCACTTTCTCCAAGTATCACATATGCCTTCTTCGCCATCCTGGAGACAGTGAAAACTGCAGAAGCTGGCAAGTCAGAGTCAATAAAGTATGGAGCTGGAAAAAGTCAACCTGAAATATCCTGTTTCCCTGATATTGCTTGACCTGCTGTTCTTTCTTCACCATCCTGCCTTGACACCTTCAAGGATTTATGGATTTCTGCACCAATGTGTATTTATTCCTCATACTCCTGAGGCACCTACTATTCATTGTGTATATTCTTACCTTATTAGACCTCCCAAAATGCATTTATCTGGATTAAATCTGTGAATACAGATCAGAGGTATTCATTTAAGACCTCACCCACATCTATTGGCTTCATGCAAAGGTTTCCCTTAAGTCTCTAATATGCACCACTCTTCCTTCTTTCTCTTAATATACTGAGAAATACTATGGAGTTTTTCTTAATCCTTTCTGCCAAAGATATTTTGTGGCACCTGTGGCAATACTATGGCTTTAAGAGGTTGATTGTCCTTTTTTCAAAGGAAGATTTTAAGGTGATGACATGTCTATCAAAAACTCATAAAGTAAACAGTTTGTGAAGCCTTGTTTATTTTTAAAGTTGGAACAATAGAAGCAGCCTGAATGAGTGGGGTCAAGCACCCACAGAACCAGGATTTTTAGTTTTATTTTCTCAGTAGCAGTTGTTGCTGGGTCTGTTGCGACAATACATCTCTTCCTGCTAAGAATTCTCAGAACTCCCCTTGGATTGCTGGCATTTCATGTCACAGAGTCAGAGTCACAGAGATGTACAGGACAGAAAGAGACCCTTTGGTCCAACTCGTCCATGCCGACCAGCTATCCCAACCCAATCTAGTCCCACCTGCCAGTACTTGGCGCATATCCCTCCAAACCCTTCCTATTCATATAACTATCCAGATGCCTTTTAAATATTGCCAATGTTGCAATTGTACTAGCCTCTACTACTTCCTCTGGCAGCTCATTCCATACATGTATCACCCTCTGTGTGAAAGCATTGCCCCTTAGGTCTCTTTTATATCTTCCAGCTCTCACCCTAAATCTATGCCCTCTAGATCTGGACTCCCCCACCCCAGAGAAAAGACTTTGTCTATTTATCTTATCCATGCCCCTCATGATTTTATAAACCTCTATGAGGTCACTCCTCAGCCTCTGCCTCTCCAGGGAAAACAGCCCCAGCCTATTCAACCTCTCCCTATAGCTCAAATCCTCCAACTGGCAACATCCTTGTAAATCTTTTCTGAACCCTTTCAAGTTTCACAACATCCTTTCAAAAGAAAGGATACCAGAATTGCACGCAATATTCTAACAGCGGCCTTATGAGTGTCCTGGACAGTCGCAACATGATCACCCAACTTCTGAACTCAATACTCTGACCGATAAAGGAAACACCTTCTTCACTGTCCTATCTACTTGCAACCCCATTTTCAAGGAGCCATGAACCTGCACTCCAAGGTCTCATTGTTCAGCAACACTCCTTAGAACGTTGTTGTGATTCTGCTCGCCGAGCTGGAAGTTTTTGCTGCAAACGTTTCGTTCCCTGGCTAGGGAACATCATCAGTGCTGTTGGAGCCTCGTGTGAAGCGCTGCTTTGATGTTTCTTCCGGTATTTATATTGGTTTGTTCTTGCCGCTTCCGGGTGTCAGTTTCAGCTGCAGTGATTTGTATGTGGGGTCCAGGTCGATGTGTCTGTTGATGGATGTTCTTGCCGTTTCTGGGTGTCAGTTTCAGCTGTAGTGGTTTGTATATGGTGTCATATGGACACCATATACAAACCACTACAGCTGAAACTGACACCCGGAAATGGCAAGAACATCCATCAACAGACACATCGACCTGGACCCCACATACAAATCACTGCAGCTGAAACTGACACCCGGAAGCGGCAAGAACAAACCAATATAAATACCGGAAGAAACATCAAAGCAGCACTTCACACGAGGCTCCAACAGCACTGATGATGTTCCCTAGCCAGGGAACGAAACGTTTGCAGCAAAAACTTCCAGCTCGGCAAGCAGAACCACAACAACGGATACCCGAGCTACAAATCTTCAATCAGATTTTACTCCTTAGAACCTTACCGTTAAGTGTATAAGTCCTGCTAATATTTGCTTATCCAAAATGCAGCACCTGCATTTATCTAAATTAAACTCCATCTGCCACTTCACCAGCCCATTGGCCCATCTCATCAAGATCGGTTGTAACCTGAGGTAACTTTCTCTGCTGTCCACTCCACCTCCAATTTTAGTGTCATCTGCAAACCCACAAACTATACCTCTTATGCTCATATCCAAATCATTTATATAAATGATGAAAAATAGTGCTCCTTGTGACACTCCACTGGCCACAGGCCTCCAGTCTGAAAAACAACCCTCCACCACCACCCTCGGTCTTTCACCTTTGAGCCAGTTCAGTATCCAAATGGCTAGTTCTCCCTGTATTCCATGAGATCTAACCTTGCTAACCAATCTCCCATGAGGAAACTTGTTGAATATCTTACTGAAGTCCATATAGATCACATTTACTGCTCTGCCTTAACCAATCTTCTTTGTTACTTCTTCAAAAAACTCAATCAAGTTTGGGAGACATGATTTCCCATGCACAAAGCCATATTGACTACCCCTAATCAATCCTATCCCTCAGGATTGCCTCCAACAACTTGCTCACCACCAACATCAGGCTCACTGGTCTATAGTTCCCTGGCTTGTCCTTATCACCCGTCTTAAAGTGAGACAGTGTTTTCTAAGTTTGCCTTTTGTCAAGGGTATGATTATAGAATGTTACCATATTGGAACAGTTAACTAATTATAACTGTATTTATTATTTTGTTAATCATTTTGATAGAGTTACAGCTAAGCCAATTCTTTTCTTTTCTTTTTCCTTTTGTTTTGTTTTAACCATAGTGTCTGGATAAATTGTGTTCTGCTTAATGTCGAATTGCATCTGAAACATGATATATTTTATTTACCTTAAAAATAAGAATACTTCAAGTGTTGACTACCTTCTTAATATATTTTGAGAAGGTTTGGTCTTGCCCATAACAGCTCTCCTTGCCCTCGAAAATTTTAAGGGCAATACTTTTGAAGGGCCTCTCCTGTTTTTAGTGTGCTGTACTTGACATATGCTTCCTTTCCCTTCTTTATCAAACTCTGTGTCCTTTTCCATCAAGGATTCCCTCAACCTGCTGATCTTACTATTCACTCTTTGAGGAACATGCTGGCCCTGAACTCTTATGATACTACTTTTAAAAGACTCCCACTTTCCAAATGTAAATTTACTTTCAAGTAGCTATTACCCCAGTCTATGTTTGCCAGGTCCTATCTGATGCTCTCAAGGATAAGGCATGGCAGCTTCCAATAAGCCTGGCACAGACTTCTAACATGTGGTTTCAATGATCGCAAATGGATTATACAGTGCTAAAATTCAACACCTTTCAATTGATGAAGCCTGCAACATTCTGAAATGGTGTCCTCAACATAACTTATGTTGTCACCAGCATTTTGCCCATCTGCGAAGCCTGCTACGTTTTTCATGAGGAATTGAGATGAAGTACTGTGATCTGGCACAAATTACATCAGTAACAGGCTTGATATCTTTCAGTTGAGGATTGAGAGATCCCACACAGGTCAGAAATGGATTCTTGGAAGCAACAGTTGCATAAAATTCAGTGTGGCTATCACCTTGGTATCTACTGGGATTGATGTCCTTCCACTCTTTGAGGTTTCAAGTTTCCCTTCAGCAGATGGCATCATTCTGTGATAGATTTCCAGGGACATCTGAAAGTTGTGATGTCAATGCATCTCATTCATCTGGAACAAATGGACAATAGATGCAGGTATCCTGTACCTCCAGCATGCCCTGAAAGTACCCTCTGTTGCAGCTTTTTTATTGGAAGCTGTTGGCAGCCCCTGGAGGTTGATGTTTTTACAAGATTGTCCGGCATAATTGTTCCTCTGTAATTACTCTGTGCCTTTGCAGCACAGAGTACAGAATTGAAGTGGAGCCTACATGGTAAGTGGATCAGAGATGAGCCATAATGATGATGCGGTGAGACTGGTGTGACCAATATCAGCCTGAATGGACAGAGGTTGCAGGCAATCACCGCCCATGGAGCATGCCCTGAGATGTTGGATACTGTTGCCAAGATGGGGGCCCTGAAGAGCTGGAGCCATAGGTACCCGTTCTTGCTTTTATCTTGGGAATTGTTGCCATGTAATTTCTCTTTGCTGCATGAGAGTCTAGCAAATTTCAAATAAATGAGATGATATTAACCACTCAAAGATGCAAATAGGCCTCTGACGGCTCACTAGTGCGATTTTCACCTTGCTGCTTAAATCTTGAGTGGAAAATCAGACATTATTTTTTCCAAATTTCAAGGAGCTCATTATTATGAACTCACCATATTTTCCCAACTCAAGCACCTTGACCAACACCATTCAGGGACTGCGAAAATTCAGCAAATGGTTTCTAATTTGTGGCAGCTCTAGTCTGATTTCATCTTACTGCTCACTTATGAAATAAAAGTGGACCTTCCATAACAGAGTAATGCGATTGTCGCCTGCAAATTGCTTTTCGACCTCCTTGCTAATTGCCATCACCATTAATCCTTCTACCCCTTGTCTCCTGAAAGTGTTGATTGCTAATTGGAGTAAGGTATTTTTCCCCTCAGTGATAGATGTTGTAAATGCTGTACCAGATATGGATGTATTTGATTATTGTTTGGAAATAATTGAGATTTAGAAATAGAAATTAACCCTAACAAATCTGGTTGTAATCTTAACTACAGCAGTTTACAAACTGCATTTGGCTTCAATAAATGTGTCCAATTACTATATATCTCATTCCTTAAGGACATAGATTAGATTATTTACAGTGTGGAAACAGGACCTTCGGCCCAACAAGTCCACACCGACCAGCCACTCACCCAGACCCATTCCCTTACATTTACCCCTGCCCCTAACACTACAGGCAATTTAGCATGGCCAATTCACCTAACCTGCATGTTTTTGGACTGTGGGAGGAAATCGGGGCACACCCACACAGACACTGGGAGAATGTGCAAACTCCACAGTCAGTCGTCTGAGGCTGGGAATTGAACCCGGGTCTCCGGTGCTGTGAGGCAGCAGTGCTAACCAATGTGCAACCGTACCGTCCACAAAGCTACCAGAATTTCTTAGAAGTGCTGGGCAGCATTGAAGCAGATTAAGTTTGCGCCAAGTAACTCTTCAAGGACCTCGGGGGCAACATTTTCGTGCATAGGATTGTGCAAGTATGGAATGAGCTGCCAGAGAAGTGGTGGCAGCTGATACCTTTTAAATGTTGTAATTGTATCTGGATGGCTATATGAATAGGAAGGGCTAAGATGGCTATGGACCAAATGTGATAAATGGGACTAGATTTATTTAGAATATCTGGTCGGCGTGGACGAGTTGGACTGAAGGATCTGTTTCTGTGCTGTACATGTCTATGAATCTGTGAAATACATACATTGCTTCAGATGGCTATTTTCAGATTACTTAAGTTGTTCAACAGCAGGTCAACAACAAAAAACAATTTCTTGAAAAAGGTTAAAAAAAACTGGAGATTTTTCAGATCAATACTGAGCACATCTCAATGTGAACTCTACTCTTGGGAAACATATCAATTGGCATGTAGTTCTCACACCTTTTTTTTTGCTTGGCATGTAATAACCTATGTACACATGAACACTGTGCTACCTTTAAAATCACAATAGGGCAATATATCCTTGTTCTCAAAAAACATCATAAAGCATTCTGTAGTCTGTTATGACTGGAATCAATTTCAAAACAAACCATAATGACTTGCCTGCCACTGAAACTCAAAATACTGACCCAAAGTTTGGGAATGAAATTGCTTAACTGCAAACGAATTCACGTGTTGAAAATGGAAAATGACATTAAAAAGTCTCTGAATACAAAATGAGAGCTGGCAATGGTGTGACTTCATGTTACAATTATTCCTGTCACACCATTGCCAGCTCTCATTGCAGTTAGGCAACGCCAATGTTAATGTCTATATAGGTTATTACATTTCAAGCAAAAAAATAAAGCTGTGAGAACTACATGCTCATTGATAGTTTTTCCAAAAGTAGGGTTCACATTGAGGTGTGTTCCATATTGGCCTGAAAAATCTCCAGTTTCGTTTTAAACCTTTTTCAGGAAATTGTTCTTTGCTGTTGACCTGCTTGGGGCCAAGCAACACTCTTAACTTCCATGACTTGCCAAAAATAATCTCCACTTTAAAATCTCTAACAAAATTACAATCTAAAAGCTTTAACATATATAAGCTGATTTTCAGAGCGTTGTTATAAAGTAATCAATAATTAACTCATATTAATAATTAATAAATGCTTAATGATGAAGAAGCCCTAATATGTTTTTGATGTGTTTAGTGGGCATTTCATGATAATAAGTGTCTCAGTAAGAAACCATTATCACAAAACCTCCTGATTAACAGGTCAACTCTGATTTTAACTTCCCAATTGTTGAATTTACTGCTGCATGTGCAGCCACTACAACTTGTCGTCCAACTCACTTTTCAATGAAGCACAATTATTTCTATTATTTTGCTATATTATCATTTTATTACTGCAATTATTTCCATAATAATAGCAAGCCATCATGTTTCACTTTGGGGAGCCACTTTATAAAGCGGTTCTGATAGGAAGAATATAATGCAAGTGATGTTCCATTTTTGTTTCAAAGTACTAAGAAAGCTGATACCAACTGTATGCTGTAGCAATTGCTTCCTTTTGGAAAATCTGGATTAGCATGATGTTGATTTAAACTGACAAGGTTATCTTCCGTCAACAGCCAGTGAGAATCTGACAGAGTCTTAAGGGTATAAATTTATCGAAATGGAAAAGACAGTCAGGTGGAATTTAAATGGGCTGAAAATTCACTGTTAGCCATTGCGGTCAAGACACGTTTATGCCCTTAAGTCTGGTAGACTTGAAACTGGAATTTCAACTTTTGAGAATAAAGTACCATTTATGAAGCTCATGCTCTACTGAATTTGGATTCATAAAGTGGAACCTTGTAGCTTGGGGCAGGTATCATTGCTACTGACCCAACACTGCGCCCAATTTGTCATGCTTACAGTACTGTTGTCAGATGCACATTGGAAAAGAAGAGCTCTGTCATCATCATTGATAACCTAAGGAGATATTTTTATAAGAAGCAAGTTAATCTATACTGAGAGCTATGAAATATAAAGTAATTACTTGGAAAAGGGCACACAAATTATTGTTGAATTACTCATGCCACATCAGAAGTGTATGAGAGTTCAGTTGAATGAAAGAGCTATAAAAAGCTTGTGCAAACAGCCACTAAGTATTTTGAGCTACTCTTATTGTGGCATTTTTAAAATTGGATCAGTTAATGTTAAAAAAAACTTATAGAACTGAGTTTGAATAATAAACAGTGAAAACTCAAGTAATTATCATATCTGAGGGTCATCTGGTGTAGTGAAGACAAGTACAATATAAATAACAAAAGAAGCATCTCACAGTTCTATTCATTACAGAAAGCAGGACAGGAAAAATTGAGATGTTCTATCAGGCTGCGAGCCTCAAAATGGCTAATGAATAACAATACCACCTTCAAACTGTAAACAGACAAATTGAAGACACTATGAGGATCTGAAAAGAGCTCTTTCTTGGCCAGAATTATAGATTTTCAAATTGGGACCATTCTTTCCCGTGAATGCATATGATCCTGTCTAATAACATTGGAACATTAATTGGCTTGAGGTGGGCCTTCTTCCCTCATCAAGAGAGGAATCCAAATTTTGAGAGCTGTCAAACCATTAAAAGGCTGGCAGCATTGTGGTCTCGCCTATACTAACATGAGTAGTGGCCAAAGCTCGGATTGTAGCCAGCCCCAAAGAAGGTTTTCAGCAATGGACTTTGAAATTTAAGATAACTTTACAGTTACAGACCAGCTAGCTTGGCTGGATCCTGCAGCATGTATGAAGAACTTGGCTGGTAAGGGCAGGTGGGGAGGGCAGATGTTCAAGTAGGGGATGATCTTGGGAGTGTACCTTCAATGGACATAAGGGACCTTGAAAGAAACCATTCAGAGCAATCATGAGCTCAACCAGTGAAACCTGCTAAGTTGGATGCTTCTTTTACACTACATACCTGCATTCCTGATAAAGAGCTTATGCTCCACGGATGCTGCCTGACCTGGTGTAGTTTTCCAGCAGCACACATTTTCACTCTGATCTCCAGCATCTGCATTCATCACTTTCTCAAACCTACAGTTTTACAGCAAACAAAGGGAAACTAAAATAACTTGGATAGATGATGTCTTTACCACAGAGCTCTTATCTGAACTATCAGTTTAGCTGACATAATTGACACAATACGCAAAAAGCTAGGAAAGTTATAATCAGCACAGATTCTCAAGAATGCACAAGATATACGAGCAGCTTTAGACCATGTGGCCCATTGAATCCTCTCTGACATTTGTGGCTAATCTTGAGCTTCAATTTAATTTTCCTGCCCACTCACCATATTTCTTGATTCCCTGTTCACCAAGAAACTACATCCAAGGATAAGTCAATACATTGTTCTGTGATTTAATTATTTTGGATTTGGTTATTGTTGTCTGGGTGCTGAGCCTCTTATATTTGATTGACTGAAAATAATCTGGTGGAGCTGGAGCATCTTGAAACTGGCTCCACCAAGAGAGTTCCAGAAAGGATCCAGTATCCAACAAAGACCACATTGTTTGGAAACTTCTGTAACTTGAGATGTTCCAATTTCTACAAATAAATCATTTAGGAATTTGAACTAAAGTCATCTCTGTATTGTACTGTGATAAATCAGGTAAATAAGTTATACAGACAAATTGGCAAAAACTTAACAGTCAGTACTATCAGCAAGGGCAGTGAATTGTTCTATAAGATGCACCTCAGATATTTCAAAAGTAACATGTTAAAGCACATAATGGATGGAGGTAAGACAGCTGACAGCCCTGAGCTAATTTTAGAATTGAAAGGAAAATTCCTGTGTCAGTGCACTATGTACACCATGCTGGCAGAAGAAAAATAATATTATCTTGGAACCAAAACATTCATTTTTAAAAACACTGCCTCATATTTCATTCTTTCTTTCCAGATGGTTTAACAGACTGTATGGACCCAGACTGTTGCAAACAAACAATTTGTTACACTGGTCAGCTTTGTCAAGGATCACCTGACCCTCTTGACCTGATCCAACAAAGTCAATTGCCTTTTCCCCTGCATCCCCCAAGACGCTTCTATGATAGAATAAAATTCCTGGTTGGGAAAGACAACACACATGTACTCCCCACTGATGGTCTCTTTGACAACAGGTAATTTTTTTTTAAATCAGTCCAATATTTTTTGCTGTTATCTTTTTGAACTCAAGGTATTATTCATTGTAAGATTGGACATTTAAAATAAAAATGTAATCAATGTTAGGAACATGAAATAGGCTATAGGCTGTTTGGCTCAAAAGACATATTTCATATTTTCACAAGTCAAACTAACTAACTGACTTTTCATTCTATTCATCCATCCCTTATATTCTAACAGGTACTATACTAAACTATGGGCAACAATTGGTTTAGTGAAGAGTTTGCACAAATTACTTTCCAAGATAAATATCAAAAACATGACCAATTTTTCATTCATCAAAGCTGAACTGTTATTGAATGAAGTTGAACAAATATATTATCAATTTTAAGTTATTGAGAATTCTTTAATGTGCAAGATATTCAAATTAAATTTATTAGAACTATATCTGAATGAAGATTCAAATTGCAAAGAAAGAAACTTGATGCAAAAGGATTAACAAATTAGATTTTTTGGCTTTAGTGCCAGATAGTAACACATTGAAAATCATGGTGCAGCTCCGACTGCCCTGTTCCTGTTGGCATTCAGCTTGCAATCATTTTAATGGAGTATTTGATATTAGCAGCATGTTTTTTATAGATACCTCATTCTCCCATGCACATCAGAGTCACTTGGCATTACTACAACATTGATACAATTTTTAACCACCAATGGATGGAATGGTGCTAAGCCATGGCACTTGCTCAGTATGTGAACCAGCAGTGCCTGAAGGGATTGTTGCAGACCTCCAGTTAAAGGGAAGTCGAGGTTCCAAAGTTACTTTTATGGTACCCTGTGGTTGTGTTGCATCCCTACCATGGGATTACATGCCTCCTGGCATCCCCTCCACCTCCAGCTTCTCAACATATCCAGTCCTTCCAATCATCTCACATTAATTTATGTGTACTATATGGGTTCAATGATGAATTTATCTGGTCTCCTTGATTACCAAGTGCTTGAAGTGCACCACCAGCTATCCACTGTGATGGTAATGAATCTTAACAGAGTCCTGACAATGAGAATTAGTTTGTACTTTCACTTTTGTCATTGTCATTCCATTTTGCTTCATTGGATATGTGATACTGTGTTAATGAATACTGACCAATCGCCATGAGACTGGCATGATTCAGAATGTTTTTGAATGTCAAGAGGGGTATTAAACAAAAGGTGCTATTATATTTCAAAGCAAGTATTTTTGAAAGTCATGAATGTTGTTCTTAACTTTATAGTGCTATTATAAACTAATCCATCCACAGATATAATGGTCCTGATGTTCCAAACAGGTTGGGAGAAAGGTCCCTGATCCTAATTTGACAAACAAAAATGCATTTACCTTTTGGAAGATTTCTTGTTGCAAACTGATAGGCCAGGAGTTTCTTAGTTGAAGCAGTTTAGTCCAGGTTGGGGACTCATGCACCTAACTGCAAAGTGGATTTGCATTAAAACCAGGCCTGCCCTTTGGACCATTATTTAAAGTTTTTTTCACATTTCCTCTTAGGATCTGACTTAACTCTCAAAGTTCTCAATCATTTCCAAAGTGCAGTCTTCTTCAAGAACTCTCTCTCTCTTCCCAGACTGGCGAGCTTTTATCTTCTTCCGGATTCATGCTGGGTTTTTTTTCTCTCTGTATCTCTTATCAACACTGAGATGAAGGTTTTTCTCTGCTACTGTTGCCCTGTTGTTGCCCCCATTAATGTTCCAACCACTTGTTAGTTTTTGTGTTTTGGCTGCTATTACATCTTAAAGCAGTAATGTTCTGAAAGTGGAAAAATGAAATGTCTTCAGAAAGATTTTTTTAATCACCTGGGTCAAATTATCACCATCATCTTGGAAGAATCAGCAATGGTGTCTAGCACAGATGTTATGTTCAGTTCTGAAGGCAAACTGCTGGCAGCTTGTGGTTGGGACAGTTCTTTGCCACCAATCCTCCTTTCTAATCTGGGTCTATAGGCCTATCTAATGGTCACTGTTACAGATAGATTAGATGAGTCTTAACAAGAAGATTCATTTATCTAGCCCAAGAAAAAGTAGCATATTGTACGATAGCAAGAGATACCAATGGCTTGAATGAACTAGCCATTATTAGAAATCTAAGAAGCCAGAGATGGAAAGTCTGTTTCCATCAGGAACTTGTGGTAGACTGCACTGAAAAACTGTGTGGCATCATCAGTTTGTGTGGAGGTTAGTACAACTTTAATGTCATTATTCAGAACTATTACCTAAAACAACAGATTCCTGACAATGCCACCAAAGGTTTCAGCTTCCTGGCCAATTCCTGAAGGTTCAACTGCATCAGGACTTGGATGCGATAAACATAAAAATCCTTCCCATGCTACTGTAATGCGAAATGCGATCTTTCTATTATAACCATATACCCTGAACAATTATGTAACCCATCAGTGGTGATACTGCCATGCCTCTCCATTGGAGAAGAATATAATTACAAAGTGACAAGTTTGCACTTGTCCTCGTATAGACACAGGAATTTGTAATCTTAAGATTTGGTAGGAAGACTGCATAAATACGAGTTTTAATATATTATGGATGTACAAGGAAGTTTTTATGAATCCCTACAGTGTTGAAGGAAGCCATTAGCCCATCAATTCCACACTGACCCTCTGAAGAGTATTCCATCCAGACACTATCCCTGTAACCCTGCATTTCCCAAGGCTAACCCACCTAGTCTGCACATCCCTGGACATCATGGGCAATTTAGCATGATCAATCCACCTAACCTCCACAAAATCATAAGTTGCTGGAAAAGCTCAGCAGGTCTGAGAAGAGAAATTAGAATTATCTTTTCAGGTCAAGTAACCCTGCCTCAAGGCATATCTTTGGGCTTTGGGAGGAAACCCATGCAAACTTGGGGAGAGCATGCAACCTCCACACAGACAATCATCCAAGGGTGGATATTGAACCCATGTCTGTGTTGCTGGGAGGCAGCAGTGCTAACCACTGAGTCACGATGTTGTCCTTTTTTACACTAAATTAAGACCAATAGTTTGCGGTCATCTTGCAATCTTAAATGCATGGTAACACATGAATCTTGAGATGCAAAAGTTATTTAAAAATATCATAGTTATTCTAATTTCATTTCCATTTTGAGTTCCCTTGCATTCATTCATAGAATTACTGCTGGCTTTTCCACTTTGATAATTGATAGCTTCTAAATGGACCTGATTCTGCATCATCTCAATAACAAAGAAAAGTGTTGGTATTGTGGTAGTGTCACTGGACTAATAATCCAAAACTCAAAGTTAGTTTTCTAGGTTCATCGGTTTAAATCCAAATATGGCAAATGGTAAAATTTAAATTAAATTTTGAAAAACCTGGGATAATAATAAGCTGACCTAACAGTGACCATGTAACCACTGTTGATTGTTATAGCAACGTATCTGGTTCACCAGTATCTTGTAGGGGAGGAAATATGCCATTCTTATCTGCTCTGGCCTCTGTGACATCATAGTTAACTCTTAATTGCCCTCTAGACAAATAGGGATGGATAATAAGTGCTGGCCTAGAAGCAATGCCCACATCCCATTAATGAATGAAAGGATTGACAATAATAATATTGCAATCATATGTACTTTCAAGTATCAACATTGTAAATGGTGCAACTAAACAATTGTGATCCTATTCTTCAATAAAGAACCAGAGCTAATTTTTTTTTTCCCTTAAGCCAGAGCCTGCAAGTAACATTTCCCATTAGGATTGCCTCGAATCAATTAATCCATGTAGAATGTTGTCAAATCTGTTTCCTAAACAAGGGCTTCATAAGGTATAACCTAATCAAGCCTCTATGTGAACTATTTATTAAATTGATATTTTTGTGATTTTTCTCTTTCTCTTCACTACAGTACACCTTCAAGTTTTCAATTGCCACAAGATAAGTTCCGACAAAGAACATCCTTCAGTCCATTTAATCACACCCTCCAGAAAAACTCCTATTTTGGTGTATAGAGGATAGTCCTTACCATTACCTCAATTGGAAACACAAAATATCAAAAATAGAGTGAGCTCAGTGTGACCATGGAAACAAGCTCAGTAAAATTATCACCTTCATGCTATTAGTCTCAAAACCTGGAAACTGACATTACACTCAAAACCTGGATTCCCCAAGGCAGTTAAAATATATAGCCAGTAATGATTGTAGAATGACTAATTTCGAAATCCTCTCTTACTTCTCTATTATTTTCAACCCAAATAAGATGAATATTAGTGAAATAATATTTATCACCTATATGGCCTTTTAATCAAAAAAGCTTTTCACTGTTTCATCATTTTCAATGACATTTGGTAAAATTGACTCCAGTAGTACATTTATTATGCCCAATGGAAGATAAACAGTACAAGACCAGGTTAACCCTCTGTATTCTGAATTTTCTCCACAAGTTATCATTGAATAAAAGTGTCCTCCAGCTAACAGATACTTTTTCAAGGCAGTTTCTTTATGTACATTTGGAAGAGGCAGGTAATTTGGAAGTTAAAGTTGCTTTAAGTTACTGATTACCAGAAAATGATCAGATCCCGCATCTTCTGCAACTGTCATCCACTCTCCTGGACAGACGACAAGATGTCATTCAAGCCTGATCTTTACAAGTGCATGTTGGATCCCACCAATAATGTTATGAAAGGTGGGAAATGCACCAACAGCATTTTAACATCTCAGCCTTTTAAGTCTAGCTAGATACCAGTTGATGATCTTGGCAAAGTAGAGGGGCTATTCCTCTATTTAGTTCTACTTGCTCCGAATGATTGGCCTGTATTTTACAGCAGTTCAATACAGGATTGCAGACCTCCTCCCACTGCTGTTGGGATGTTTTCCCAAAGTAAGGTTGGCCCATGCCAAGAATCCTGGCCACTCAGGAAAAGCTGGTAGCTGAGCCAGAGATGGGTAAAATTTAGCCCATTATTTCTTTCTAGAAAATATCTGCTAATTTGACAACATGTTAGTGATAGAATCTTAATATTAGCAACCACACTGCTAACTGATTGCATTTCTTTGAAGTTCAGTAATATTGTTAATAGGATCGGATGAACAGTCCTTTTAACTAAATTATTGTTTGAATTTTATCTGTATGCAAGTTGAACTACCTATTTACATTAAATGCCTGTCACCATACTGTTGTGGCATAGCGTATAGTCCTGATGAAGGGTTTTTGCCTGAAACGTCGATTTTCCTGCTCCTCGGATGCTGCCTGACCTGCTGTGCTTTTCCAGCACCACTCTGATCTAAACTCTGGTTTCCAGCATCTGCAGTCCTCACTTTTGCCATAGTGTATAGTAGCCTTCTGCAAAGCAATAATGGTATCCCTGAATTGGATTCTCTGTCTGAGCTGCTCTCACTTCAGCTTGACATTGCACCATTATCACTGAAGAGCATTCCTTACAGCACCGAGGGGATTTTTCCATTTCATCAACTCCAAGCCTTTTGACCTGATTTTGATTGCTAAACTTACGTTTACTGTGTCAAACTTCAGAAGTTTTATGTTGACGGCTAGGTTAATTGGAAGGTCAGTCAAAATGATTGTAACACATTTTATTTTGGAACTTAAACACAAATGGGACTATGCAGCAATCATTACTTGTACACTGAATTTTGTGCTTATTGAGGCAATAGATGCTTGACTTCCTGAATGACATTGAGCACGCCAAGATCAACAGTTGATACAGGGTAAAGCTCCATCAGAATATGTCCAAATCTTTGTCTCAGAATATTGCATTCCACAATATAAATTATCTGGAACACTGTTAAATTAACACAGTTTTATGATCCAGACTTATATCTATTAGGAACTAAATTAAGGTTGTTCACATTTATTTTGCTTAAAACGTTTAAAAGCAGTTGTACAAAGAGACTTCCGAGCCATATGTTTGGATTGATTCAGACAATCATTTCCAAGGTGATAAAATTAATTTATGACTAATCTACAACCTACAATATAATTAATTGTCAATGACTATTAATCACATAATTATTGAATTGTATAACATTATAATAAATAGTTATTTATAGAAGGATTATTTGTAAAGAAACAACCATCACATTTATTAGCATTCCCTGATGATATTAACTTTGGAAGTATGATTTTGAAATGATAATAGTTCTCAAGTGCAATACTGTCATGACAACTGTTTATAAATGCAAAGAAAACAAAGACCCTGCATTTATAATGGACCTTTCACAACCTCAGAACATCACAAAGTGCTTCACAACCAAGTAAGTATTTTAAAGGATAGCACTTAGTCATGAACAGAAATTCACACCTCAAATTTCACAAGGCCCTACAAACAGCAGTGAATTAAATAATCAGGTACATGCTTCACATTTTTGGGGTTGAGGGACAAATGTGGAGACCATGTAGACCAGGAAACTGGGAGAAATAACTGCTATGAGATCAGTCATGACCATTTGAGGGGATAAACAAGGTCTCGCTTTAAAATATCAAAGGAAAAATAGAGTCATAAGAACAGGAATAATATATTTGGCAGCATAAGTTCCAACTTTCAATCAGACCATTGTTTATCTGCAACCTAACTTCATGTGCCTTTACCATTGCTCCAAATCACTTACAGCTTTCATTAATCAAAAAAAGTCAATCTCAAATTTAAAAATATTGATTGATCCAGGATCAGTAGCTATTTACAGTAGCAGACCTAGACTTCTATTTCCCCTTGTTTATAAAAGTGTTTCTTAATTTAAACTTGCCTTCTGGTCGAAATAGTTTCTCTACATGTCTATGTGGATTCTGCACATTCTTCCCAGATCTATATGGGTTTTCTTCAGGTACTCCGGTTTCCTCGAACACTCCAAAGATTAGGTGGATGGGCCATGCTAAATTTCCCTTAGTGTCCAGGGATGTGCGGGCAAGATAGATAATCCATTTAGTTGCTCATAGATGCTTTTTCTGACAATAGATTTCATGCGTATTAGGGGTAGAAACCATTGCCATATCACATTGAATTCTCTTTATCTCAAATCCAACCTGACCACATGTCATTTTATCCTTTTTCAAAGATTTTGACATTTTGTCAAGGGCAGTCCTTGTCTCTTCCTAATGAAGTCAGCCCTCCCCAAATCAAGGATCATATTTACTGTTTTATACTCTCCCTTTCAAATATTACATTGAACTCAATTATTTCAAAATATTCCTTTGATTACTTTGTGAGACATCATGATGCAAAGAAGACTGATATTTGGAGTCCCATTGCCCCGAAAAGATAGTGTGAACGTTGAAAGTCTACAGCCTATTTGGTATTGAAAGGAGATGGTAGCCTAGTGGTATAATCATGTGACTGTTGATCCATGTAATGTTCTTGGAACCCTGGTTCAAATCCTGCCATGACAGATGGTGGAATTTGAATTCAATAGAAAGTCTAGAATTAAGGGTCTAATGATTTTTGATTTTTAAAATATCTGGAATGACAAGTGTAATGATGACCATGAATCCAATGCCTATTGTCAGAAAAATCCTCCTGTTTCACTGATGTTGTTTAGGGAAAGGAAGCTGCCATCCTTATCTGGTCTGACTCCAAACCCACAGAAAAGGGGTTGATTCTTAATTGCTTTCTGGGCAATTAGGGATAGACAATAAATGTTGGCCTAGCCAATGACACCCTAACCCCCATGAATGAATAAAAAGAAGTCAGTGCTGTTGAGAAGGATGATGGAATTTCATTCAAAAATAGTGAAACAACAACAACACAGTTCGATGTCAGATGGTGTGTGGCTTGGAGGGTTCCCAGACATCTACTGCCATCATCCTTCCAGCTGGTTGAGGTTGCAGGTTTGGAGGTTAAGGTTGAAGAGTCTTTGTGAATTACAGTTATGCATTTGTTGCCATTGTATGCTGATGTGGAGTGAGTTGATGTTGGAAGGTGGTGAATGGGCCATTAATCCAGCGGATTGTTTCATCTTATACCATGAGACCATAAGATATAGGAGCCGAATCAGTCCATTCAGACCATTGAGTCTTCTTTACCATTCAATCTTGGCTGATATGTTTCTCAACCCCATTCTCTTGCTTTTCCCCATAACCTTTGAAGCCCTTCCTAATTAAGAATCTATCTATCTCTCTCTTTCATGCACTGCACAGCCTTCTGTAGCAAGAGTTCCACAGATTGACCACCTTTGGCTGAAGAAATTCTTTCTCATCTCACTTCCCTTGGAGGCTGTGCCCCACGTCCTGGTCTCTTCCTACAAGTGGAAACATCTTGTCTATGTCAATTCTATCCATGCCTTTCAATATTCTGTATGTTTCAGTGAGATTCCACTACCAACCCCACACCCCACTGCCATCTCCACCCTACCATCCTTTTAAACTCCATCAAATTGAGTAAGACATTCGACAAGGTTCCCCAGGGGAGACTGGTTAACAAGTTTGATCTCATGGAATACAGGGAGATCAAGCCATTTGGATACAGAACTGGCTGGAAGGTAGAAGACAGAGGGTGGTGGTGAAGAGTTATTTTTCAGACGAGAGGCCTGTGACCAGTAGAGTGCCACAAGGATCAGTGCTTGGTCCACTACTTTCTGTCATTTATATAAATGGTTTGGATATGAACATGGGAGGTATAGTTAGTAAGTTTGCAGATGACACCAAAATTGGAGGTGTAGTTACCTCAGATTATAGTTACCTCCGATTACAACAGGATCTTGATCAGATGGGACATTGGGCTGAAGAGTAGCAGATGTAGTTTATTTCAGATAAGTGCGAGGTGCTGCATTTTAGGAAAGCAAATCTTAGCAGGACTTATACACTAATGGTAAGGTCCTAAGGGGTCTTGATGAACAAAGAGACCTTGGAGTGTATATTCATAGCTCCTTGAAAGTGGAGTCGCAGGTGGATAGGATATTGAAGAAGGCGTTTGGTACACTTTCCTTTATTGGTCAGAGCATTGAGTATGGGAGTTGGAAGGCCATGCTGCAGCTGTACAGGACATTGGTTAGGCTACTTTTGGAATATTGTGAGCAATTCTGGTCTTCTTCCTATTGGAAGGATGATATGAAACTTGAAAGGGTTCAGAAAAGATTTACAAGAATGTTGCCAAGGTTAGAGGATTTGAGCTATAGGGAGAGGCTGAACAGGCTGGGGGTGTTTTCTCTGGAGGATCAAAGGCTGAGGCTGAGGGTATTTATCATAGGATAAATAGACAAAGTATTTTCCCTGGGGTAGGGGAGTCCTGAACTAGAGGGCGTACATTTAGGGTGAGAGGGAAAAGATGTAAAAGGGACCTAAGGGGCAACGTTTTCACACAGATTGTGGTGTGTTTGTGCCAGAGGAAGTGGTGGAGGCTGGTCCAAGTATATTATTTAAAAGGCATCTGGATAGGTATATGAATAGGAAGGGTTTAGAGGGATATGGGCCAAGTGCTGGCAAATGGGACTAGATTAGGTTGGGCTATCTGGTCAGCATGGATGAGTTGGACCAAAGGGTCTGTCTCCATGCTGTACATCTCTATGACTCTATGAATACAGACTCAGAATCCACAACCACTCCCCATAAGATAAGCCTTTCATCCCCAGGTGGATTGTATTGACCTTGGTTTTCTTATTTGATATGCACTCATCCAGGAAAATAAAGATTATTCCATTACACTGCTGATTTGTGCCTTGTAGATAGTGGAAACACTGTGTGGAGTCAAGATTTCCAAACTCTGGGCTGTTCTTATTGCTATGGTGTTTCCATGCATGTTGCAATTAGATAAAATCAAAAACAAAAACAAAAAACAAAATTGCAAGAGAACCTTAATGGGTCTGGCAGTGTCTGAGAGAAACAGAATTAACATTTTGAGTTCAGGAGACCCTTCCTCAGACTTAGCTGAATCATCTATCAGTCTAGATGCGCTCAGTTGAGGGTTAATCACTATGCCAGTGAGGGGCTCCTCCATGTTGCATCTACAAAAAGGAGAACAAATGTAATTTGATCAGTTATTGCCTGTCTCCTCTGGATCGGCAGCAGAGTAATGGAACAGTATCATCAGTGCTGTCAAACTGCCACTACAGGTAACAATACTTATTCACTCAGTTTGGGTTCTGTCCTCATGTGGTTGTGAACCTCATTACAGCTTTGGTCCAACTCAAGATAAAAGAGCTGAATTCCAGGAATGATGTTACAGTGTCTGTGTTTTATATTAATATCATACTTAACAATGGTGGAGTAAAGAAGTAGTCATTAAACTGAAGATAGTAGGAATCAAGGGAAAATTCTCCACCAGTTGGAATTATACCTCTCAAAAAGGAAGATGTTTATGGTTGTTGTAAGCCAATCATTTTAGGCCCATGATATCACAGCAAGTGTTCTTTTGAGTAGTGTCTTGGCACAACTATCTTCAGTTGTTTCTGCAATGACATTCCCACCATTATAAGGTCAGAAGTGAGGATGTTCACTGATGATTGCACTATGTTCAGTATCATTCCTGAAGCACCTCTTGATGCAATCCCTGCCAAATTCCTGAAAAGGTTTGATAATATTCTGCTGATTGCTCACAATCATATTTGTGCCACACAAGTGTCAGGCAATGACCATCTCCAACAAGAAGGAATCTAACAATCTCCCCTTGACATTCAACGCCCATGTTGGATTGACTCGGCCACAAATAAATCCCTTGTTTAAGTCAGCCCTCTCTTTATTGGATGAATCTCCTGGATCCAGTGATCACCCCGTTCTATTTCACGAAAGGCATCTCCATTGAGCTGGAAATCTCCAAAAAATGAGTCTGCTATGTGGCTGTTGTGCCACTGGCAAAATAGCAAGAGGCACAAAATAGCAAATAGCAAAAAGATTTGCAAATTGGCAGCCACACAGCAACACAGTGATCCGAAACCTGCTTCTCATCCCAAGTGTGGGCTAGGTTCCTTCCAACAGAACTGTGTCAAAGAGGTACACATCCTGGCACAGGTTCCTGATATTTTTACTTGAACTATAATGCCTTCTTCTTCACAGATTACAAAACCCAATTTCATGAAGCCGAAGAATTTCAGTTCTCAAACTTGTAAGTTAGTTTTGAACCCAGACCCTTCTGACTCAGAGAAAGGTTTTAGTAACATTTGTTCTGGGATGACAAAGCTGATGAAATTTGTGGATTGTGAAAGATGAAAGTGTGCAGACTCTGTTGAATAAATTAGTTATGGGATGAGAACAGATGAGAACTGTTATTTTCCAAACTCTCTGACCCTCATTTGTGCATTTTGAGTACTTCATTACCAATTGCACACAAATTTTCAATAACATTTGATGAGGAATAAGCGTGATGAACTTGAAACATGGATCAGAATTTGGAGCTATCATGTTGTCGCCAACACATGTGTGGTGAATATCACTGGGACAGGAATGGTTGTTGGATGTGTCGGAGTTTAGATGTTTCAAAAGGAAGAAGGAGGGTGGTAAAAGAGGTGGGGGAGTGACATTGCTAATTAGGGAAAATATCACAGCTGCAGTAAGGGAGGTCATAGAGGTTAGTTTGTTCACAAAGGCAGTATGGGTAGGAGTCAGAAGAAGTAAAGGAGCAGTCACTTTATTGGGAGTTTTTTTATAGAACTGCCCAGTAGTAACAGATACATGGAGGAGCAGATTGGGAGGCAAATTTTGGAAAGGTACAGAAGTACCAGGGTTTTGTCATGGGTGACTTCAGCTTCCCTCATAGTGATCGGAACCTCCTTAATGCAAATAGCTTGGATCGAGCAGAATTTGTTAAGTGTGTCCAGGAAGGATTCCTGACTCAATATGTAGATAGGCCGACTAGAGAGGAGGCCATTTTGGATTTGGTGCTTGGCAACGAAACAGGTCAGGTGTCAGATCTCTTGGTGGGAAAGCATTTTGGAAATAGTGATCCCAACTCCCTGGCCTTTACAATAGTCATGGAGAGGGATAAGAGCAGATGGGGTATGGGAAAGTATTCAATTGGGAGAGGAGGAATTACAATGCTATTACGCAGGAACTGTGGAGCATAAATTGGAAACAGATATTCTCAGGGAAATGGACAAAAGAAAAGTGGAGATTGTTTGGGGAGCACTTGCTGCAAGAGCTAGATCAGACTGTCCCACTGAGGCAAGGAAGGGATGCTAGGGTTAAGGAACCTTGGATGACAAGAGATGTGGGACGTCTAATCAAGAGGAAGAAGGAAGCTTACATAAGGGTGAGGAAGCAAGGATCAGACGGGGCTCGAGAGGGTTACAGGGAAGCCAGGAAGGAACTGAAGAATCGACTTTGGAAAGCTAGAAGGCGGCATGAAAAATCCCAAGGAAAATCCCAAGCCTTCTACAATTAGGTAAGGAATAAGAGGATGGCCAGAGTGAGGATAGGGCCGATCAGGGATAGGGCAAGAAACTTGTTCGTGGAGTTGGAGGAGGTAGTAGAGGTCCTTAATGAATACTTTGCTTCAGTATTCTGTAGTGAGAGGCACCTTGTCATTTGTGAGGACAGGCTGATATGCTCAAACAGGTTGATGCTAAGAAAGAGAATGTGATGGAAATTTTGAAAAACAGGAGGATAAATAAGTTCCCTGAGCCAGACAGGATATACCCAAAGTTACTACGGGAAGTGAGGGAAGAGATTCCTGCACCTTTGGCGATGGTCTTTGTGCCCTCAGTGACCAGATGATTGGAGGGTGGAAAATGTTATTCCCTTGTTTAAGAAAGGCAATAGGAATAACACTGGGCTTTATAGACCAGTTAGTCTTAGGTTGGTAGTGGCAAATTATTGGAGAGGATTCTGAAAGACAGAATTGCTGATTATTTGGAAAAGCATAGTTTAATTAGAGATAGTCAGCATGGCTTTGTGAGGGGCAGGTCTTGCCTCACAAGCCTTACTGAATTATTTGAGGATGAGACAAAACAGATTGATAAAGGTAGAGAAGTAGATATGATGTATATGGATTTTAGCAAGGCGTTTGTTAAAGGTCCCCATGTTAGGCTCATTCAGAAAGTGAGAATACATGGGATACAGGGAAATTTGGCAGTCTAGATACAGAATTGGCTGGCCCATAGTAAACAGAGGGTAGTGGTAGATGGAAAGTATTCAGCCTGGGTCTCAGTAGCCTACGGTGTTCCACAGGGATCTGTTCTGAGGCCTCTGCTTTTTGTGATTAGATGAGGGAGTTTAAAGTTTGGTTTAAGTTTGTTGGTGAAGTTGTGAACAGTGTGGAGGGCTGTTGTGGGTTGCAGCAGGACATTGACAAAATGCAGAGCTGAGCAGAGAAGTAGCAGATGATATTCAACCTGGAAAAGTGTTAAATGACTTATTTTGGAAGGTCAAATTTGAATGCAGATTACAGGGTTAAAGGCAAGATTCTTGGCAGTGTGGAGGAACAGAGAGACCTTGGAGTCAATGTCCATAGATGCCTCAAAGTTACCACCCAAGTTGATAGGGTTGTCAAGAAGGCATATAGTGTGTTGGCATTCATTAGCAGGGGATTTAAATGTAACAGCTGTGAGGTTATGCTGTGGATGTTTAAAGCCCCGGTTAAACCACACTTGCAATATTGTGTTCAGTTCTGGTTGCCTCATCGTAGGAAGGATGTGGAAACTTTTGAGGAGGTGCAAATGAGATTTACCAGAATTCTGCCTGGACTGGAGGGCATGTCTTATGATGAAAGGTTGTGGAAGCTGGAGTGAAGAAGGATGAGAGGAGACTTGATAGAGGTCTACAAAAGGATGAGAGGCAAAGATGGGGTGGATAGCTAGAGACTTTTTCCTAGGGCAGAAGTGGTTATCACAAGTGGGCATACTTTTAAGGTGACTGGAGAAAGGTTAAGGGGAGACATCAGAGGGTGGTGGGCACAGAATGCACTGCCAGCATTGGTAGTAGAGTCAGGTATACTCGGGATATTTAAAGTTAAAAATCACACAACACCAGGTTATAGTCAAACAGGTTTATTTGGAAACACTAGCTTTTTGAGCACTGCTCCTTCATCAGGTGGTTGTTGAGTATAAAATCATAAGACATAGAATTTATAACAAAATGCTACAATTTCATAGAGTGATATATTGAAAACAGACCTGATTTTTAAGGCTTTTGTCTTTTGGAATGAGTTGCAGGTTTCAGTTTATGAAATGTAAATCTCAGAACTTCTTTTAAGTCACCTTCTCAAAATAACTTAAGATTTTTATAACAAAATGTGACATCTCAGCTCAGACAATGCATTAAAGGTATGAGGTCAGAGCCTGCCTGTGCCCCAATCTTAAGTCAGACTGGTTGCATTTCCAAAGTTTAATTTACAAAATATGACATGGATTGACTACCTGCATTGCCTGCCTGCAGATTATGCATTTTTGACCACCCTCTCGGCTGATGCGCACCCTCAAATAGAATTGATCCATTCTTCACGATAAACCTCTTCACCTTGCTGAGCATCACATTTCACACAAAAGTCTTACCTAAGAAATAGCTCTTTGAATATTTGTCTAAATGAATAACTCGAGAAGACTCTTCCAGTTACAAGTTGCAGCACTTTTGAGTTTGCAACAATATAAAAAGTAACAATTCATAATGGATTATAAATATGTAATATGTAAACTGATATAAATATCAGTATTTATAAGAGATTTACACACTTTAGTTACAAAAGATCCCAATACAATTTTTACCGTCATTTCTGTTTCTGCTGCTTCAGTTTGGGTTGACTGTTTAAAAAAATTATTGTCATACCATTAACAAGTTGCTCCTGCTAAGTTAAAAGCCTGTAATAGAGCAAAATGCAACCAATCTAATTTCATTTAACTGGTTGAGATAAATAAGATAAATGTTATGGATTAGACTCAATAAAGTTTGGCATTGAAATGAACCATTTGTTTGTCTTTGTTCAGTTTGTGATCCAGACAGGATTTAGTATAAATAGAGTTGATGTGAAGCTATGTCAGTTTACTTTGCTGGCTTATTGCATAAATTAATTGCAATTATTGATCATCTTTTTAATCTATTTATCTGCATGTTGTCTGATTCCAGCCGCGTGTGTGTCATTCGAGGACAGGTGGTTGCAGTGGATGAGACCCCGCTAGTTGGTGTGAACATCAGCTTTTTGCACCATGTAGATTATGGATACACAATCAGCCGCCAGGATGGCAGGTGCAGAAGGACGTTTTTCTCTGTTATCTCAGACCCACTTGTCACCAGATGCATCCTGAGTCAAATGTGCTTGATAATTGAACAAATAAGAAGGCAGGATGTTCATCAATGAGACATGAAAAATGAGGCTGAGATAGAAGGCTTATTGATTAATGGGATACATAACTGAATTTTTAACAGTAAATCTGGAACAATGATTGATAATGCAATAAACACCAAAATGCTGCTTACAATTAACAGGTCGCAGAAAGTCCTTGGAGATATAGATAGTATTAACTTTTCAAGAGAATGACCCTGTCATCTTCCTGACCTTCTTTGTTTTTAATTTGAATTCCTTGCATACCTTAGTATTTTGTTTTTGCATATGTGGTGCAATCATTGGACTCAAGGCAAATAAAATTATTGATTTCTGTTGGCTTCCTTACCTAAGATCAACATCCTGCAGTATGATGTTAATAAAAGGGAAATAGAAAGATGAAAATCTTTAATAAAATATGAGTTAATTATCTGGCTTTAATTTATAATGCCTTTTCACTGTTGGATTTCATATATTTAAAGAATTGAATCTTCAACCCATCTCGTTTAGTTAATGGAATTATTGTGTGGTAAATTAGATCCAAATGAGGCAAGAAAAAATGGTGTTATAACTAATAGTCTAAAACTAATGACTCAAAATTTGATCAGGAGCCAACTTCAAACATCTGTTATCTAAATTGGAGAATATGACACCTAATAATACATTGAGTTCTTATATAGGTTCTGACAATTTAACTCTTGTGATTTTGAATAATGAATAATATTTTTTATTGTGTTCCTGTTCAATTGAAGTGTGCCAGTAAACGTTTAGTGTGATATTATAAGATGACAACAGGCAAAATCTTTTCCTGTTTCAGTGTTCGTTAGTTGTAATGATGTTTTAGGTTTCACACTGGCAATAGAAATGATTGAATCTTTAATTTACATGTAAATTGGTAGGAGGGCCGTAAACTTCTGAAGAAGGATCAGCTGATTGTTTAATGATCTTTGTAATCCTGGCACCTTAATGTTTCCAATCTCAATTGAGTGAAGGAGTACGTCCTTATAAAGTTGGAGTTAAATCCGTTCTAGCTACCACTAAGGCACCTGTGTGAATGTGGAAAATTGTCGAACTGTCCATAAATAAAAACAGGCCAAAACCGATCTGCCAGCTGCTCGCCTATCAGGTTACTGTCAATCATCAGCAAAGTGATTGAAGGTCTTAACAAAAGTGTTGTCAAACAAAACTTATACAGTAATAACCTGCTCACCAATGCTTAGTTTGGGTTCTGCCAGGACCATTCGGCTTCTGACTCTATTACAATAAATGCAATAGGTGGGGTAAGAGTGATTGCTCCTGACATCAAGGAGCCCTTATGAAATGAACATGATGAGAATTGTGCACTGGAAATGAAAACATTAAAATCCATTAGTTATTACAACTGTGAAATGTAATTAAAGTAATCACCAGGATGGTTATTACCTGACTGGGACCATCATTGAAAATAAAAAGAAACTCATACCAGGCTTTATCAATGAACAAGAAAACTCAAAACTTACTTCTTATGACAAACTTATCTGTTCTTGTCATATGTTAGAAGATTATTAATTGGTATTGTAAATGACTATATATCGTTTAAATCCAAGCACACATTTGTATATAGGATAGACAGATGGACAAGACAAACAGTTCTTTTTGGAATATTTTAGGTAGAAAATTTAAGTCAAAAAGACACAAAGTCTGCGGACCAAAGACCAAACTGAGAGGATGGGTTGAGGTGGTTTTTATCACAGTTTGTTTCAGTGCTTGACAATAATATCATGTTGTTACTGGCTGTGATCATCTTCAATTTGGTAGCTGGTCAGTTCAACTTATTATCAACTTAGATCTTGATTTGATTTAGAAGCTTTCTTTCTTTTCTGTGAAGGTTTGAGGCTTATTATTTTCTCAACTAAAAAGAGAGAGGGACTTTGCTCGCCATAGCTTCAACTGCTTTCTCTCCTTTCAGTGCAGTGTCAAACTACTACTTTAAACCAATTCAAACCCCATTGCTAGGCAGTTACTGTTTTGTTTCCAAAAGACATCTTGTGCCAGTACAAAAATACCAAAACCTAGCTTCCAACAAAAAAAGTTTCACTTTTCCTTTGAATTGTAAAAGAAAACAATTAATAATTCATTATTATCCAGTGTGTATTTCCAAATAAAATATGTATAATCCTTATACTCACAAAATTGAAGTCAGTGGGAAATTTCTCCATTAGTTAGATGTATTTGTAACACAAAGCAAATTGCTAGTGGTTGCCGGATGTCAATCATCTCAGATCGAGAACATTGCAGGGGTTCCTCATGCTCGCATCTTAGGCACATCCAACTTCAGCTGTTTCATCGATAACTTCCCTCCATCATAAGGTCGAAGATTAGATATTCACTGATGACTGCACAGTATTCAATACCATTTGACTGCTCAGCTACTGATTAATTTGTATCATTTACAGCATTCGGGTATGAACTGATAAGAAGCAAGTAACATTATGTCACACAATGACCATCTCATTCACAAGGCAATCTAACCATCTCTCCTATATACTCAATGGTATTATCATGGCTTAATGCCTCATTGTAAACATCCTAGGATTTAACATTAACTAGAAACTGAACTGGATAAGGCACATAAATGCTGCAGTAATAGCAGCAAGTCAGATGCTGGGAATTCTGAGGTGAATAATTCACGTCCTGAATTCCTGAAGCCTATTCACAATCGACAAGGTGTGACAAAATATTCTATACTTGCCCAGAGGAATCTAGTTCCAACAACACTCAAAAAGCTTAATAGCATCCTGGACAAAGCAGTAAACTCGCTTGGCAACCTTTTCACGATTTTAAACATTCACTCCTTCCACTACTGACACACAGTCAAACCAGTGCATTCAATTTTCAAGATGCACTGTAATAATTCAAGCTTCTTTCTTCTTCAAGCTTCACCTTCCAAATGCGAGACCTCTACCACCTACATGGACACACAGATACATGCGAACACCACCATCTGCAATTTCCCCTCCAAGTAACACATTGTCCTTAGAACTTTATCACCATTCATTTTTAGTCTTTTCTTAATTGCTCTGTGTTTGCACTCACAATAGATAGACAGGAGTGGCTCACAAAGGTGACTGACCACTACCTCCTTAAGGGCAGTTATAAATGGGCAGCAAATGCTGGTCTTGCAGGCAGCTGACAGTCTCACAAAGAATATGAAGCATCATACAATTCTGCATAGAATTAGTCAGAAAATATTGTGTTGTTTACAATGTATTGCATGAATCTGTTCAATTGAATTCTTTCTATTGTGTGAAAAAACCTGTCAATGTAAATTCTAAAGTCCTGTTTTTGTACTGCTAAAGTTATTTGTTTATTAAAAAATTGCAAAATTCCTCATAGTGAAGCAAAGGACCACTCAGAATAGCAAAATATCTTCATTAAACAAATGCTAAAATGCAAAAAAAAAGATAGTGGAATAAATTTTCCACATAGTTCTGTATGAATATTATAAACTAACTACAAAAAAATACAAAACTGATGTGAAATGATATTCCACAAAGAGTAAATAGTACAATCAAAGACAAACTTCCTCTGTGTTTAAAGCTAGTTTCAACTTCAATAGTCAATTCATGTGAAATATATGACAACTGCATTACTTAGATCATATTCATATCAAAGTCTGATGCGATTTTACATTTGATTTCTTCTTAAGCCTTACTTATTTTGAATTATTTTTCTTTTTGTTGCCAGCTTTGATCTTGTAGCGGTTGGAGGAATCTCTGTCACGCTTGCCTTTGAGCGTGCTCCTTTCATCACTGAAAATCGTACACTCTGGTTACCGTGGAACAGATTTGTTGTTGTGGATAAAGTCATCATGAAGAGAGTAGAATCTAAGCCACCTGTCTGTGACCTCAGTAGCTTTGCTACTCTTAATCCAATTGTTCTTCCTTCACCCCTGACTACCTTTACAGGATCTTGTCCAGGCAGAGGACCAGCCATCCCAGAAATACAAGTAGGAGCAGCTATTTTCAGAATCGTAATGTGTTAGATTAATAACATGCTGTTGAATATTTTTGTTTATGGGGACAGAGTGTCATGTTTCAACATTATAATTTTTATTGGGTTGGAGTGGTCAAGTTTGAAAAATGAGGGAAATTATCAAAGAATATATCAGTAAAATATAGGTGCTGGAGCTCAGTCTACCCATGGCTGCACAGCCTCCAAACACTTCCTGATAGCAAATGCAAGTAGCATTTTTCATTTGCATATTAATGTAGAATTTTGAGCCATGCAAAATAAAAAAAATCATTGCTTTCACACAAAAGCAAGATAGTTCTTTACTTTCATCATATAATTTGAATTCATGTCAACAGACAATATTGTATTGAGTAGCAGAGTGACCCTATTTGAAAGATGCACCTAATTCAGGAACGATAGAGCTAGGCTATCTCGGCAAGCAAATAGTGATCCAACTCAAAAATGGGCTAGTCGGCTATTTCAGGGCAAAATGTTTATACTCTGGGACCTCAGAATATTTTCCTGTTGTATTCCCTTACTGTAATTAAGAGTTTATGAATCCTTTGCTACAGTGCTGAGATAAAAATAAAGAACAATAGGATTCTAAAGCAATTCACTGCCACTGAAGTAGTTTTAAAGTGAAATTTCCAGGGAAAGTAGCAAATTTGTTCACGGCAATCCAAAAATTTAATATCAAAATGATAAATTGGCTGCTGTCCTTTGTTAATGGTGATTGAAGAATAGTTGTGAGCCAAGACATCAAACAAACTGTAACGGTACCAATCGAATGATTATGGAGTACATCAAGGATTGATTTTGTGCCCACAGTTGTAAAACATCAGGAAGAAAAAAAATCATCTGGTGGCTACCACATTCAATATTCCCATGTATCTACATGAAGATACAACAGCTCAAAAGTTCCCATTCTGACTGAGTGACCCCTGTACGATTGTGCAAAATAATTTAAATAGCCCAAGCATGTAAAGGAATAAGAGGCTAGTGTTGTCTAAGATAATGATTTGAACGAATTGAAGTTGCATTAGCTCCACCCATTCTGATGAATGTCATACAATCTGCAATTTAGACCACACCTTCATAGGAAGCAGATGTAATCTGCACTCTTCCTGTTCAATTCCAGCCTCAGGTGACTGTGTGGAGTTTGCACATTCTCCCCATGTCTGCATGGTTTTTCTCCGGGTGCTCCGGTTTCCTCCCTCAGTCCAAAGATGTGTAGCTTAGGTGAATTGGCCATTTTAAATTGCCCATAGTGTTAGGTACATTAGTCAGAGGGAAATGGGTCTGGGTGGGTTACTCTTCGGAGAGTCAGTGCGGACTGGTTGGGCCGAAGGGCCTAATCCTGAATCTGCTGCAGAATGCAAAGAGCCCTTATTGTTCACTTGTAGTGCCTAAGTATCCTCACTGACAATGCTTTGATGATTTTGGACCATGAAATGCTTCCTCCATTTTGTTCCATAGTTATGAGACATTGACATGTGGCATGGTGATTGCCAAACTCTCACCTTTAAAGGTTCTTGCATGACTTTGAAAGCCTCAGGCATGGGACATGCCTCCAGAAATCTGTAGGTACACAACAGATACTGCTATCACGCTCTTGGATATTTGTGTGTGCTCCATCTGTTGGGCAAACAGGTCCTGTTTGTTCCTCTGGACCTTATCATTCCATTGGTTTCCCAGAGAGTAATCTGTAGTGTCTTGACTCCAATCCCAGCAAAGAGGTATATGGTTCCCTGATGGATGAGTCAATTTCCAGTCACCCACTTTGCTGATTATGAGTGATGTACCAGCCTGTAGCAAATCCAAAACAGCACATCCTTTCAAGAATGGAAGATGCACCACATCTTTCAAAAATCTTCTTGGCTCCCATCAATTTAATAAACCACAACAGAAGTTAGAATGGTATAAGAAAATATCTGTTATAAATTGCAGATTTTATACAATGAATACTACTGCTGTACATTTAGAAGGTTTGTTTCTTGCCCTCCCTCCCACTTTGTCTGGGTGTAGGCCCAACATCTGTTGCTGGAATGTATTTGACTTGCAAATTGGTTCACTCTTGTGATTTTTGAAGACTTTGACAGGCATATTCTAAACCAAGAGGTCCTCAACCAGTTGAGAGACTCTTGCACAGGTGTAGGCTCACCCTACCTGGCCTCAAATGCTGGAGGCTATGAGGGGTGATATAGAGGCAGGGCACCTCTGAAGCATTCTGAGAAGAAGCTGAGAGGAACCATCCTTAAGAAAAAGGGACACAAGGAGTAAAGTTGAGGTGCTTCATCCACCTCTTGTCTGGTCATGGATCCTGAGCAGCTGCAGCTGGAGCACAAGTCTGAGCACAGATTCAGCAACCTCTTCCATTATTGAAAGAATGTGCTGCTTTTCAATTGTTACAGTTTGGTACCTCTCTCATAATCAGCAAAGTGGGTGCCTGGAAATTGACTCATCTATCAGGAAACTATGAACGTATTCATTGAGATTGGAGTCAAGGCACCTCCGATTACTCTCTGCTGCACCTAGTTCTTCAAGGTGGCTGCTACCCTGTCTATAGAGGCAGCAAAGGACCCGGTGACTCTGCAGTAGTTCTCTCCAGTCCAGTGAGGGCAGTTGGTACACCTACTAGTGTCCCACTGCCTTCTTCTGCAGGTTTTGCTTGTCACTTATGGTCAAGTACAGAGGCACATCTTCTGCACAGGGCTGAGGAAGTACCAAATCTCCCCATAAGTATCAGAGACCATGGGCATTTCTTCCTTCATTAGCTCTGAACATGTACCAGTGATGTGTTAACTCGATTGTGTCCCCAAGCTGAGTCTAGCTTATTATCAATGGATGTGACAGTCTCTGTGCTGTGTGGGTAATCACCTTGCCAGAGCAGATTGCTATGTAGTTCATTGGGTTCCTGGACCATTCCTGTCTCCCTGTCACCCCTGTGCACAACATTGTGCTCCTTAAAGTATCATTGTGGATCTTTATGTCTGACACTCCTCTGCCAGTCTTGGTACTCTCCATATGGTAATGGACCAGCTTTCTCTGCAATGCATTACAGAGAATGATTGAGTTTGATGGCAATGGAAGCAGGAAGACTTCTTAAGTGTGTATAACATTGCCATGCGGTGTGCTATCTCCAGTAAGTGTATGAGAAACGTAAAGCCCAGGAAGGATTAGCAGTTTGACAGCAAGAGGAGGGTCTGAGCCTTTGAGTGCACATCATGGAGGCTTGCAGGCTTTGACCCTTTGTGAGCTGCCTTTGCATGACAGAGTTAGATGCCCCTGTGAACATGAGCTAACAGAGAGAAGATAATGCCCCGTGCTCTTGCAGAGTGCAGAATTTGATTTCTTGTGCCATGATAGCTATGTACATTTGTAGGGTTTTTGGCATTGACTCACACTGCTATTTCAGCCCAGTCATACAGGTTTGATGGAATGGCCTCCTGCTGCCATTGCTCTGGAAGTGGACTTTCCTTCTATTCCTGACTCTATACAATAATATTTGCAATGAAAGATCATTGAGATGAAGGGTGAACTTCTGCTATTTAGGCAACCTTTCTTCAGTGTTGAGGGCGGTCAGCATATACTGAGAGACTTGGAGTAAATGAAACGATGTCCAGCTGGTCTTTCAACATAGCACCAGAATCTAAGATCCTGGAATGGCTTGCTAGGGGCAAGAACTTCCTGCTCCCTTTTCACATGTGGTTCTCCAAGTCAGTCACCCAACATCCCCCTTGCTTAGAAATAAAGTGAGAAGCAAATAATCATGCAAGATAGCTCAACATGTGCAATGGTGGATATGGTGCCATCTATGTTTCCTGCCACCATATTTTAAATCCAAAACGGAAAACATTAGCCCCAGTGTCTTCCAGGATAAAATCTGCCTTTTCAGCTACATCCATCTACTTTGATGTCAACTATATGAGTACATTGTTGTTTTTAGTCAGCACATCAATCATGATTTTCTGGCTGGATGAAATGATCAGTTAGCGCTAAATTAAAGGGGAGACATGTCCAATTCAAAACTGGACTGGACTAAATTCACAAGGGACATTCACAGCCAGCAAACAGGAGATGTTTATTCCATCAGTCTTGAATGAATTTGCACCCAAATTCTTGAATCCTATTCTCTGAAAATAAGTATCCTCAAAACAAATTACTGCACTGTGTTCCATCGTTATTATAGAATCTCCACTGTTGCATGGTGTAAAACTATGCAAACTCAAAGAAATTAATGTTCTTTGACAGGTTGTACAGGAAGAGATTGCCATCCCAGCCAGCTTTGTGAAGCTCAGTTACCTCAGCAGCCGTGCTCCTGGGTATAAATCATTATTGAGGATTATCATGACTCATGCCTTTATTCCAAACGGATTAATCAAGGTTCATCTCATGATTGCTATTGAGGGACGGCTCTTTCAGAAATGGTTTCCAGCCACACCTGACCTAGCCTACACTTACACATGGAACAAAACAGATGTTTATGGCCAGAGGGTTTCTGGTCTCACTGAAGCAGAAGGTATGCTATGTAATGTAATCCTGCTCAATGCATTGCTGTGAATTGTGAATGAACAAAACCAATATCATTATTCAAATCATTTCCGTGACAAAATATTCACTGGAAGTCTTGAGAAACTGCTGTTTTAAGTGTGTGTGTGTGCGTGTGTGTGTGTGTATACACACACAAAGTCAAATGGATTAGTTAGTGTTGATGACAAATTATTTTACTGAATATTTAAATTGGGGTGAGAGCATTAGTTCCTACTTCAGAGTTGTTTTTGTGACACGTTTCTGGGTAGCCACTGCTTTTAAAATTTTCAGACAGAGGAATAAAAGGGACTTTTTTTTAACCATTCTTTCTCTCTTTAATAAAGCTATGATGTCACATTTGGCACTTGGTTTGATACCCTATTTTCCAATGTTTCTCAATACAAGTCACTAAGAACCCAGAGCTGCCAACAAGTAACCTCTTACCTCCAAAGTATATACAACAACAAATAACCAAGACACGACATCTGAACTAGAAAACCATTGCTCAAAAGTTTAATGTCTTTCAAGAGAGAACTATTAATCAAGATTAATGCAATTCATGGAAAGCCCTAGTTTGGACTTCTTCATTCGATTAATGAGGTGATCATATTTGGGAGAATAGTTGAAATATTGCAATTGACTTCAACCTGTCAAGGCTTAACTAGTAGCAGGAAATACTCAGGCCCTGATTTTTATTTTGGGGATGGGTGCACAGTGGCAGGAGAACTCCTGACTCTGCAAACACAACCTTTGGAAATTGCTGCTGACTGGATCAGGGGTTGGGGTGGGGATGTATGGTCTGACCTAGAATTTTGGTCAAGCAATCAGACTGCCAGTTCCTGATGAAGGGTGGGCAGAGAACATGCTCTGGGGTTCCAGGACTGGACAAAAATTGAAATAAATGAATAACACATTTCTCCAGCCCTCACCCTGACAGCTTCTTCACCCCCACACAGTCCTCATGCCTCACCAATGCCGACCTTATATTTCTCTAGTCTTTCTCATGGCCAATCATTATCCCTATGATAATTTAGTCCCTACTTCCATTAACCCTCTTACCCCTTCAGCAGCCATGCCACTTGCCTAGTTTTCACAAGATCCATGTACATGGGAGAAAAAATAGTTACATTATTTAAAGTTTTTTTTAAATTGCAGACTACACTGTATTTTTTTAAAAATCTCATTCGTAGAAATTACTGGAGAAACTCAGCAGGTCCGGCACCATCTGGAGGAGGAAATTGAGTTAATGTTTTGGATCCTTCTATAGAACAAGCCCTTCTTCAAAATCCATGATTGTTTGTTTTACTGTCATTCATAAATACACATGTTGACACTCTTTGGCAAGTTGAACTGCTCAGAGCTCACACATCTTTTCTGCACAATCATCTCCATAGTTAATGATCCCAAAGGGAAACTGACCACCCTTCCCTACCCCATTAACTCCCGCAATGATCCCTGACTCCCACCACCAAGACATCCTGGTACCATTTCCAAAAGGGCCCGCCCACTCTCCAAAGGGGTATCCTCGCTAACTAACCGAAAACATGACAAACAGATCTACACTTGTGTGGTCTAACCTCCACACTTCAGATTACAGACACTACTAACTTGAAGATCAGATTTCAGTGGATCTGATAATTTAAACACCACCTACCTCTGCAACACATGCTTTGGTAAACTATGGACAATCCCACCTCCACCAAAATGAGATGGTGCTTCCTTTTGATGAGAGAGGATTGAGGGTTATACAAGGGTTCCCAATGTCATCTGCCATTTTCACACAATTTTCCATTGCTGTGAAATCTATGTCCATTATTTTGTGATCCCACTGGGAGTATGTGTTTCTTGCAATTGGCAAAAATGATATGAGTTCACCTGTCACTCACTCCATCATCATCATTTGATTTTCATTTCATTGCCTCACTGGACAAGGTATTGAAGAGCAACCAATGCTTGTGGAGCAACAGCCTAAGAAGAATCAATGCCCTGAGAAAAAGAAATTCTTCAATACATTGCTGTGAATTGTGATTAAACAAAACCGTGCTTATTATTTCAAATCACTTCTGTGACAAAATAGTCACTGGAAGTCTTTGATGTTTTAATTGTGTGTGTGCGTGTGTGTATGCTTTTGTACAGTGTTTTGTTGAGGAATAAGACGGTGTAATTTTCTGGGTCTGTAGATTGTGAAGGAGCAAAAATGGCCTTTAATAGAGTGATATGTGCTTCTTGTCAGATGTGGGAGTTTAAAGAGAGTTTAAGGGTTACTGCAGATTATATCTGTAATAAATGCTATTGGTTGCGAATCTTATCACATCGAATGGATTGGTTGGAGTGACAGTTAGAAGCAATGAGGAATTCACAACAACAACAATATGTGATGGATGGCAGTTATAGGAAGGGGGGAAGTATCTGATACAGTCACATAGATGGGTTAACTCCAGGAAGGGTAAGAGAGGTAGGCAGCTAGTGCAGATGTGTTCTGTGGCTATCCCCATTTCAAACAAGTATGCTGTTTTGGAAAATGTAGGGGGTGATGGATTCTCAGGGGAAGGTAGCACGAACAGCCAAGTTCCTGGTATTGAGACTGGCTCTAATGCAATGAGGAGTATCTCGGGTTCCAAGACATCAATTGTGTTAGGGGACTCTCTAGTCCAAGGTACAGACAGACGTTTCTGTGGCCAGCAGTGAAAAATCAGAATGGTGTGTTGCTGCGCCAGTACCAGGATCAAGGATGTCTCAGAGAGGGTGCAGAATGTTCTCAAGGGGGAGAGGGGCCAGCAAGAGGTCAATGTCCACATTGGAATCAACGACATAGGAAGGGAAAAGGTTGAGATTCTAAAGGGACATTACAGAGAGTTAGGCAGGAATTTAAAAAGGAGGTCCTCAAGAGTAGTAATGTCTGGATTACTCCCGGTGCTACGAGCTAGTGAGGGCAGGAATAGGAGGATAGAGCAGGTGAATGTATGGCTGAAGAGCTGGTGTATGGGAGAAGGATTCACATTTTTGAATTATTGGAATCTCTTTTGGGGTAGGAGTAACCTGTACAAGAAGGACAGATTGCACCTAAATTGGAAGGGGCCTAATATACTGGCAGAGAAATGTGCTAGATCTGCTCGGAAGGATTTAAACCAGTACGGTGGAGGGGTGGGACCCAGGGAGATAGTGAGGAAAGAGATCAATCTGAGACTGATACAGTCGAGAACAGAAGCGAGTCAACAGTCAGCGCAGGCAGGGACAAGGTAGGACTAATAAATTAAACTGCATTTATTTCAGTGCAAGGGGCCTAACAGGGAAGGCAGATGAACTCAGGGTACGGTAGGAACATGGGACTGGGACATCATAGCAATTACAGAAACATGGCTCAGGGATGGACAGGATTGGCAGCTTAATGTTCCAGGACATAAATGCTACAGGAAGCATAGAAAGGGAGGCAAGAGAGGAGAGGGAGTGGTGTTTTTGATAAGGGATAGCATTACAGTTGTGCTGAGGGAGGATATTCCCAGAAATACATCCAGTGAAGTTATTTGGGTGGAACTGAGAAATAAGAAAGTGATGATCTCGTTATTGGGATTGTATTATAGACCCTTTAATAGTCAGAGGGAAATTGAGAAACAAACTTGTAAGGAGATCTCAGTTATCTGTAAGAATAAAAGGGTGGTTATGGTAGGGGATTTTAACTTTCCAAACATAGAGTGGGACTGCCATAATGTTAAGGGTTTAGATGGAGAGGAATTTGTTAAGTGTGTACAAGAAATTTTTTTGATTCAGTATGTGAATGTACCTACTAGAGAAGGTGCAAAACCTGACCTGCTCTTGGGAAATAAGGCAGGGCAAGTGACGAAAGTGTCAGTGGGGAAGCACTTTGAGGCCAGCGACCATAATTCCATTAGATTTAAAATAATGATGGAAAAGGATAGACCAGATCTAAAAGTTGAAGTTATAAATTGGAGAAAGACCAATTTTGACGGTATTAGGCAAGAACTTTCACAAGCTGATTGGAGGCAGATGTTCGCAGGTAAAGGGATGGCTGGAAAATGGGAAGCCTTCAGAAATTAGATAAAGAGAATGCAGACAAGGTATATTCGTGTTAGGGTGAAAGGAAAGGCTGGAAGGTATAGGGAATGCTGGATGACTAAAGAAATTGAGGGTTTGGTTCAGAAAAAGAAGGAAGCATATGTAAGGTATAGACAGGATAGATCGAGTGAATCCTTAGAAGATTATAAAGGAAGCAGAAGTATATTTAAGAGGGAAATCAGGAGAGCAAAAAGGAGACATGAGATAGCTTTGGCAAGGGTTTTTACAAATATATTAAGGACAAAAGGGTAACTAGGGAGAGAATAGGGCCCCTCAAAGAACAGCAAGGCGGCCTTTGTGTGGAGCCGCAAAAAATGGCGGAGATACTAAACAAGTATTTTGCATCAGTATTCATTGTGCAAAATGATGTGGAAGATATTGAATATAGGGAAATAGATGGTGACATCATGCAAAATGTCCATATTACAGAAGAGGAAGTGTTGGATGTCATGAAATGCATCAAGGTGGATAAATCCCCAGGACTTGATCAGGTGTACCCGAGAACCCTGTGGGAAGCTAGGGAAGTGATTGCTGGGCCTCTTGCTGAGATATTTGTATTATCGATAGTCACAGGTGAGGTGCCGGAAGACTGGAGGTTGGCAAATGTGATGCCACTGTTTAAGAAGGGTGCAAGGACAAGCCAGGGAACTATAGACCAGTGAGCCTGACGTCAGTGGTGGGCAAATTGTAGGAGGTGATTCTGAGGGACAGGATGTACATGCATTTGGAAAGGCAAGGACTGATTAGGGATAGTCAATATGGCTTTGTGCATGGGAAATCATGTCTCACAAACTTGATTGAGCTTTTTGAAGAAGTAACAAAGAGGATTGATGAGAACAGAGCAGTAGATGTGATCTATATGGACATCAGTAAGGCGTTCAACAAGGTTCCCCAAGGGAGATTGGTTAGAAACATTAGATCTCACGGAATAAAGGGAGACTAGCCATTTGGATACAGAACTGGCTCAAAGGTAGAAGACAGAGGGTGGTAGTGGAGGGTTGTTTTTCAGACTGGAGGCCTGTGACCAGTGGAGTGCCATAAGGACCGGTGCTGGGTCCACTGCCTTTTGTCTTTTACATAAATGATTTGGATGCAAGCATAAGAGGTACAGTTAGTAAGTTTGCAGATGACACCAAAATTGGAGGTGTAGTGGACAACGAAGAAGGTTACCTCAGATTACAAGAGGATCTTGACCAGATGGGCCAATGGGCCGAGAATTGGCAGATGGAGTTTAATTCAGATAAATGCGAGATGCAGCATTTTGGGAAAACAAATCTTAGCAGGACCTATACAATTAATGGGAAAATCTTAGGGAGTGTTGCTAAACAAAGAGACTTTGGAGTGCAGGTTCATAGCTCCTTGAAAGTGGAGTCGCAGGTCGATAGAATAAGCGTTTGGTATGCTTTCTTTTATTGGTCAGAGTATTGAGTACAGAAATTGGGAGGTCATGTTGTAGCTGTACAGGACATTGGTTAGGCCACTGTTACAGTATTACCTGCAATTCTGGTCTCCTTCCTAATGGAAAGATGTTGTGAAACTTGGAAGGGTTCAGAAAAGATTTACAAGGATGTTGCCAGGGTTGGAGGATTTGAGCGATAGGGAGAGGTTGAACAGGCTTGGGCTCGTTTTCCTGGAGTGTCAGAGGTTGAGGGGTGATCTTATAGAGGTTTACAATATCATGAGGGGCATGGATAGGATAAATAGACAAAGTCTTTTCCCTGGGGTCAGTGAGTCCAGAACTAGAGGGCATAGGTTTAGGGTGAGAGGGGAAAGATATAAAAGAGACCTACAGGGCAACTTTTTCACACAGAGGGTGGTACATGTATGGAATGAGCTGCCAGAGGAAGTAGTGGAGGCTGGTACAATTGCAACATTTAAGAGGCATTTAGATGGGTATATGAATAAGAAAGGTGTGGAGGGATATGGGCTAGGTGCTGGTAGATGGGACTAGATTGGGTTGGGATATCTGATCGGCATGGACGGGTTGGACCGAAGGGTCTGTTTCCATGCTGTACATCTCTATGACTCTGTGACTCTATGAAATGTGATCAGTTCGTGTTGATGACAAATTATTTGACACAAATATTTAAATTGGGGTGAGGTCATTAGTTCCTATTTCAGAGTTGCCCTTTTGGACATTACTTAAAATAAACGTGTATTATCAAACCTCTTCAGACACTTCAAGTGCTCAAGGCTATGGTTTTTGGGTTATCTGATGTATCTGGTTAACTGTTGATCTCCCAGGGTATTTTTTTTTATTTTATAAAATCTTTCACGGCATTCTGATTTTTTTGAAGTCACATTTTTGATACTTTTATCCACCAATCATCCCAAAAAATACATGATGTCATCACTTACAGTATTAAACACATCAAATGATATGCAAACAAACCTGTCCTCCTTGTATTTGTTTAATAAAGTATGTGCATGTGCAGGAGTATGAATGAATGATCCTCACCTTAAAAACAAATGGATTTTCCAAACTATAATTAATTTGTTCATGACAGTCCTTGAATCTATGATCTCAGCAGGAAGTGGTTTCAATGTTCCTTTGTAATTGTTTCTCAGTTTCAGTGGGATATGAATATGAAACCTGTCCAGATTTGATACTGTGGGAGAAAAGGACAGCAATTCTACAGGGATTTGAAAAGGATGCCTCCAATTTAGGCGGTTGGTCTTTGGACAACCATCATGTTTTGAACATACAAAGTGGTAAGGATCTCCAATGTAACACAAGTGCTTGCTTCACTTTATTTCATCAGAATCTTCTTTGCCAATTTCTCAGCATTATTAAAAACAGTAGTATATTTTAATTCACTTCTAAGACCTGGGTTCAAATACAACCTATATCAATGAAATGAAGGTGTCCACCCAAACTTTAATAATGTGCTTCAGCAGCCTTAAACCAATGCCTAATAGTTAAGGATCAAATACACAAAGCTAACTCTTTATTTGACAGAAGCTATCAGTTGCACTCAGACAAACCACAGGAGTTCTGATGGAGAAAATGAATTTAAGGGAGTTCTTCTGGGTTGGTGCTGATTTGTGTTGTTTGTGGAAGGAGTTTTACTCTGCATTTAATATTTTTGCACCTACCTTTGTCATGATTAATGTTCACATCTAGGTCAAAAGATTCTATTCCACAGTAAACACTTAGTGTTCACTGCTTAATAAAAGAGGGCCTAATCTTCTAATATGTCGAGAAGCAGTTTGCACTCTTTACAAGCTGGAAGTGTAATCTAAATGTTGCTTTACGCAATAAAAGGTTTCAGAAATTATTATATAAAACAGATATTAGGCATTTGGTGATGTAAACAAAGGATTTAATAATATCCTGTTGGAGGTCCACTGTTCAAAGTTAGTTTGCTCTCAAGAGAGATAACCCACAGAGCATCATGGGCTGTAAAGGACTTTGAATCGGGAGTGCAGTGCTGGAAAAACACAACACGAATTCCTGATGAAGGTCTTTTGCCCAAAATGTCAATTCTCCTGCTCCTCGGATGCTGCCTGACCTGCTGTGCTTTTCCAGCACCACACTCTTGACTCTAATCTCCAGCATCTGCAGTCCTCACTTTCGCCTATAAAGGACTTTGAGACAATATGAGGTTGTGAAAAGTTCAAACCTGCCTTTCTATCTTGCTTCTTCAAAACTAAATTAAGCAGTGTTCCCGGAACCTTCATTCCCACTCTATAGCAGTACAGATATTGACCCAGCTTGTCAAAGTTGTTACTCAATCTTAATCAACCATCTTTTTTCAACATTGTTCTGTCAACCCATTATCCTTTGAAATAAAACCTTCTTTAATATGTCACTTCTACATTTTCATTTGTTTTCCCTTTGGTTTACATTTATCTCCACATTAAATGGCTAGCTGGCTTCAAGTGCATATTTCTGTTAATTATCTTAAGATTTTATTTAAATGTACTAATCCTGGAGGGTTTAGCTTTCGTAAAGATTTACCTTCACATAAGGTTACTTCTTTATTAAGAAACCAAATCACCTGTGAGTCAGCTACAATGATAGCAAGCATCTAAAACAGTTTATTCGAATCAGAAATAGTCAATGTGGTTTTGACTAATTTGAATGATTTATCAGTCGAAATCCTCATGTTTGTAGATAAGAGTGAATATTCTTCACATTTTCAAAAGGTAAATGTTATGGTCATGTTTTAAGATTCTCTGATAATTATGTGCACAATGATTTGAAATTCTAAGTTTTGGTGTTTTTAAAAGTAAAAAAAAATGTTGTCCTACAAGGTTGAAACTAAAAGTGAACTGATGCAAAGTGCACAACATGCTAATCCAGAAAATGATTAAATGGCAACCTGTTAGTTCATTTACCAGAAAAAAAACAACATCATTCCCATTTTATCAGAAAATCCCTTGATGTTTCTCCAGGAAGAGAGAGATTAGAAATCAAAAGAAGCTTCAAGGGCTACACAGGCAGTGAAGGATCCAAAGGCCGGCTGAGTAATAGAAATTAGACTTTTAGCAGGCATGGCGATACCTTGGTAGTATAGGTATATAATACAGTGTAGAGAAATTATTTGTTTAAATTAACTAACATGACCTTCTGATGTGTAATGATTTATTCATTAGTTTTGTACCTATGAAAAGATATAATTTACTAATTCAACTGAGGAAGTCTGTTCATAATTGTTATAGAGTCATAGAGATGTACAGCATGGAAACAGACCCTTCAGTCCAACCCATCCAACCAACCAGATATCCCAACCCAACCCAGTCCCACCTGCCAGCACCCGGCCCATATCCCCCCAAACCCTTCCTATTCATATACCCATCCATATGCCTCTTAAATATTGCAATTGTACCAGCCTCCACCACATCCTCTAGCATTCCACACACGTACCACCAATTGTGTGAAAAAGTTGCCCTGTAGGTCTCTTTCATATCTTTCCCCTCTCACCCTAAACCTATGCCCTCTAGTTCTGGATTCCCCCATCCCAGAGAAAAGACTTTGCCGATTTATCCTATCCATGCCCCTCATACTTTTGTCAACCTCTGTAAGGTCACCCCTCAGCCTCTGACACACCAGGGAAAACAGCCCCATCCTGTACAGCCTCTCCCTGTAGCTTAGATTTTCCAACTCTGGCAACATCCTTCTAAATCTTTTCTGAACCCTTTCAAGTTTCACAACATCTTTCCAATAGGAAGGAAACCAGAACTGCACGCAATATTCCAACAGTGGCCTAACCAATGTCCTGTACAGCTGCAACATGACCTCCCAACTCCTGTACCCAATACTCTGACCAATAAGCGAAAGCATACCAAACGCCTTCTTTACTATCCTATTTACCTGTGATTCCACTTTCAAGGAGGTATGAACCTGCACTCCAAGGTCTCTTTGTTCAGCAACACTCCCTAGGACCTTACCATTAAGTGTGTAAGTCCTGCTAAGATTTGCTTTCCCAAAATGCAGCACCTCGCATTTATCTGAATTAAACTCCATCTGCCACTTCTTAGCCCATTGGCCCATCTGGTCCAGATCCAGTTGTAGTCTGAGATAACCCTCTTCACTGTCCACTACACCTCCAGTTTTGGTGTCATCTGCAAACTTACCAACTGTACCTCTTATGCTCGTATCCAAATCATTTATGTAAATGATAAAAAACAGTGGACCCAGCACCAATTCTTGTGGTCACAGGCCTCCAGTCTGAAAAACAACCTTCCACCACCACCCTCTGTCTTTGAATATGAGCCTTTGAGCCAGTTCTGTATCCAAATGGTTAGTTCTCCCTGTATTACATGAGATCTAAGCTTTCTAATCAGTTTCCCATGGGGAACCTTGTCGAACGCCTTACTGATGTCCATATAGATCACATCTACTGCTCTGCCCTCATCAATCTTCTTTGTTACTTCTTCAAAAAACTCAACCAAGTGTGTGAGACATGATTTCCCACGCACAAAGCCATGTTGACTATCCCGAATCATCCTTGCCTTTCCAAAGGAGGTACATCCTGTCCTTCAGGATTCCCTCCAACAACTTGCCCACCACCGAGGTCAGGCTCACTAGTCTATAGTTCCCTGGCTTGTCTTTACCACCCTTCTTAAACAGTGGCACCACGTTTGCCAACCTCCAGTCTTCCAGCAGCTTACCTATGACTATCGATAATACAAATATCTCAGCAAGAGGCCCAGCAATCACTTCTCTAGCTTCCCTTAGAGTTCTAGGGTACACTTGGTCAGACCCTGGGGTTTTATCCACCTTTAACCATTTCAGGACATCTAGCACTTCCTCCTCTGTAATCTGGACATTTTGCAAGATGTTGTTGTGTCATAAATGTGAACATGAAGTAGAATATGTAAATGAAAAATATGAATTTAAAATGGAAATTGACTTAAGTCTGCAAACAAGCCACTTCGAGAAAAATAAATTATTTATGATTTGCCAAGTGCATGCCCTTGGGAGATCAATTAGTAAATAAAACTCACATTCAGTTTTAGCAAAATAAGCAGCAAAGTAGTAAAATACAAACCAAAGAATTAATGCAAATCCTAGAATACTATTCAATAGAAATGCTGTTTTAATTATTTCATCATTGTAAAATTAGAACCCTGATGTTAACCCCTATCTAATGTCCCATTGTTGATACTCACTGCTGAGAGTGATTGTTTTCAAATACAATATCAATCCACAGAAGGCAGTTTGATTTAAACTGCAGCTACCACAGGAAACTTACTAAATCACATTCCTGAAAGCCATTAAACTGTCAAAACAATGTAAGCAGTGTCTAATATGGATAATAATACACATAGGGCATGTGCCTGTGCTATTCAGCAATCTTACGAAACTGATTTCAAAATTAAAATTTGCTGATGTACCCATTGGTCACAAGGGAGATGCTGACTTTCCACTAAATATTAATTCCACTCCGATTCAATGCTGTCTGGCTATTCATAAACTAACTTGCATGAAACTACCTATATCCAACCTGCCTACTTTATGTAATATATACTACCTATTTTACTTTGGCTGACTTTATGGAATGCTATAATCCAAATATCTTCTGCTGCTGGACAGCTCATTACTATTCAGCCTTAATTCTGGCTAATTAGACCCACTTTGTTTATTCCATACCGCTGAATGCCAGTCTCTCCCAATACTTGATTAGGGCTATCCTCTCCAAATTCTGATGTTATGTGCTTGTGTTTCCTGCTGAATCTGTTCACTTGTTTGACTTTGTGGACATGGGGCGTCATAGTTGGTGGTGTTGGGTGGTGGGGAAAGTGAAACTGTATGATTCGCATTGAATTGTGTTCACTATTAGGATTCAAGCAGATGGCAAATGACTACCTTCATGGTAATGTTGTCAAAAATCACTTGACACTGTGCTATAGTCCAACCTGCTTATTTGAAACCGCAAGCTTTCAGAGCCCCCTTTCATTTGCAAACTATCGAAAAATTAAAAACTTGCACCAAATCTAAGATGTTACATCTAATCCCTAAGATAGAGAAGGCTTTTGTGATTGGTGTATGCAGGAATTGTGTGATTCTGAAAACCTGCATTTGACAGCTAGCAGAGTTCACCAGTGAAACTAATTAGCCTTTACTGATTTGATTCTCTCCAGCATTTTCCATGTAAGGTAACAGTTTTCTAATCTATTTAAACACTTGCATTATAATATAATAAAACATCAAAAGAAAAGAACAATATTACGTGACATTTTCTAATTAAACAAATGTCAGCATTTTAAGATCATTTCAGCGCAGAAGAATAAATGAGACAAAATCACTCAAGCTCTTTGCTACCTTTGTGTTAAAACTGACAATAATCTTTTAATGCTATGGATAACATTTACTATGTCCCATTTTGAATAATGACAAACAAAAGAAAAATCTTGCTGCCACTTGTGTTTTCAATTGCATGAAGTGCATTAGTGATAGCTAAAAGTCTGCTACAAATAGGGGAAAATATCTTATTTTGTTTTGCAACTAATTCAAATTATGATACATTTCTGATATAAAGTCATAGAGTATTAGAGTAGTAGAGCATGGATACACACCCTTGTGTTTAACTCGTCCATGCCAACCAGATATCCTAAATTAATCGAGTCCCATTTGCCAGCACTTGGCCCATATCCCTCTGAACCCTTCCTGTTCACACCCCCATCCAGAGCCTTTTAAATGTTGTAATTGTACCAGTCTCCACCAGTTCCTCTGTCAGCTCATTCCATATATGCACCACCCTTTGCGTGAAAAAGTTGCCATTTAGGTTTCTTTTAAATCTTTCCTTTCTCACCCTAATCCTATGCTCTCCACTTCTGGACTCCCCCACCCCAGGGAAAGGGCCTTGTCTAGTTACCCTATCCATGCCCCTCAAGGTTTTATAAACCTCCATAAGATCACCCTCACACCAGAGAAAACAGCACCAGCCTATTCAGTCTCTCCCTGTAGTTCAAACCCACCAACTCTGGCAACATGCTTGCAAATTTTTCTGAACCCTTCCCAGTTTCACAACATCCCTCCTATAAGAGGGAGACCAGAATTGCACACAATATCCCAAAAGTGCCCTAACCAATGTCCTGTACAGCTACAACATGTATTTTTTAACATTTATTCTTCAATTTAACCTTTACATTCTAAGAAATCTCCCACCATTTTAGATATCAAACCAATTAGCGGCATTGTAATGCCATTGTACTTTCTTCCAATCAACAACTTGAGTTTTGCAAATCAATTCTCATCAATGTTTTGGAGTCAGGTGCTATTGGTAAATGAAAATATAAGATTAAAATTCTCCACAATCATCTCCTTTAAATAATTTGTTCCAAAGCACATTATTCTAATTGAACATATTCCTTGTAACCATCATTTTAAATGCTATAGAAAAAAACTAATCCATTCTACTTATGTTGGAGAAAAACAATTATTACACAATATCTGCATTGGCAAAGTTTTTGCTATATTGAAGGGATAAAATTCAAAAGGAGTTTATGTTTAAACAAGAAGAATTTGCGAGTAAACTGGAAAATCAAATAAAATATCTGTATTTGAAGATTAAACTTGAAAATCACCAACCAGGGAACACATTGAAGGAAGACATATAAAAGGTACATTTAGTTGTATTTATTGATTAAAGAAAGCAGGGATACTATGAGAAAGCAATTATTTAGTTTCAATCTGTGACAAGGGATTGCATTTTTCGTTCAACTTGCTGTTTACTAATCCTCGAATTCATAGACACTTATACATTTAAAACTTTGCCATTTCAGTATATTACTGCAACAATTTTATCATCTTATTTTGTGGTGGTTTTAGTTTTGGATTATGGCCAAAAGGATTATTTATTATACATGACTAAGGGAAAGTAAAAGTATATGATTGCTAATAACAGAAATTAGTTTTTTTTTAATTGGTTCCACCCTTAAAATTAGCCATCATGACAACTGGGAAGAAAGGGACAGTCTCATTTGGCTTTTCCTCCTACTCCTCGTGCTTATGTTCCTCAGATGCTTCTTCCAGAGCTCGGAGGCAAGGGCTGGCCTGCCAGAATGGTGTTGATATGCAATAGTTAGCCCTCAACCAAACTGATCAGGGCTCTTTCAGAAACAACACAAACAGAGAATTATTGTTTCAGGACATCAATGTTCTGTCACATTTTCTGTAATAGCTTGGATCTCATTGTAATTCCTGATGAAGGGCTTGTGCCCGAAACATCGAATTTCCTGTTCCTTGGATACTGCCTGACCTGCTGCGCTTTAACCAGTAACACATTTTCAGCTCTCATTGTAATCCACCCATATGTGCACCAGTTACAAACCAATGTCATGAACTATGTTATCAGAGGATAGACAGCACCAATCTTTTTGGTTTTATCTGGTGACTGAAATGCAGTTGTCCCAGCTGGCAGCCAAGGAATGCTATCAGGATGCTGGACATTTTTTAGATAGTACCTTACCAGCTGGATAGAGTGAGGAGAATCCCTTTTTATCCTGAGGATGGGACTCTGTTGACATGCATTGTGATATCAAGATTAGAGTGGTGCTGGAAAGGCACAGCAGGTCAGTCAGCAACCGAGGAGTAGGAAAATTAACATATCGAGCAAAAGCCAAATGAAGGGCTTTTACCCAAAATGTCAGTTTTCCTGCTCCTCGGATGCTGCCTGACCTGTTGTGCTTTTCCAGCACCACTCTAATCTTGACTCTAATCTCCAGCATCTGCAGTATCCACCTCCACCATGCATTTCGATATATCTGCAGGTAATGGCTACTTGGGGAAACCTACAATGCAAGCAAATGTTTGTGCTCCCTTTGCCTGCTGGTCTCTGGCAAGAGAAAAAGGAACAAAGTTAGTAATTTTTGAATGGAAAGCTCCAGTGACCTCCTTTACACTGTAGCTATCAACAAACTGTCAGATGTTGCTAAGATTTCCAGTTCCTGCCGAGAATGATCCGACTCACAGGTTTATTGCCACAAACAAAGTTGTCTTTGCCCTGTTATGAGGTTCGGATTATGGCTACAGAGTTAACAAATGTCACAGAAGTCATCTTATTGGAGTGCACACATCTCATATAAGTTATATCACTGATGTTCAGGTATGAATATTCCTGTCTCAACCTCTTTGCTGGCTATGAATGACTGCTGAGTGTTCTTCTCCCCTCATTCTCCTCTCACATCCAGACACCTGCTTTGCATGCCCTCTACTTATCATCAAAGTCCATTCTCTGTTTCAAGAGGAAAGCATCATGTCTGTGAATAACTACTCAGTCAGCACAAAACATCTCCACCCTCTGCCACACTGTATCCTATAGACATTTGCTGCTTGAAACAACTATAGAAGGCACTAAACAATTGCAAAGTCATAGCAACAGTCCAAAGAAATTAACTTATAAACAATTAAAAAGTGCTGTTGGAAGTCTGTTATTCCACTTCATGCAAGTTCAGCTCTGCAAAGCTATGAGAAGAAATTAGCAGGGGCACTGTGTTCCAAAATGACAATATTAGCATCAAACTATCCTGCAGACAAACATCAGGTTCTGCTTTTTCTACATTCATCCTGTGGATCTAGGCTATGCACTCACTAATATTTAATCAATAAGGTGTCTCGAGTGATTCAAGGCAGAAGTATGAGTCCACAACAGATGACATCTTGTTTCTCAAATTGCACCCCTTATGTCCAAATAATTGATAATGCTCAGCCCTGAAATCATGGGAAGTTCTTGAGCTGAAGAAGGATCTCTGGCCCTTTTTGCCTGAATTAGCTTTAGCCTAATTTTTAAGAAATAATTCAAGAGTTGCTGGTGATCTTGAAAGTTCAGCCCTAAAAAGAAAGTCTCTTCTGAAGAAGGGGTAAGAAAAGAGAGAAAATCTGTCAACAACAATATGAACAAGTAGAATAGTTTAGAAATCGGATGAACCCAGAACAGGTTCTTTTCACAAGGTAGAGTGGACTGGTGTTGGGGTGAGGGGGTGCTCTGTGGGAAGGATTTTGAATATTGATCACTATTCTCATTTATTTCTGATTCAAATTTGTGGTTATCACTCAACTGAAGGACCAAGATCATGCTCTAATCACAAACTACAAAACCACAGCATGGTATCTATCTCAGCTGTTTTCTTCTTTCATTTTGCATTCAGGAATACTGCATAAAGGAAATGGGGAAAACCAGTTTATATCCCAACAGCCTCTTGTCATTACAAGCGTGATGGGAAATGGTCGTCAGCGGAGCGTTGCTTGTCCAAACTGCAACAGCCTGGCACACGACAATAAACTCTATGCACCAGTTGCTGTGGCATGTGGCCCAGATGGCAGTGTCTACATTGGGGATTTTAACTTTGTACGCCGGATCTTTCCATCTGGAAATGCCATAAATATTTTAGAATTGAGGTATGATGTTCTTGGACCAATTTATCTGTTTGAGACTCAAACCTAAAGTTCAGCTATTGATAGCATGGGTCTTTTCAGAGTTTATGGTTATCAAGATGGTGAATATAAAAGTAAATACAAATTCTTCATATTTTAAATCTCACAGTAGATTTCATGAGTTTTTTTTTACTTATGTACATTTGAATGCTAATGTTATTTCCAGTTACAGTAACTAGTTTCTGCACAAAGGGCTAGTACAGTCAATGCTTTTTCTGTATTTCCTTCACCAATCATTCTAGATTTGTAACTAGTACAGATGTTGAAAGTTCTGGTCATGAGCTCAAGCTTAGAATTTTCATTAAAACCGTGAAAGATATTCAACTAAAGCACAGCATGATTTCACCCAGCTTTCTGTGTGCATTTTATTAAATTTTATTTCCTTTAAATTGATTCATATAGCAATTAAAACCTGTTTTCTTTTTTTTAAATCATCTGTTGACTTTGCAATTCTCAACTTGTTGTGTCAGAAACCGAGACATGCGACACAGGTAGGTTGAACATTTTAAATGTTTTTGATTTGCAATTTTCAGATTAAAATTCCCTTTTCCCAACCTGCCCCTACTTAACCCCCCCCACCCAAAAATCTGTATTTCTAAACCATCATGCACAAATGTATTATTTAAAATCATACCTTGTAGATTGTGCAAAATATTTTACATTTGTTTAACAAGGCTAAAATGGCAAAACTTTGCAAGAAGATCACAGATCTTCCACATAAATGATTTGGATGTGAACATAAGAGGTATAGTTAGTAAGTTTGCAAATGACACCAAAATTGGAGGTGTAGTGGACAGTGAAGAGATTACAACAGGATCTGGACCAGATGGACCAATGGGCTGAGAAGTGGCAGATGGAGTTTAATTCAGATAAATGCGAGGTGCTGCATTTTGGGAAAGCAAATCTTAGCAGGACTTATACACCTAATGGTAAGGTCCTAGGGAGTGTTACTGAACAAAGAGACCTTGGAGTGCAGGTTCATAACTCCTTGAAAGTGGAATCGCAGGTAGATAGGATAGAGAAGAAGGCGTTTGGTATGCTTTCGTTTATTGGTCAGAGTATTGAGTACAGGAGTTGGGAAGTCATGTTGCGGCTGTACAGGATATTGGTTAGGCCACTGTTGGAATATTGCATGCAATTCTGGGCTCCTCCCTATTGGAAAGATGTTGTGAAATTTGAAAGGGCTCAGAAAAGATTTACAAGGATGTTGCTAGGTTTGGAGGATTTGAGCTATAGGGAGAGGTTGAACAGGCTTGGGCTGGTTTCCTGGAGCGTTGGAGGCTGAGAGGTGACCTTATAGAGATTAACAAAATCATGAGGGGCATGGATAGGGTAAATAGACAAAGTCTTTTCCCTGGGGTCAGTGAGTCCAGAACTAGAGGGCATAGGTTTAGGGTGAGAGGGGAAAGATATAAAAGAGACCTACAGGGCAACCATTTTCACACAATGGGTGGTACGTGTGTGGAATGCTAGAGGATGTGGTGGAGGCTGGTACAAATGCAACATTTAAGAGGCATTTGGATGGATATATGAATAGGAAGGGTTTGGAGGGGTATGGGCCGGGTGCTGGCAGGTGGGACTAGATTGGGTTGGAATATCTGGTTAGCATGGACGGGTTGGACCGAAGGATCTGTTTCCATGCTGTACATCTCTATGATTCCATGACTAAGTGTCCTCTGACTGCAGCAATATGGCCCTGCAAATATGGACAGAACCTGTCACTGTGTCTGTCCAGTAACAGAAACCATTCATTCAGGGCTGTCAAGAAAAGTAAAGACTAAGGAAGGGGAAGGATTTACAGAAAGTAGATCTGCTGTTGCAACATTCCTGAACATCTCTGCTGAACCTACTGCAGGATATCTTTTAAATCTTCTCAGTGGATTTCTCATCAAAAAGCGAACAAAGTACAAAAAAACGAAAATGGATACAGGATGAATAAAAGATTGTGATTGGGAACTCAAATAGTCAGTGATCGTGGGAATGAAGTGGGTGCTGTTGAGTTGGAGATTATGGGACTGTTGTGGAATGGTAGATAGTCAGAGATCATTGTAGTTTGTAAGGACCTTCCGTTATTTGCAGGATATGTAAAGAGATTTGTTTATGGGGCGGGAGAAAATATCCACCTCCTCTTGGCCCACATGTCAAGTGATGCCAATGTAATGGTATTGTCACTGAGCGCGTAATGCAGACTCCCAGGCTAATGGCTGTCAGGACATTGCTCAAATCTCGCAGTAGAATTTAAAGTTATTTAATAACATTTGGAATTAACAACCAGTCTCAGGAATGGTGACCATTGATTGGCATAAAAAAAACCTAGTTTGTAAATGTCCTACAAGGAAGGAAATTTTCTGGCATTATCTGATCTGGCAAACATGTGACACCAAGATGACAATAACTGCTCTTTATAATGGCCTATCAGCCATTCTGTGAAAAACTAATTAGGGCAACAAATGATCTCCTTGACAGAGATGCATATAGCCATGAAAGGATTTTAAAAATTATTCCAACACTTTTCAATTCCTTTTATCTGTTCGGATTCCCATATAAGCAGTTATTCTTAAATTCAAGGAATGTAGCCCCTTTAAAAGATTTTAGGTTAGATTAAATTAGATTCCCTACAGTGTGGAGTCAGGTCCTTCAGCACAAGTCCACACCGACCCTCCAAAGAGTAACCCACCCAGACCCATTCCTCTCTGACTAATGCATCTAACACAATGGGCAATTTATATTGACCAATTCACCTGGTCCACAGATCTTTGGACTGTGGGAGGAAACCAGAGCACCCTGAGAGAATGTGCAAATTCCACACAGACAGTCACCTGAGGCTGGAATCAAGCCTGGGTCCCTGGTGCTGTGAGGTAACAGTGCTAACCACTGAGCCACCGTGCCGCCCACAATAATTAGATTCCCTACAGTGTGGAAACAGGCCATTTGGCCCAACAAGTCCACACCACCCCTCTGAAGAATAACCTGACCAGGCCCATTTCCCTCTGACTAATGCACCTAACATTATGGGCAATTTAGCAGGGCCAATTCACCTGACCTTTAAATTTTGTTTTGAACTGTGGGAGGAAACCCAAACACACGCACGGGGAGAATATGCAAATTTCTCACAGTCGCCCAAGGCTGGAATCGAACCCAGGTCCCTGGCACTGTGAGGCAGTAGTGCCAACCGCTGAGCCACCATACCACCCCATATTTTACTAAGCAACCACCTTCTAACAACATATTGGTCCATCATAAATCTCTTCCTGTTAAAACCAGAAATGGGTGGGTAGAGTAATGCTTTAAGATTTTAGAATTTGTACTTTTTACCTGCCCCAACCCCATCAGTGCTTGAGGATTAAAATTCTATCCCTTCCTCACATGTCTGTGAAAGAAAGTCCCCTGCATGATCGCAATTCGAAAGCAACTAGACTACTTTAATAATAAATTGAAAAGCATAACCTTCACTTATGGAGCATTGAAGAATCAAAGTTGCAATATTTCATCTGATTGACTTTTATAGACCTATTAAACAATAGTATGAGCTATATATGTCACAGAGATACTTAAAGATTCATGTATAATATTGTTGCATATTCGTGAAGTGACTAAAATATGTATGTTATTTACAGAGTACATATAAAATATGACTGAGTGCATCTTTATTCACTAAGGCAAGCTCCAACTCTCTGAGTCGTGTTTGAAACTGAATGTGCCACAGATTCAACAAGTTTGCCCGAATAATTATGCAATTCACAAAACAAACTGGACTCGATTCATTTTGTTTCATCTTTATGTAGATGAGGGAGATAGTGGAATCAAGAGTTATGGAAATAAGGCAGGGAAGCGGATACTGATTAGGAATGATCAGCCATGATCATATTGAATGGCGGTGCAGGCTCGTAGGGCTGAATGGCCTACTCCTGCACCTATTGTCTATTGTCTATTGTCATATGTATCATGAATAGGTCTTTGTGGACTCCAGAGGTGTGCTTTTAGAGTGCAAAGAGAAACTATAGCTGGAGATATTCTCACACCTATCAGCTACAAGTGAAAACAAGCAATAGTGATCCCACTGAGCTGGACAACAGAGTCATGGTATTAGCAGAGAAGGATGTGAAGAACTAAAGTAGTAATGCAGAACAGTCATAGGAGAAATTCAACTGTGATGTAGGTTTGCGCTTTATCGATGCTGTGTCATGTAGCTGGAGAACTTCAAACAGAAACAGGGCATTCAAAAACTTTGGCTAAGAAAAGGAGGTTAGAGATGAGCAGCTTTCAAGTATAAAGGGGTTAAAATGGATTCTTTGAAAAGGGGATAATGACAATAACTTAAATTGAAAATGTGGAACATAAATTTAAGGATAGCAACCATTTACAATGTTAACTTGTATGGGGCCAGGCAAGGCAAAGTTTTGAATTAGGGTAAAGATCATGGAGAAATTCAAGTTAATTGCTGGTTTAGGGTTGAAGAGCTAAGTTACAAATTTGCTTTGGTGTGCAAGGAGACATGGAAGAAGCAGCAGATAGTCTCAAACTTAGTGAAAAAGATACGCAAAGTTCCTTCCACTTTTTCAAAGTGAGGGCAGAGAAAAAGGAATTAAAGGATTAAGACATTGTAACCTTTTGGGTTTGACAACCACACATCCAGAAAATAGGCAGCTGGATATTTGTAAGTAATTTTCAGGTAGTTTACTAATGCACAACAGCTTAGATATGACCTATTATTTGAATACATAGGAAAAATATGCAACCTATAACAGCTGAGAACCAGTTTACTGATACTGGAGGAGGAACAGCTAATTGGCACTGACTGTGTTGATCTCAATAGTTCACAACTGCAAAATTCTATTCTTTAGCCAACATTTTCAGGAATTCTTTACCAATCTTCCTCCATCTTCCCTGATCTGTTTTTCATCTGAAGGTTGCAGTTTGATGTGGACCACACCTGTGTCTGAGAATTTTAGTTAAGTACCTTATTGCTAGAGGTTGGTCATTTATCTTATGTCAACAATTTGCTTGAACCTTTCTAACTGAACAACATAGAACAGTTACCAAAGATGTCAGGATGTTACTTCCCTTCCTGTTCATCACTCAGCTTTTTAGTTTACTTCATGCCGAGGGTCATTTTCTGGCCCTTGCATTGATACAGATATATGCAGAATACAAGGAGACTCCCTCATATCAGTTGAGAAATACAGTGGCCTCAATAGTTGGAGTGCGATCTTTATATCATTTATCTCTACCTTGCTTCTTTTTTTCCCTGACTGTTGATAATTGTTTATGCTTTTCCAGAAAGATTAAATCAATACTGTGCCAGCTAAATCCAAAAGAGTTCTAAACTATCCTAAAAATAGTCTTAATTTAGTGTCTTTATTTCTTATTAACATTTGATTATGGGCAAAATAAAGAACTGCGGCTGCTGTAAATCAGAAACAAAAACAAGAGTTGCTGGAAATGCTCAGCAGGTCTGGCAGCATCTGTGAAGAGAAATCAGAGTGAATGTTTCTGGTCTGGTGACCCTTCCTCAGATAACTCTGATGTCTCTTCACAGATGCTGCCAGACCTGCTGAGCTTTTCCAGTAAAGACAAAAGAAAACTCGGTTGCTTTCATGATCACCTGACCCAACCTAATTGCCATGAGGTGATCAGTTGAGTTATACCAGGCTGGAGTGTCTTAAGTCAATCAAGAAGTTATTCACTAACTCTGCTTTGTGTGTTAATATCTCACAGAAGCTTGACTGACTCAGGATGTAAGTATTATAGCAGTTCCACAAGAGTCTTATACATATATGCATTATGGTCCTTTGGTACTGACAGCTTTTTGAGTTGATAAACACTCCGAGGTGATCTGAGTGAACCACTTATGCAGCCTAAAACTTACTGGTCCAGTGGGAAGCCAGCCAAAGTGACAAAGCCAAGCAAGCACTCACTCTCACTGACCTCATCAATAGAGCAGTGAACTGATTTTCTAACCCTGAGCAACATAACATCAGCCAATTGTGAGTTGCAGTTGCGAGCAAGCAGATTGCGACAAAGAGTCGTGGTTAGTACATTGCCACCTGGTCTATTTGGCAGGAAGCATTTTTTCAGGACGCTGCAAATATCAGAGATCATTTGTGAAAATCTGAGCTCCTAAAATCCTGGTGCTTGGTAATAACGAGGAAATCTATCCCCTTTCTGCAAGCCCTTCTTTGGAATAATACCTCCTGTAAACGGGAACTTCATGCAAATCTCCTCCATCCTGTGAAGTGATAGATGATTGAGGTGAAGACTACTGATCCTGACCCCACTAATTTTGTTATTCCACTTCTGAGGGACAAAGTGAAGAGTGATAGGCAGCTCTGAAAGTTGAAGCTGAGAAATGCAGATCAAAACAAATAAGTTCCAAGGTAGTAAAAATCACCTTGAAGGCCACTCCAGCAAGCCGAAGCCTTTTATTAAGGTTAAAATTACAAGTCAGAGGCTGGGAGTTCTGTGGTAAGGAACTTACCTCTTGACTCTTCAACTGTCAATCACCTGCAGGGCACAAATTAGGAGTGGGATAGAATACTCCCCACTTGCCTGGAATAGCACAGCTCCGACAATATTCATGAAGCACAGCATGATCTATTTGGCTGGCATTTGTTCCAGCACCGTATACATCCATTCTCTCCACCACCCATCACAGTGTTAGCAATGTATACCATCTACAAGCTGCAGAGTAGCAATACTCCATAGCTCTTTTGACAGCTCTTTCAAGAAACAAAACCTCTACCAACAAGATACACAGCAGCAACAGATGCATGGAACCCCATCACCTGTAAGTTCCCTTCCAAGTCATTCAGCATCCTGACTTGCAACTATATGCTGTTCTATCGTTGTTGCTTCATTAAAATCCTGGGACTCCCTCGCTAACAGCATTGTGGGTGCACCTACACCAGAGGATTGTGGGTGTTCTTGGAGGCGGAATACCATGTTCTCAAGAACAGTTGGGAGTGGACTAATGTTGGGCTAGTAAGCAACACTTGCATCCTGTGAATGAAATAATCAAATCCAAATCTCCCACAATCCAACACAAGCCCCCACCATCTGACTAACCCACAAGATTGACTTTACCAGCCCCAAACTGACAACTGCTCAACAAGCCAACTACTAGCCACTTCATCCCTTTGCTACTCTACCGACATGCCACTTCAATTGGCTGTTACCCCACCCACCACTTAGCACCACTGTCAATAATTCCAGTGCTAACTGGACGGGGTTGAGCCATAATGACAGATGAAGTATTCTGAATGAAGAAGGATTCTACAACTGAGGGTTGCAATTAGACCTTTAGAATAAAGTTACATAGTACTGTGTGAAGGTATTTAATTTCCACATTTCAAACTCTTGTGAACAGTAGATAAATTACCAAGTAATCTATTTTGTTAGTTATTTGTTTAAGGTTAAATATTGGCCAAACCTATTTGAATGAATATAACACGATTGTTTGAGAGGACAGAAAAGACCTTGGTTTAATGTCCCAGCTGAAATTTGACACCTCTGAGAGTGCAGCACTCCTGCCATACTGCACTGAAGTGTCAGTATGATCAGAACACAGAATAAAGAACAGTGCTGCACAGGAACAGGCCCTTTGGCCCATCAAATCTACACTGACACATCAAGCCTGCTTAAACTAAAAACCGTTTACTTCTACACACTCCGATTACATGCTCTAATCTCCAGACAAGGGTTTGAATACTTGGCCCTTTTGATTTAGACACTAGCACTGAGCAGCAGATTATGTACGAATGGATACATTCCACAACTCCTCTTGGTATGTTTACAGTGTCACTATGAGTCAAATGAATCGTGCCCTCAACATGGGAAAAGTTGCAATTTGAATAATGGCTGCTGAAGGGTACACTGTTGAGACGCATGCATAGAAAACTGAATTTTATGTTTTTTGGCTAATTTTGAGTCACATCGAGTTTGTTTGGGGATTCTTGCCATGATGCTATCCCACGTTTCTTTGCCATATCTCATCAAAATTGCTACTCTTGCCCCTATGGCATGTATCACAGTCAACCTCTGCCCCAGCTTACCGTGCTCCATTTCTGGATGAATTTGCAACTCTGTCAATATCCACCAGAAGGACAGCATCCCTTGCTTCCACCTTTGGAAGACCACCACAAAAACTGAAAGCTGCCATGCTCAGTTTTGAACACTGTGAGGAGACAGAGCTGAAAAGGCGAGGTTGTCACCAGCTTTTTGCCACAGGGACCTTGGAGATCCTGGTTGACAGGATGGTTCAGATGACAGCAGTCCGCCTCCCAGAGGATCAACGGAGGATGCTACTCCACCAGGCAAAGCAGCCTTGTCAAAGATCGCCTCTAGGGGCAGTGGCAGCTCCAGGATCTGGAGGACTGACTGCAGAGCAGAATGAAGGTGAATGACCTCCTCTACCTGCCAGGGTAAGTGCAAGCCCTGCTGTCTGCTACGTTACACTAATCCTATCCCTGCTACTGCATATCCCATCTCGCCTTATGCTCTGACACCCTCTATTGGATGCACCATCTTTCCTCACTTGATCTCATTGCCTTCCAGTCCCCCAAATGACTAGTCCTGTTGCATAGCCTCCATACTGCTGTCTCACTCCTGCAGAACAATTCAACACCTTTTCTCCACATGCACCAGCACAAACAGACATAGCACCCATTTGTATAATACTGATTTGCCCTCTTTCTGCCACTGGAGGAGAAGACATCCCCTAACAGGCCAGAGTTTTATTCCACTCTATGGCATCACTTCATCGACTCTACTGATGCACAGTGGATGGGTGGATGCACTGAGTGCCAAATATATCTTGTTAAAGCAGGAGAAGCATTACCTGGCATTGAGTCAGTCTCACACCTTAGGCACACTCCATTCAACATTCTCTACTGGTCAGGTGACTGTGAATGTAGTTGTCATTGAGTTCCCCAGCAATCACAGTTTCAGTGAAGTGCAATACACAGAGAGGGTTGATGCTGCAGCATGGCCAGGGAGATGTCATATTAAACTATAAACTGTGCATGAGTATCCAGAACAATGTTATTCATCTGTGAAAGCCTAATGATGTGTGGTTGCTACCATTATTGGAAACAAAGGACTGACCATGATCTACTCCCTGGGCTATAGAGACGCAGATCTATTTATTAAACTACTCGGAATGGACTCCTGATCAAGGCAAAAACTATGGACTGGTATGGAGGCCACATTAACTAACTGTGTACGGCGATCCTGACTTATGGGTGCTGCCATGGACTTCACTGAGGACTATATCGCCCAGACGTTCAAACATAGCCAACTGTTTGCTGCAGATGGTGTGTGTTTGGCTTTAATGCTGCTGGTACAGGTTTGATGCTGACATGGCACACTGCTGTACGATAAGATATAAAGACCATTGGTTGAGGGATACTGAGTAACACAGCCACTGTGATTTGGCCAATTGGCACTGGCAGGGTGGTTATATTGATACAACCATACACAGCTGCTTGTCAAGTTTGGTGAGATTGGTAGCAGAATATTAATGAGGTAAGTTGGGCTGTTGACAGGGAGCTTAACAAGTTTAATCACATTAAGTGGAAACTTACCACTGCCTGGTGAGAAATGCACGACCCTACTTGAGAAAAATATAAAAGATGGAGCAAAATGATCACAACATTGAGATGAGCATTGCTGCACATAGAGTTATGGATGCTTAGACCTCGATAACATTGAGCCCATATTGCAACAGTGTGTGAAAGGCAGTTGAATCCTGTAAATCCGTGATACAGACTCAGTTGCTAGAAGGAGCCTGTGGCATAAACAGAAGCCAATACCATCCTTCACTGCCATTAGTCATACAATGCAAACTGTTCTTGCAATTCATCAAGGATCACTAGCACACTTCAGCAGCAATTATCCTGTAGTGCACAGAAAAATAACTGGCATAGTAAATCTTAGTCCCTTTCTATGCATAAACTTGCGAAAAATGAATTTGTATTACACACATATACACAACTCTATCTGCTCATAGTGGCTGCACAGTTTTGTTCCAATTTAAAATAGGCCAATGTAGTTGGAGTACTGGTGCTGAGTTCATACACTGACACAATCCAGCTAGGATGATTTACTTTCGTGAAAGCTGATTTTTACATCAAACATAAAGACCACAGTAAACAAGGTGACAATCATTAATGTTTGTCTGTAAGAGGTTTTCTTGTTCTTCAATGTGACAAAGTGACGGATTTTGTGTAGGGCAAGATGCATAGGTTCCATCAGGCTGACAGCTTGATGCCAGCTGAAAGCTGGCAAAACTTATTAAAACTACAGCTGGTGGAGCAAGTGCTTGTACCCAGTGGGACATAAAGCAGACACCACATCAGTGTTTAACCAACCAAATTCAGTCATGCTATCTGTCAAGCATTTAAGGAGAAGGACGCATAAATTGCCACTTGTGTCACTCAGCAACAAAGCTGGTTGCAGTTGTTTGTCATTCATTGACAGTAATAATGCACCAGAATTGATGATTCATACGTGGCATCAGCTGCTGGTTGATAGCTTTTGAGAGATTTTTCCAAGAATCTCTGAACAGACAACAGCTACACGGCAGATGGTCAACCACATGCAAGGGCATTGTGCACAAGACATAGAACCTTTCAAATATTATATTATAGGGCCACAGCTTCAGGTGTGCACTAAAATTGCCATATGAGGTCAGTTTAATGCTATAATTTACAACGGTAATAAAGATTGGTTTCTGAGCTGACGTGCTAAATAAACCAATATCCTAAAGTGAGGTAATGAAGTAAATGAATTAGTCATGTCTAAGTTGTTAGCAAGTTCATTTCTTTATTCAAGCAGTTCATGTTGCTTGTCTTATTTCCAAAGAGGAAATTGTTATTTAAATCATGAAAACTTGCCAGAATGATTTATATGTCATTATATTACAAAGATTATACATTATTTAGTATGACTGGAAAAGAGAAATTAATGTACTCCATGGTCATATTCACAAGTTCTTGGTTTGGTTATCATGGCAGTCTTTTTATTTTTTGAAGGATGTGACTACAAAATATTCCCTGTAAGTTTGATAGTTGAAAAGTCACCTTGACCTAAAGAAAATTACAAATGGAAAATCTCAAGGATATCACAATGATGTTAAAATGCCTCTTAACATTGCTAGATTTAACTACAAATACTGTAAACATTTTAAGCATTTTTACAGCTTTTTTATAATGATACAGTTCTATAAAGCACATGGAAATGGAAGCTCGTTCTTTAATTTCTGACATGCTTTACTTTTTGATTCAGCCACAGTCCTGCTCACAAGTATTACCTCGCCGTGGACCCTGTTTCCGGGTTGCTTTACCTGTCAGATACCAGCAGCAGGAAAGTGTACAGAGTGAAATCAGTTGTTCAAACTAAGGACATCTTAAGAAATTCTCAGGTGGTGGCTGGAACTGGAGATCAGTGTCTCCCATTTGATCAGAAACATTGTGGAGATGGGGGCAAAGCATTTGAAGCCTCTCTCACCAGTCCCAGAGGTAAAGTACATTTTCAGTACAGTCTTGAATTTAACTCAGTTAGCATTCTTCCATTGATAAGATGATTAACATGCACAAATTTGTTGGGTGTGAGACAGTTTTCTATGGTGCACATCTGTTGGTAAGTGAAGAGGCCAATACCTGAGTGACAGGTTCTTCCACAAGTACTGCATTTAAGGTGAATGTCAAGTGTCATTTTTGATATTAACATCTATTGTCAAGCTGCTATAACCACCGATTGTCATGGTGGTGCACAATGACTCACAGGTAAAGTTGTCATTTTTCTTTGTCATCAGCTTGTCCTAAAATCCAAAGTTTACAGTCTTCCTGTCACACTTACAGTCATCCTGGAACCAGAACTCTGAGCATCCTATTGGTCATCTAGCTTTGGTAACCTTACTGTACAGAAAATCCTTGGAAGTGTATCTTCAGCTATCACAAATACAGAAAGATCTTCTGCCCAGCAGTCTAGAACCATTATCTACAGCAATGCATTCAGAAAATGAGCTGTGTAAAATAATCACATATCAAATATTCAAGAAGAGGTTGCACAGGAAGTAATTTGTACAGAGCAGACCTATATCATGTGTTCAGAGTATGTCTTCAAATAAAAGCGCTTTATAATCTAGAAATTACTTTGTATGATGTTAGCACATGAGTAAACATGTTTTCCATAAAATTCAGTTATTTTAATGAAAGTGCTTACATTGTTTAAAATGGATGAGTTTCTTTGTGACAAGAGTGGATTGCAGAAAGTTGGTCCAAATGCATTTTGCATTCACACAATTTTGGAGATAAAAAGGGTGAATATGCTTCAGAGCATACGTCAGATAGTCCTCCTCCCTTTTTGACACTGGCAGGAGGCTTGATCAATTTTCATGACCATTGATGGAGTGAGTTGTCAGAATCACACAAAGGCAACTTGCCATTCGGAAAAACAGGAAATGTGTTGGTCAGTCATTTATCATGTACTTACAGTAGCCGATTTTTAGTGTCAGGAACATTTCTATATCTCTAACAGTGCCAAGGAATAATGAAAAGGTTAAAGGCTCAAAAAGGACAAGAGAATGCAAAATAAAAGGAGTGCCTGCTTCCAGCCCACGGTTTGTAGGTGGGCTAAATAACTAGAAGAAGCAATGATTCAGAATCATAGATTCCCTACAGTGTGAAAGCAGGCCATTCAGCCCATCGAGTCACACCACCCCTCTGAAGAGCATCCTACCCAGACCCAACCTCAATCTTATCCCTATGACCCTACATTTCCAGTTTTGGGGAAGGATCACTTGATTTCTGTCCAGACATGCTGCCAGACCTGCTAAGCTTATGCAGCAATTTCTATTTTTGTTTCTGATTTACAGCATCCACAGTTCTTTCAGTTTTTAACCCAACACTTCCCACCTAGCCTACTCATTCCTGAACACTATGGGTAATTTAGCATGACCATTCCACCTAATCTGTACATCTTTGTACTGTGAGAAGAAACCAAAGCACCCAGAGGAAACACACAGACATGGGGGGATTGTGCAGACCCCACACAGACAGTCACCCAAGGCTGGATTCTAACCTAGGTACCACATGCTGTGAGACAACATTTCTAACCACTGAGCCTCCATGCTGCCCTAAGCAGATTTAGAAAGGAATGACATTGAGACAATATCATTTCACTTCAATTCCGAGCCTAATATATATTCAACTCACAAAAAGATATGACTTTTTTTTCAGTCATTAAAAAATGGAATAAATGAAACCATTTTAAAAATGTATTTACTGATAAAAAGTAGTTAAGGACAACAGAATAGTTCCTTTAAATACAATACTAATGGTCTGAAACATTTCATTAGAATGTGATCAAAATTTGAGACTATGCTATATGAAGAGAAATGAGGACAAGAGACCAAGAGGTTTGGTCAAGGAAGTAAGTTTTTAAAAGCTATTTAAGTGAGGACTGAGGGATAGAGAGACAAAGGGATATTGGGAGATGAATTGCTGGGCTCAGAGCCTAGACATCTGAAGACATGGCAACTTATGGCCATGCTTAACATCAAGGTGCACATAACAAAATTTGTCATCATTTGATAAGCGTTAATGAAAATAACAACTTTCTTTTTTCTTCCAACATACTTTCAATTAACCTATGTAGCATTTTCTCTTTCTGTTGGTTTATCTTCTCTTTATCCTTTTGCTTCACTTTGTTCTGTCAACATGTCTAGCTGCATAAATTCTGAACTTTGACGACTAGCTCCCCTTAATGGTTAGATTGACTGATTGATTAGTCTTAATCAAAGACCCTGGCTCCACAATGGGCTCTGTGATTCAGGCAGACTTTGTTTCTTTGTGGCATTTCCTTTCATTCAGGCTTTCACATTGGATGTTAGGAGCAACTTGAACTATGGGTATTTATCATCATCTTCCTAGATTCCTCTTTCAAGGAAATGATCTAAACTGACAGAACCTTTCAAGAATCTTCACTAGATACATGAATGCACTTGTCTCTTTACAATAATTTCAAACACTTCCATCTCCCGACTTTCTTTTATTTTCTTATGATCAGCACTCAGCTCTCTTAGTTTTGTATCTCATGTGCAATGACTCACCAATACTTTGTCTTGTTTTTCTCTTCCTTTGCTATAGATGCAGGTTCTGACAAACTAATTTTTGTCCAATGACTGTGTTTAATGCCAACCCATAAGGTATGCAACCTATTGGAGGCTGTTCTATGAGAAAATAGAAAATTGTCAACCCTACATTAAAGGAAAACATGGAAGTTGCTGCCTAGCTTATTATCTGGCAAATAATGCTGCAAAGATATATTTATAATCTGTGACCTAGCAACACCATTTAATGCTTGGTAATATCATTCCATTCTTACTCCAGAAAACGTTTAGATTCCTCTCACTTGTATAGTGAATGAATATCTGACACAAAAAAACTCTAACAGTCCTCAAATTGCAAACCAAGTTCTAATAGCCTCAATACTTTTGACACATTTCGTATTCCACATAAATTCAAGCATTATCCACTTGCGCGAACTATTGACAAATCAAAAATTCCTTCTACTTCAAAAAAATCAGCTTATGCTTGTTCCCATAGTTTTCTTAATTTTGACCATGGAATGAAAGGAAACTTAGTTGGACAATTTGTCATCCTGAGTCACATGCATTTAAGGAGTTCCAGGCTCCTCAACTAGCCTTAGATCTAACACAACTTTGCCATGGTACTTACGGCTGTGACATTTTCCCAGATGACTATTCATAATACCCTGTAAAATTTAAACTTGACAATCCTGTATAGATGCAGATCTCACAATGTCTTCAATCACTTTTGAGATCTCTGGCCATGACACTGCTTACTGAGCTCTACTGGACATGTGGCATTATAAAGTGTCCCTGACATATTCTTTCCAATGTATCTCTCCAAAAGGAAACTTGAATGAATACTCCTTTGCCATACACTAGTAAATAAGACATGATTATGAAATGAAAACAGTGCCCAAGCTATGTGTTCTGGCCCAACTTGCTAAATGTTTGGTCTGACCATCCTTCAACACAATACTGGAAGCTGGCAGCACAGTTGTGGTCACTTCTTTGTCTTTGTTGGATTGATTCTAGGAAGCCCAATGAATCTTATATCACTTGCCCATGAACAGTTGGTTGCCAATGATTTGTTTCTGGACCAGTTTTCTCTGCTGCTGCCTGGAAGATAATCAAACTCCTATTCTCCAAAAAAGCTTGATGTTCTGACATAACTTCAAGCTTAAATGTGAAGCTAGTTGTGTGAATAACTTATACTTTTTTAACTTATTTACATATATTCAGTTGCAATGTAACTTGTAGTTGGGACATTCAGATGTCTGTTGGCTTCCATGTCAATAATTATATCTAGCTTACCAAGTCTTGGACTGTGAACGTGCCTGCTGAAATCCATTGAGCATCCTCTTTTGGCTCAAGACAATAAACTCTGTGTTTATCTCTGTTTAATATTTCTATGTATTCACCAGCTTATTGTTTGACTGAAAAGCTTGCTCTGATTTTTATTGTTCATTAGGATTCCTTTAAAAGTGTTTCTTAGGTTGTTTTCTAAGGTTGGCCCACACTCACAGTAGCAAGAGAATTTCTTTAATTCCAGAATGTAAGCTGCTGCTGTCTCACTTGTTAACTGCTTCCTGTAACAGCAAACAGTTTCATTTTTAGTCATACCATGAGTCCAGATTCTATTAATTTCAGCATATTCTAGAGCACTGGGATCTCTGGGACAATGCTGGTTGACACTACATCAAAATCATCTGGACCCATTATGGTAAGGAAAGCATTGACTTTATCCTTATCTCCTATTTTATGCAGTCAAATGTGAAATTTTCATTTGTAATTACACCAGTTCACCTTGTGAAAGTTGAATTTCCCCACTTGCCAAAATATGTCTTTTGTGGCATTTTCTTTTATTCACTTACAAAACATCCTGACTCTCTCAGTTGTACATGAAGGTGATGTGCACATTAAGCAACTTTCAAAATGCTCACATTTCCTCAAAATCAGCATTCAGAGTTTCAAAACCTGTTTGTCAAATTGTTCTTCAGTCCTAATTACTCAAATTTTAAAACTAATTGTAATGTCGCCTTGTCGCCACCTTTCTGTTGTCTACTGTACTAAGAAAAGACTCATTATATAGACTCACAGCAGGTAGGCATTATTGCACTAATTTTATTAACACCTCTCCCATTAGAAATAGAGGGGGCAGCAGAAAGGCAGATGTATTCTATGTTTACAGAAATGGGATAGTGTATAATCCCCATTAACAATTTTTAAATGATTCTATGCAACGTTCATCTGCCCAAGAGATAACATGAGTTATGTAATTTATTTTAAATAAACTGGTGACTTAGGTAATGTGCAGAGAAATATTACAATAGGTTCTCAAGTGTTTATCCAGTCACATCACCAAAACTAATCACCAGGCTCATATCTTTTCTAACTTAATGTTTAATGTTTAAAAGTACACAATGCACTATATCAACCAGTTCATTTTCAATCAACGGTGCTGAAATGATATACTTGCAAGCTAATTTTCATTGAAAGAATGTGTTGATGCCTAAAATAAACGTAAGTATATTCAGCCAAGTCAATCTGGTCGGGGGGACAATGGCCCAGAAATTGGATCATGCTGTGTCCATTTTAAAAGCATATTCCCTTTTGAATTACAATTCTTCACTTCAGTCTTCTTGAGCTGTATCCAGATTCACAGTAAAATACAGTTGATTTATATACCTTTATTTCATATAAGTCTCAATCAAAACCTCACATAGCATATTTTATGAGTGAATCACAAGTAACTGCACATTTCCAAGTTGTATACACGATAGAATGGCCCCAGTGATGCGGTCCTAGCTGACACAACTTTCAATCATCCTGTTATCAGCTTTTGAACTTGCTAAATTATACTTTTTTTGGTCCAGAGAATGCAAGTGAATGATTAGACAGAGACTTGACAATTCAGACTATGTTTGTGTTGCAAAAGTACAAGCTGAAACATAGAATGCTTGAGAAACTCTGGCAGCATCTGTTGATGATGAGTCAGAGCTGAAACAGAGTCAAATCGGACTTGAAAAGTTCACTCAATTTCTTTCCCACAGATGCTACCAGACCAACTGTATGTTCATGTTATGTTTCTTTGGAATATTAGCATCTATTTGTACATTTCAACACTTTTCTGCCATTTCTTCTAACATTCTGCGAAATCCCTCTGCTATCAATGGCTTAGTTAAAACAGTACAGGTACATATCTCATATACCTGCATTATTATGGTCATCATTAATATTCTGCTGCACAGTTTTTCACCAATTAATGTGTAAAACGAAGAATTAACTTACATTTCATCCAATGTACTTTGATTCATTTGCTTAATCTGTTCTTTAAGTGTCAACACAGCTGCTTGAACAGATTCATTGTTCAGTGCAAATCTAGAATTCTCTAACCATTGCCCATTCAGTTTGTTTCAGGCTCAATCCTAATTAATTGTGGAACTAAGCATTGTGTTCTTGCTTACTGTAGCAAGAACTCACCCAACTGACATTTAAAATACAGCAAATAGAATACCTATATCCATGCTTTAATAATTAATACATGTAAATGAATAGTTTACGCTGTGAATTTGCAACAGTTTAAAACAAGTTGATCATTGTAGTGCCAATAAAAACATCAGTGCAAATGCATTAGTTTTTCTCTACTTGATGCTTTCAGTAACACAAACAAGGCAAGTCAAGCAGTGAGATTTCCAGCTCTTGCATCCAGGTGTATTGACAGCCAAACTTTTGGTTTTATTATCCTAAGGCAGGTCTAGTTGATGACTGAATGGCAATGCTGAACATGAAAATTCCTTTTCTTTCCAGAGGTATATGTACCATAGTTTACCATAATAGCATATTAACCACATTAGGCTTCCCAAAGTTTTTGATTAACCCCATGTAACTCTTTGCAGTTGTGAGTGGTGCCCACTGCATTGTTAACTAGGAATACTCAGTTTGCTGGTGAGATTTGATAAAAGAGATTTTTCCATCTGGATGAAATTCAGCTATCTTTATGAGACATTATTCCCACTTCTCAATATTACCACTCAATCCATAATTATGCTTCTGGTTTCAAACAACCTTTTCAATTATTACCAATCAGATTTTATGCTTTTCCACTCAAAAAAATCAAAAGTTAAGAACAGATACAACTACGGTGAAAGTCTTCAGAGAAGCTTGTTCCTGTGTTGATTTTGTAATCATTCATTTTGTATTGTTAGACTGTTAGAGACTCCTCATTGAATGTTATTGCTGTTCAACTGGTCAGATTGATAGCAAAGTCAATAATCATTTTTAAGAGCATTGCTAAAATTGGTCAAAAATATGCCAGTCTACAAGAGACACTTGAAGTAAAGAGATTAGAGAAAAGGCACAGCTGACAGGGCTAGTTTGGTGTTAATGCTTAAAAGTTTGAAATCAACCTGTGTAACTTTAGCAAGAAACACACTAACGTAAATAGAAGCAGAAAATGCTGGAGACAACAGATCAGGCAGCCTCTGTCAGAAACTGTTAACATTTTTGTCTGAACTGGATGATATGTGATTTATTAATTGTCTCCACCATTTTCTTACTTTTATTTAAATTTTCTTTAGAACATTTGGGAGCAGCACATTGGCACAACGGTTAACACTGCTGCCTCACAGTGCCCAGGGATCCAGGTTCAATTCCAACCTTGGGTGGCTGTCCGTGTGGAGTTTGCACATTCTCTCTCTGTGTCTGTTTGGGTTTCCTCCCAAATCCCAAAAATGTGCAGGTTCAGTGGATTGGCTATGCTAAGGTGCCCTATTGTTTCCAGGGATATGCAGTCAGAGTGGATTAGCCATGGTAAATGCAGGGTTACAGGGACAGGGTGGGTGACTGGGTTAGATATTGTTCAGAGGGTCAGTGTGGACTCAGTGGGTCAATTGGGATTAAATGAGGAAAAGTCATATTAAACTCAAAATACTAACTGTTTCTTTCTCTATAGCTACTGCCAAATCTGCTGACATTCCTGCATTTTCTGTGTTTGCCCAATTATCTGCTCTTTCCATTGTCATCTCTGCCATTTTACAGGAGAGGGAAGTTTCAACCAGGATCTCAATTTAATATCTCTTTGAGAATGTTATATCTTTCATGGTGCTGTGCTCCCCCTGTACTACTCCTACAAGGTTAAAGGTTAATTTATATGTTTTATCTCTGCAGTGGGGGATGATCCACAATCTCCTCATTTACATATGACATTATTAACACTGAGAATGGCTGATGGTAATGGACAAACAGAATACAATGAAGAAAATGAAAAAAAACGCTAATTATTTTAAGTCAGGATGTGATGCATAAAACTCCAAATGTTTAAGATTCAATACTGACAATTACTACTGATGTACTATTTATGAGATCAAGTGCTGTTTAAAAAGTAAATTAGCTATCGAACACATTCTTATTTTTATTAGCTTTAAAATTTCAGTTCCCAGAATAAAATAACCATAAAGTTCAGAAATAGATCAGCATTGAGGAAAACTATTGAATGTTCTGTCAAATTTGTTGCACAAGGCTTACATTAGAAGCAAAATACTGAAAAGCATATTCTGCAAAAATTAATCAGGAAGTGATTATGAATGAGAGCAGTTGTCAGCATTGAAATGCAGTTTAGTAACCTGAATTTGTACTTGCCTGCAATTAGGAATAATTCATGTTTATCCAAAACACACTTGTAGTATTGTACAGTGTAGATAATTATATCTAATTATGGTTTGGAAATTGCCACTGTCTCTTGTGCAGTGTTGATACGGACAGCAAGTTGGATAGCATATTTAATTAACTTGCAGCAATTTTACTAATTCTTCATATTACTGCTACTTACATTTACCCTGTCTCGAACGTGTGCTGTTTTTGATATGAGAGTGTTTAATGGGAGGAGTTATAACTGTTGCTTACCCTGCAAGTGTTTGACAGTAGAGAGAGCTTCCCTTGGTTTGGAGCTAACTGTAACCTGAGTCCAAACATTCCAAATTGAAGCTCCATTCCAAAGGCTTGAATACAGAGTTAAGCTGACACTTAAAAGCAGTACTGTTGGAAATGCCAGTCCTTACCTCTTAGACCCAAAAGCACCAGTCAAGTTCCCCAGATATGCAAATGATACTTTTTCCACAACTAACCCAACACAAAGCTGATTAGCTGTGGACCCACCTCATAGCTGTTTATGGTATGTGTGCAAATTGCTGCCAATATACCTCTAGTACAACAGCAACTACGTTGTGAGAGTATATAATCAGCTTTGAGGAGCTTTGCAATGCCCTGAGGACTTTAATGGCATTATATAAATGAAGTTGTTCATTTCTTTACCAACTTTTTTCCGTTTTTTAAAATATCTTTGCACTGTCATTTCCAAATAGGGATCGCCGTTGATAAGTATGGATTCATCTTCTTCGTGGATGGAACCACTATTCGAAAGATTGATCAGGATGGTGTGATCACAACAATAATTGGTTCCAATGGTCTAACGTCGACACAACCTTTGAGTTGCGACTCAGTCATGGATATTTCCCAGGTAATTGCAGAGGGTTTTTCCCAGAATGGAAAAGTCAACTACAAGAGGACGTAGATTCAAGTTGAGAGGGGTAAGTTTAGGTGAGAAGTGTGGGAAAAATCTTTCACGCAGAGGGTAGTTGGTGTCTGAATCACGCTGGCCAGTGGAGGTGGTGGAAGCAGGTACATTAGCAAGGTTTAAGACATATCTTGACAGACACACGAACAGGTAGCAAACAGAGGAGTAGAAACTGTGTATGGGCAATACATAGTAAATCTAAATAAAGATTGAGAATTCGTGCAGGCTTTGTGAGCTGAAGAGCTTGTTCCTGTGCTCTATTGTTCTTTGTAAATTCTGAGATATTGTACAAAGTCAGAAGTCACATGACACCAGGTTGTAGTCCCATGAGTTTATTTGAAATCACAAGCTTTTGGACCGCATCCCTTTGTCAGGTACAGTGAGCTGAAGCTGCGCTCTGAAAGTTTGTGATTTCAAGTGAATCCGTGGGACTATAACCTGGCATTGTATGACTTCTGACTCTGACCATCCCAGTACAACATAGAATATTGGTTAGGTCACTTCCACATCGTTGTACAAAATAGCAGCAAGATCATAGACCTAGAATTGTTACTCTGTACCCATGATGAGGTGCAATTGAGAAGCTCAAGTCTAACTTGAAATTAGACCTCAGACATTATTAATGCTGTTTGCTTTTGCTGTCAACACCTGTGACACACTTACTTAGGAAATATAGGGCTGGTCGGGACAGCCAAAGATAAGTCCCAAAAGAAGATAGGAAACAAGAACTGAAGATTCTAGAAGTATTCAGCATGACTGTGGGGAGAGAAATAATGTTGACATTTCAGATTGATAACCTTTCATCAGAACTGCTGAAGATGGAATAAGTTTAAACCAAGTGGTTGGCTATCGTAGTGCCACAGTTTAAGAAAGGTGGTAAGGACAAGCCAGGGAATTATGGACCAGTGAGCCTGATGGCGGTGGTGGGCAAGTTGTTGGAGAGAATCCTGAGGGACAGATGTACATGTATTTGGAAAGGCAAGGGCTGATTAGGGATGGTCAACATGGCTTTGTGAGTGGGAAATCATGTCTCACAAACTTGATTGAGTTTTTTGAAGAAGTAACAAAGAGGATTGATGAAGAGTGGTGGATGTGATCAATTTGAACTTCAGTACAAGGTCCGATAAAGTTCCCCATGGAAGACTGGTTCATAAGCTGGATCTCATGTAATACAGGGAGAACTAGCCATTTTGATACAGAACTGGCTCCAAGGTAGAAGACAGAGGGCGGTCGTGAAGGATTGTTTTTCAGATTGGAGGCCTGTGATCAGTGAAGTGCCACAAGGATCGGTGCTGTGTCCACTATTTTTCGTCATTGACATAAATGATTTGGATGTGAGCATAAGAGGTACAGTTAGTAAGTTTGCAGATGACACTAAAATTACAGGTATAGTGGGCAGCGAAGAAGTTTACCTCAGATTACAATGGAATCTTGATCAGATGGGCCAATGGGCTGAGAAGTGGCAGATGGGGTTTAATTCAGATAAATGCGAGGGAAAACAAATCTTAGCAGGACTTATGCACTTAATGGTAAGGTCTGAAGGAGTGTTGCTGAACAAAGAGACATTGGAGTGTAAGTTCATAGCTCCTTGCAGGTAGATAGGATAGTGAAGAAGGCATTTGGTATGCTTTCCTTTATTATTCAGAGTATTGAGTACAGGAGTTGGGAAGTCATGTTGCGACTGTATAGAATATTGGTTAGGTCACTTTTGGAATATTATATGCAACTCTAGTCTCCATGCTATCGGAAAGATGTTGTGAAACTTGAAAGGGTTCCAAAAAGATTTACAAGGGTGTTGCCAGGTTTAAAGGATTTAAGCTATAGGGAGAGGCTGAATAGGCTGAGGCTGTTTTCCCTGGAGCACCGGAGGCTGAGGTCTTATAGAGGTTTCTAAAATCATGAGGGGCATGAATAGGATAAACAGGCAAAGTCTTTTCCCTGGGTGGGTGAGTCTGGAACAAGAGGATTTAGGGTGAGAGGAGAAAGATATAAAAGAGACCTAAGGGGCAACGTTTTCACACAGAGGATGGAACATGTAAGAAATGAGCTGCCAGAGGAAGTGGTAGAGGCTGGTACAATTGCAACATTTAAAAGGCATCTGGATGGATATATGAATAGGAAAGGTTTGGAGGAATATGGGCCAGGTGCTGGCAGGTGGGACTAGATTGGGTTGGGATATCTGGTCGGCGTGGGCAAGTTGGACCGAATGGTCTTTTTCTGTGCTGTACATCTGTATAACTCTATGACTCTAAGTGCAGAGGCAGAAAAAGAGAAGATAGAGAATAGGAATGAAAGGACAGTTTTTATAAGGTGGAAAACAGGAGAGATTACATGACAAAAGAGATGATGATGCCAGACAAAAAGAAGGTGGTAATGGAACAAGTGAAGAAGTGAAAGATATGCCCAGGAGTGGTGTGGAGCAAGCAACAGCAGAAGACAGGAAGTTGCAGATGGCAGAATTATGATCAATGTGTAGTTATGGATGAATTTATACTGCTTCTGGTTTCATAGAAGGTTACAAATTAATATTTCTCTAAAATTTAGTACTTACTGTCAAATCCTAATGTCGCATCACCGTTGTCCAATTTATGAAAATTAATGTGAAAAGAAATTCTATTTTTTTCATTTAAATAGTTAAGGTACCTATTGTAATGGCTACCAGTGGACTCCTAAAAATTCCCAATTTCCATTCACATGTTATGTTTAGGTTATGGTAAGGTGCATAAAAAGGAACCATATAGGGGTAGTGTGTAGCTGCAGAAGACAAGAGCAAGTCTCCTCAGGGCATAGTCAAAGAATGTATTATAATCTCTGATATTCAGGTTTTCAGTGTATTTTGTGGTATTGCATTTATTTTAGTCCTGATTTTGGTTGCTCACAAACCAGTTATCGTCCTTTCACTGTACTCGACTAAAAGTGGTGCAAAGGTTGTTATGTACAGTTGTTTTATCTCTGATCAAGAATTCAGCAGGAGCTTTGTCCAATTTTTCTGTGTTGAGGTGAGTTAATTAACATTTTTTTATCTCCAATGAATGTCTTTAAAATGCAAACATGGTGAGACCAGCAGAACAGTTAAGCATTTTAATGTTGGTCAATGATGTGAAACAAACAATGTGAAATAAGCTGCCACAGGTGCAAAGGGTCCAATAAAGTAACATGCCCAATTTTTATTTCTTGGAATTCACTGGAAGGAAAAATAATCTGGGATATATAGCTGATGCCAACCTAGAATCACCCATTTATTAACATCAATAATGGATAGTTGTTTTTATTGTGAGTTTTCATTTGCTATTTTAGTGGTTTGTGTTTTTCTGTATTCAAAGTATTATAAAACTGTGTCTTCCTAAGTATGAGGTATAAAATGTTGCTACTTGTATCACTTGGAAGAAATCTCCAACTTGATCTCATCTTGCCAACTATTCTTTTTCTCTGAGTCAATTTTCTCTAGTTTTCATCCCCTTTTGCTGGGGTCTGATTCAACAGAATACTTGTACCACACCAAACTCAAAATAGTGTCGTGCAACACACTCAAAGACTCTCTACAATGCATTATCTGGAGAAATCAAGTGCAGAATGCATAGGCTTGAGTAACCTATCCTTAAGCCTGGGGCACCAATGTCAGGAAGAATGTCACTGAGTTGTTATAGCCCTGGAACATATTGCCTGAAATGAGAATAGGACCAGCTTCAACCATTCTCCGACCTTCAAAGGGAATGAGATAAATCTTTTTTCAAGTTTTCTTTTAATATCAGGGCAAAAGGGGAAAAGTGGTGGACATGGAAAAAATTGGCTTGCTCTTTTTAAAGCTGGTAGAAACACAATGGACCAAATTGCATTCTGTGTTGTATGATGCTCTCAGTGCCTGGCTGAGATCAGCTAACTCAGCACAGTCTGAAATTGAACCTAAGGCTTTACTGGCCTATAGTGCTCATATAAATTAATTTAACTGGAGCATAATTTCACAATGCTGATGATTAAATGTAACTTTTCATGTGTCAAGTATATGCTGAAATCTATCCTCTTTGAGTGATATATCACTGGGTTTCGAACTGCAGCCAGGCAAACCAGAAGGACTAAGTGAATTCACTTATGATAAAGTGACTTGAATTACAAACATCTTTTGGCAGGCTACCAACCACAATGAATGCATAACCTGACTAGCCACCAGAGAAAAGAGTGAATAGCTATAAGAGGGGCAGGTGTCAAGTTGAATATGGGAAGGCATTGATTTTTTAAACACTTACATTGATTTGTAGTAATTCCACTATTTAGGATCCAAAAAAGCTTTTCAATGTGGATAACTGTCTTCAAAATGTTCAAATTGGCCAAGTCTATAATGCTTGATTCCAAATTCAATACTTTGTCTGTACTTAGCCAGTTAATCTCCATCAGAGCGAGGGTGGGACCCGACAGTCATAGTAATAGTGCGTGCTGGAGGAGAGAGAGAATAAATCTGCTTGGGTTCCCATCCTGATCAGCATCCAGTAACTCCTACTGCAAGTGTGCATGCGTAGGATGAACTTTCACAGTGATAGCTCATTTCATTTATTCTAGTGTCAGTTTCTGAAATCAGGTCTGATAAATAGTTTTATGAATGAAGTATCAAGTACTCCCAATACATGTGGCAATAAGCACCAGCCTGAATGACTGTCTCAATCATGGAAAAAACTAGCAGTTCATTCAAAGACCAATGCTATGTCATTTTATTTACTCTGGTTTGAAGGCAGAATATCTAAACTAATTTGGAGTAATTTTGACTTCAGTTAAGCATGTATAAGATATGATATCAAATTGGCCACCCATTAAATATGTCTCCCGATTCTTGACTCCAGAAACTGAGAACTGTCAATAGCTATTCATTTCCTCCAAAATTTGTCAATTGCAAATGCATTTTTAAATGATATAAGAATTGTATGTGCACCTAAAAAAGAGTAAGAAGCGTACAGAAGATTGGAAAGTTGTAGATGTTTGTTCAAAGAATGATGTTAAATTGGTGGGGTGGAATACTCAAAGGAATCTGCCTAGAACCCTTCTTGTTCTTGCTTTGGAGAATAATCATTCAGCTGAAAACCGAATGTAAAACTGTTGAAGTGACAGGAAGATGGATTGAGAGAACTTACAAATTGTTTGTATAACATACTGTGGCAATAGCTGATGGAGAATTTGAATAAAGGGATAGGTATAAATGGAATCATAACTTACTATGTCAAGTAACTGGGAAACAGCAATTAGCAATGTGAAAAGGCTGCTGAACAGACCATAAGACAATGAAACAGAAGTAGGCCATTCATGTCATCGAGTCTGCTACACCATTCAACGAGATTGTGGCTGATTTGATAATCCTCAACTCCACTTTTCTCTCTTTTCCTCATAACCCTTGATACCTTATACACATATATCTGCCATGATGAAGGCCTCCAAGCCCTCTGTCATCCCAACCAGTACCCTTTCATTGACACTTATTTGTTTGACTGAAATGGTCTTCACCGTCAATGATTTCTTCTTTGAATCCTCCCACTTCCTCCAGATCAAAGGGGTAGCTATGGGCACCAGCATGGGCCTGAGCTATACCTCTCGCTTCACTGGCACCATTCACCACTTTTTCCTCTGTTACATTGATGACTGTATCAATGCCACCTCATTCTCTCACGAGGAGATTGAACAGTTTATTAACCTCACTAACACATGCCACCCCGACCTTAAGTTCAGCTGGACCATCTCAGACACCTCCCTCCCTTTCCTGGACCTCTCCATCTCCATTAACGGTGACCGACTTAACACAGATATCTACTACAAAAACCCACCTCAGATACCTGGACTACACCTCGTCCCACCCTGCCTCCTGTTAAAAACGCTATCCCTTTTCTCAAATCCTCCACCTCTACCGCATCTGCTTCCGGGAAGACCAATTCCACCACAGAACATAACAGGTGGCCTCCTTCTTCAAAGACCATCGTTTCCACTCCCAAATGGTCAATGATGCCCTCCAGTCCATCTCATCCACTTCCCGCACCTCTGCCCTTGAACCCCACCCCTCCAACCGCAACAACAACAGAACCTTCTACCCCACCCACCTTCGGATACATCGCATCATCCTCCACCATTTCCGCCACCTGCTGTTAGACCCCACCACCAGGGATATATTTCCCTCCCCACCCATATCCACTTTCTTTAATGATGATACCCTCCGCGACTCCGTTGTCAGGTTGCTCCCCCCCTACTCACCCACCAACTCCACCTCCCCTACCGGCACCTTCCCCTGCCACCAGAAGTATTGCAAATCCTGTACCCACATCTCCCCCCTTACCACTATCCAAGACCCTAAAGAAGACTGCCACATCCATCAGAGATTTACCTGCACTTCTACATACGTCATTTACTGTATCACTTGCTCTCGATGTGGTCCCCTCTATATTGGGGAGACAGGACACCTACTTGCAGAACACTTCAGAGAGTATCTCTGGGACACATGCATGAAATAACAGTTCTGCTCCGTGACTGAACACTTTAACTCCTCTTCCCACTCTCCAAGGATATGCAGGTCCTGGACCTCCTCCATCGCCAAACCGTTACCACCCGATGCCTGGAGGAAGAATGCCTCATCTTCCACCTTGGGACTCTCCAACCACATGTGATAAGTGTGGATTTCACTAGTTTCCTCATTTTCCCTCCCCCCACCTTATCCCAGATCCAACCTTCCAACTCAGCACACCCTTTTGACTTATCCTACCTGTCCATCTTCTTTCCCATCTACCCACTCCACCCTCCTCTCCGACATATCACCTTCACCCCCATCTTCATCTTCCTATCGCATTCTCAGCTACCTTCACCCCAGCCCGACCCCCCTCTCATTCATCTCTCAGCCCCCTTGGCCCACAAGCCTCATTCCTGATGAAGGACTTTTGCTCGAAATGTTAACTCTCCTCCTCCTCAGATGCTGCCTGACTAACTGTGCTTTTCCACCACCCCACTCTTGACTCTGATCTCCATCATCTGTAGTCTTCACTTTCTCCTAGTTGATTAAAAATCTGTCTGTCTCAGCCTTGAGTAAGCTTAATCTTTCAACCTAGTTGTCCTAGATTCATAAAGTCATATAGCACGGAAACAAATCCTTTGGTCCAACCCACCCATTCTAACCATGTTTTCCAAACTAAAATGGCCTGCATTTGGCCCATATTCCTCTAAGCCTTCCCTATTCATGTACCTATCAAAATGCCTTTTAAATGTTGTAACTGTACCTGCATCTACCACCTCCTCTGATAGTTCATTCCAGATATGAACCACCCTCTATATGAAAAAGCTGCCCCTAAGGTCCCTTTTAAATATTTCTCCTGTCACCTTAAAATATGCCCCCTAGTTTTGAATCCCCAACCTAGGGGACTTTTGCATTCACCTTATCTATGCCCCTCACAATTTTATAAACCTCTATAAGGTCGCCTCCACACTTCCTACATACCAGTGAAAAAAGTCCAAACCTATCCTTAAAGCTCAAACCCTCAAGTCCTGGCAACATTCTGATAAATATTTTGATAAATATTTCACAAGGTAGTTATGGTAACCCATAATAAGGCTACCAGAACTGTACACAGTCCTCCAAAAGTGGCTTCGCCAACATCCTGTACAAACTCAACATGACGTCCCAACTCCTGTACTCAATGATTTAAGTGATGCATGCAAGGGTGCTAAGTGCCTTCTTAATCACCCTGTCTACATGTGATGCAACTTGCAAAGAAATATGCACCTGAACCCGTCACACTCTGTTTGCCAACACTACTCAGAGCCCTACCATTAACTGTATTGGTCCTGTCTTTGTTTTATCACATTTATGCAAATTAAACTCCATCTGCCACTCTTTGGCCAATTGGCCCAATTAATCAATTTGAAATCTCAGATAACCTTCTTCAGTATTGACATTACCAAAATATTAGTGTCATCTGCAAATTTGCCAACCATGCCTCCTAAATTCTCAACCAAATTGTTAGTATAAATAACGAACAAAAGTGAACACAATGCCAATCTCTGTGGAACATCACTGGTCACAAACCTTCGGTCCAAAAAACAACTCACAACCACATCTGACTCCTATTGTCAATCCAATTTTATATTCATTTGGCAAGCTCTTCCTGAATAACATATAATTTATCTTGGTGAATTAGTTTACCATGTGGATCCAAATCAAAGGCTTTACTAAAATGCATGTAGATAACATCTACCATGCTGGTCTCATCAACCTTTTTGGTTATATCCTCAAAAACCTCAATCAAGATTGTGAATCACAATTTCCTTCCCATTAAGCCACACTGACTATCCCTAATCATGCCTTGCCTCTCCAAACACAAGTAAGTCCTATCGCTTATAAATTCTCTCTTATAACTTAACCACCACTGATGTCAGATTCAAGGACTATAATTCCCAGGCCTCTCCTTACAGTATTTCCTAATAAAGCCACATGAACTACCTTTCAGTCCTCCAGTATCTACTGATAGCTGGAGATGATACAAATATCTCTTCTGGGGGTCCTGCAATACTTGATCAGGTCCAGGAGATTTATTCTCCTTTCTGTTTTTTAAGGCTTCCAGCACTTCCACTTCTGTAATGTGGACTATTTGCCAGACATCAGTATTTAATTCCTCAATTTCCCTAGCCCCCATTTCTTTCTCCACAGTAAAAATGAATGTGCAATATTCATTTAGTATCTCTCCCATCTCCTGTGGTTCCACACATAGATGATCTTTAATGGGCCATATTCTGTCCCTAGTTGTTCCTTTGCTCTTAAAGTACTTGTAGAATCTTTTCGAATTATCCTTAATCGTATCTGCCAAAGCTATCTTTTGTCCCCTTTTTGCCTTACTGAATTCTCTCTTAGGAATTCCCCTACACCCCTACACTTTTCAAGAGATTCGCTTGATTCTATTTATCTATAGTTTATATATGGTTCCTTCTTATTCTTGACCAGAGCCTCAATATTTTTATTCATCTATTGTTCCCTACTCTTACTGAAATAACTCCATGGAGGCTGGTATCCTGTCGCAAAGTCACCTTTTTTTTCACACATTTATATACTTGAAGTTTATCTGCATGAACTGTAGATTCTTGACACTGATCCAGCTCCCTCAGAGCTAGCTCTCAGAGTGAACAGGATGTCTGACAGTCCTATTTTTATCTATCAGCCTGATGGAACCAGATTAACAGCACCAATGAAGGAACTCACATTCTGTGAGATCCACCAGGCTACCTTGTTACAATCTCTGCATTTATCAGCCTTACCCTTTACAGGAACATAATGCTCTAAACTCTTGTTACCTCACTTTTGAAAGCCTCCCAACTGCCAATCGTCCCTTTACGTGTAAACAGTCTACGTCAATCAACTCTTGAAAGATCTGTCTCATACCATCAAAATTTACCTTACTCCAATTAAGAACTTTAACTTTTATACAAGACCTATCTTTTTCCATGACTATTTTAAAACTAATAAAATTATGATCACTGATCCCAAAGTGCTCCCCACTAACACTTCAGCCACTTGCCCTGCATTATTTCCCAAAAGAAGTTCAAGCTTTGCTCCTTCTCTAGTAGGTACATCTATGTATTGATAAAGAAAATGTTCTTGAACAAATATTACAAATTCTTTCCCATCCAGGCCCTTGGCTCAATGGCAGTCCCAGTCTACATTTGGAAAGTTAAAGTCCCCTGCTTTTGCAACAGAGCTATTCTTAAATATTTCTATGATGCCTCTACATAATTGTTCCAAAGTTTCCTTTAGACGACTGGTGGACCTACAGTACAATCCCATCAAGGTGATCATACCCTTCTTATTTCTGAGTTCCACCCATAACACTTCACTGCATGATCCCTCAGAAATATACTCTCTGAGTAGTAATGTGCTCCTTAATCAAAAATGCCACTTCCCCTACTCTCTTGCCTCCATTTCTATCCTTCCTATAACATCTAAACCCCAGAAAATCCTATCCCTCCCTCAGCCATGTTTCTGTAATAGTTATCATGTCCCAGTCCTAAGTTCTCATATGTGCCCTAAGTTCATCAGCCAAGAAAAGGTCCTCTGTGGTAAAGAATTCTGAACAAGATTCCCAGAATATACTTCACCACAGGCATGTCATGAAATTGTACAGTGTTCCAATATATGCACTGACCATGCACTAAGTTCCATGTATAGTTTTAACCAAGAAGATGCATAAATATTGAAAAGAACTGTACAACTGATAGCCAGAATAAGAGATTGAAAAGTGAGGAGAAAGCTGGTCGCCATAGCCTTGAATGAAGGAAATTCAGAATGTGAAACATTTATGACACAGAAACATAAATGTAAACCATGATAGCACAAATAAATAGGGTCTATTAGATGTTGCAGTGATTCTAAAGCAAGTCTTTCTGTGGACAGAAAATGATTTCCAACATACTTTTCAGCAGACGCATTGATTTCCAATAATAGATTTTTTTTTCTCTTTGAAATCTGTGTATTTTTTATAAGCTGCAATATCAAACAGTCAATTCGACATTCTGTACTAAGTGGAATAACAGATCCCTAACAACAATGTAAAATTCGGAATATGATTCCTCTCATTGACAAATGTGACATTGGTTTATTCAACACAAAGTGCTATTTTTGGTATGCACTTAGCTTTCATTAAGACACTGAAGCAACAATTCCTTCAGGCCCTGTATATTGCCGGAGGAGCCAAAAGAGATATCAGGCTGAGGACTTCTCTTGTTGAGGCATTTTTATGATTGTAGCAGCATTATATAGACAATTGTTTGTTGCTCCTGACTGGTGGCCAACAGCATTTCAGAAATCTGTTGCTTTCCTTTCATCTCGCATTTCTAACCTTGTAAATTCAGACAAAGATCTCGTATTTTACAGTCGGGGTCAAACTTAATAAGCATCCCAAGTCTTGCAGTGTGTAAATAGTATATCATCATCCAACCTTTAATTACATTTACAATAGACTGATTTAATCAGCACTTGATCTTGCCATAGTTGACCACGAGGATAAACAATGTTAAGGGGATTTGTAATTAAGTCATGCTGTATATAAACTTCACTGAAGTTTCAAATAACAGTACTCTTGTGGCCTGGTATGATAATGAGTATTGTGAGGTTCAATGATAGTAAGTATTATTCTTCATTCATGGCATGTGTGCGTCACTGTAAGCCAGCATTCACTATCCATTCCTAATTGCCCCAGAGCGCAGTGAAATGTCAACCACATTGTTGTGGTCATGAGTCACATGTAGCCAGACCAGGTAAGGATGGTAGATTCCTTGCTAAAAGGACATTTGTTTGCTTTCCAAACAGTGAACACCGATTTCATGGTCATCATTAGACTCTCGACACCAGAATTTTACTGGATTCACATTCTACCATCAGTCACAGCGAGATTCAAACTTGTGTCCCCAAAACATTCCCAGGGTCTCGGGATTAATAGTCTAGTGATAACACCAATAGATCTTCACAGACATGCATTTTAATGGAGGTAGACAATCTCAAAATCTTAAAGAAATGTTTTGACTTTGGATTACTTTTTGTTTACTATATAGTTCATTTCAGAGCCACTGGGATTCTACGGTAATGCAATTGCATTTGTTTTCTCTCTGAATCCTGAGAAATAATTTACCCCATGCTTCCCAGTACAAAGATGGGTTGTAACAATTCCTGGATTTGCATCTGTTAATTTCATTGCAATATCTGGTGTTATGATTAGATTAGATTACTTACAGTGTGGAAACAGGCCCTTCGGCCCAACAAGTCCACACCGACCCGCCGAAGCGCAACCCACCCATACCCCTACATTTACCCCTTACCTAACACTATGGGCAATTTAGCATGGCCAATTCACCTGACCTGCACATATTTGGACTGTGGGAGGAAACCGGAGCACCCGGAGGAAACCCACGCAGACACGGGGAGAACGTGCAAACTCCACACAGTCAGTCGCCTGAGTCGGGAATTGAACTCGGGTCTCAGACGCTGTGAGACAGCAGTGCTAACCACTGTGCCACCATGCCGCCCACAGAGTTGTGGCCATAACAGAGACATGGGTTTCTCAGGGACAGGAATGGTTGCTGGATGTTCCAGGGTTTAGAGCATTTAAAAAGAATAGGGAGGGGGGAAAAAGACGAGGGGGTGTAGCACTACTAATCAGAGAGGTTATCACAGCTACAGAAGCAATCATTGTCGAGGAAGATCTGCCTACTGAGTCAGTATAGGTGGAAATTAGTAACAGCAAGGGAGCAGTCACCTCATTAGGGGTTTACTACAGGCCCCCCCAATAGCAGCAGGAAGATTGAAGAAAGCATAGGTCAACAGATTTTGGAAAAGTGTGGACGTAGTAGGGTTGTTGTAATGGGTGACTTTAACTTTCCCAATATTGATTGGAACCTCCTTCGAGCAGAAGATTTGAATGGAGCTGTTTTTGTAAGGTATGCTCAGGAGGGTTTCCTAACTCAGTACGTTGACAGGCCTATGAGGGGAGAGGCCATTCTTGACTTGGTGCTCGGAAACGAGCCGGGGCAGGTATCAGATCTTGTGGTGAGAGACCATTTTGGTGATAGTGGCCACAACTGCCTCACATTCTACGTAGCTATGGAGAAGGAGAGGATTAGGCAAAATGGGAGGATATTGAATTGGGGAAGAGGAAACTATGATGCAATTAGACATGCGTTAGGAAGCATGGACTGGGAGCAATTGTTCCATGGTAAAGGCATTATAGACATGTGGAGACTGTTTAAGGAACAGTTGTTGTGAGTGATGAATAAATATGTCCCTCTGAGACAGGCAAAAAGGGGTAAGATAAAGGAACCTTGGATGATGAGAGCAGTGGAGCTTCTCGTCAAAAGGAAGAAGGTAGCTTACATAAGGTGGAGGAAGCTAGGGTCAAGCTCAGCTCTCGAGGATTACAGGCAGGTGAGGAAGGAGATCAAAAATGGCTGAGGAGAGCCAGGAGGGGGCACGAGAAAGGCTTGGCAGAACAGATTAGGGAGAATACAAAAGCATTTTACACTTATGTGAGGAATAAGAGAATGGTCAGAGAAAGAGTAGGGCCGATCAGGGGTAGCATAGGGAATTTGTGTGTGGAGTCTGAGGAGGTAGGGGAAGCCCTAAATGAGTTTTTTGCTTCTGATTTTATGAAACAAATGAACTTTGTAGTGAATGAAACCTTTGAAGAGCAGGTGTGCATGCTGGAATGGATAGAGATAGAGGAAGCTGACGTGCTGAAAATCTTATCAAACATTAAGATTGACAAGTCTCCAGGCCCGGACCAAATTTGTCCTCGGCTGCTTCGGGAAACAAGAAATGCAGTTGCTTCGCCACTTGCGAAGATCTTTGCATCCTCACTCTCCACTGGAGTCATACCTGAGGACTGGAGAGAGGCAAATGTAATTCCTCTCTTCAAGAAAGGAAATAGGGAAATCCCCAGCAATTACAGACCAGTAAGTCTCACGTCTGTCATCTGCAAGGTGTTAGAAAGGATTCTGAGGGATAGGATTTATGACCATCTGGAAGAGCATGGCTTGATTAAATACAGTCAGCACGGCTTTGTGAAGGGCAGGTCATGCCTCACAAACCTTATCGAGTTCTTTGAGGATGTGACTAGAAAAGTTGATGAGGGTCGAGCTGTGAATGTGGTGTATATGGACTTCAGCAAGGCATTTGATAAGGTTCCCCATGGTAGGCTCATTCAGGAGATCAGTAGGAATGGGATACAGGGGAACTCAGCTGTCTAGATACAGAATTGGCTAGCCAATAGAAGACAGTGAGTGGTAGTAGAAGGAAAATATTCTGCCTGGAAGTCTGTGGTGAGTGGTGTTCCACAGGGCTCTGTCCTTGGGCCTTTACTGTTTGTAATTTTTATTTATGACTTGAATGAGGGGATTGAAGGATGGGTCAGCAAGTTTGCAGACGACACAAAGATTGGAGGTGTCGTTGACAGTATAGAGGGCTGTTGTAGGCTGCAGTGGGACATTGACAGGATGCAGAGATGGGCTGAGAGGTGGCAGATGGAGTTCAATCTGGATAAATGTGAGGTGATGCATTTTGGAAGGTCGAATTTAAAAGCTGAGTACAGGATTAAGGATAGGATTCTTGGCAGTGTGGATAAACGGAGGGATCTTAGTGTGCAGCTACATAGATCCCTTAAAAAGGCCACCCAAGTGGATACATTTGTTAAGAAAGCATAGGGTATTTTGGCTTTCATTAACAGGGGGATTGAGTTTAAGAGTTGTGAGATCTTGTTGCAGCTCTATAAAACTTTGGTTAGACCGTACTTGGAATACTGCGTCCAGTACTGGTCGCCCTATTATAGGAAAGATGTGGTTGCTTTGGAGAGGGTTCAGAGGAGGTTTGAGCTGAAAATGTGTTGCTGGAAAAGCGCAGCAGGTCAGGCAGCATCCAAAGAGCAGGAGAATCGACGTTTCGGGCATGAGCCCTCTCCAGAGGAGGTTTACCAGGATGCTGCCTGGACTGGAGGGCTTATCTTATGAAGAGAGGTTGACTGAGCTCGGACTTTTTCCATTGGAGAAAAGGAGGAGGAGAGAGGACCTAATTGAGGTATACAAGATAATGAAAGGCATAGATAAAGTCGATAGCCAGAGACTATTTCCTAGGGCAGAAATGGCTAACATGAGGGGTCATTGTTTTAAGCTGGTTGGAGGAAAGTATAGAGGGAATGTCAGAGGTGGGTTCTTTACACAGAGAGTTGTGAGAGCTTGGAATGCGTTGCCAGCGGCAGTTGTGGAAGCAAGGTCATTGGGGTCATTTAAGAAACTGCTGGACATGCATATGGTCACAGAAATTTGAGGGTGCATACATGAGGATCAAAGGTCGGCACAACATCATGGGCTGAAGGGCCTGTTCTGTGCTGTACTGTTCTATGTTCTATGTTCTATCTAACTATGGTGTTCTTTTGACTTGACTTGCATATTACTTTTCAAATAGCAACAACTTTGACTCTCGAATGATGAGCTTGCAATATACAATTCCCCTTTTCTTTTTGGATTACTTTAAGAACCCTGTCATTATTCATTTTCAATCTGTTTCAATTACAGTGTAACTCAATTGCCTCCAGTCATTTGCTTCCTTCACTGCTCAGAACAACCCGTTTCTGCATCTATTCAATGCTTAACCATAAATAACACTTAGACATTCTGAGGTGGATTTTCTGCCTATTGACTGTTAATTTAAAATGACCTCTTAACACTGGCACAATTTTACAGTTACATAAAAATGTTTCCATCTGGTTAATTGTCATTTTTGTAATTTTTATCCTCTGTTTAGTACCTTTCTTATTTCAATCATTATTAGATGACTCAAGTGAGCATTAACTTGTCTTATTTCCATATGTTTCATTTATAGCCAAATTTAGGAGAGGAACTGTGAATATTTTTGTTGCTGTACATACATACATAATAAAGTTTAAATTTTATAATTTTGGATGCATTCACATCAAATTCATAACGGACTCCCTTTTCAAATCACCAACAAGGTAAAAAGAAGTAAGAGATGAAGTAAATTTTTTAACTCATAAATAGTTGACAGTTAAGACCAGTTTATAAACAATAGATGATGGCTGAAGGAATGAAATATTGACATAACAATTTTTTTTCCATTGAAAAGATATTAACATTAAATTCCTAATTCAAATAATTTACAACATGAGCTGATGTTTGGTAATAGTTCATATCCAGCTGTACCACAGCCACATAAAGGGAATCAGATTTGGGTAAACAATCATTTTGTTTCCTGCAGAAGCTCAGACTTATAATGGTCAGTTATATATGCTCAGATGACTAACGTGATCTGAACTACTTAGAATCTCTCACTTTGCTTAAAAATGCATTTTTTAGCTTATGTAACTTCAGTTGTTTCTCAAAATTGAATGCTTGTTGCTTTTAAATTTCAAATCATTTTCTCTCACACTTCAGAATGAACTTTCCTACTCCCTTTCAAAGGATATTTAGTACTAAGAGTATTAGAGTTAGTTAAATAAGCTAAAAAAGATTCAGATCCATATAATATTGACATTTCCAAAAGTTATGGATCTGATGCACAAGTACCAGGCGATTGTAACAGTCAGAATTTGTCAAGAGTATTGAAAAAAAATCTGTCTGTAGATAATTGAAAGATTTATGAACAAATATTGAAAGAAAATCCACAGTTGCCATTTGCTCAAATAGCTTTTCAAAAAATGGACAGCAAAATTTGTTGTCCTGAAACAGTTCATTGAACATTTCAAGTCCAAATTATTTCTCTTCACAGGTGCGTCTTGAATGGCCGACTGACCTTGCTGTTAACCCCATTGATAATTCGCTCTATGTGCTCGACAACAACATTGTACTGCAGGTTTCAGAAACCAGTCGTGTGCGGATTGTCGCAGGCCGGCCTATCCACTGCCAGGTACCAGGCATCAACCATTTTCCAATGAGCAAAGTGGCTATTCACTCTACTTTGGAGTCAGCCAGAGCTATTGCTGTTTCTCACAGTGGAGTACTGTACATAGCAGAGACAGATGAGAGAAAGATCAACCGCATACAACAGGTCACTACCAATGGTGAGATCTTCATATTTGCAGGCACATCAACAGAATGTGACTGCAAGATTGATCCCAACTGCAACTGTTTCTCAGGTAATGCTGTAATCAGTCAAAATTTGTTAAGAAACTATTTAGTAATCCAGTGATTTGTGGTTACATTGCATTTACTCGCTTTCCTTCTCAACATGTCCATGCTAAAGTTTATGCTTAATAAGCCGTATAATGTTTAGTTACACTTCTATGAAATGAATTGAGTGGCTGAAAGTACTTATTTGTTGAATGAGGTCCATTCCTATCAATGGAAATTCTAGTTATGAATAATCCAATAATTTGGGAAATGAAAAACTAAATGGCAAATGTTTATTATCCAACAATAAAAACAAGAAATGCTTTTGTTTTCATCAATTCACACAGTAATTGGAAATATTCTTTCAATCTGGTTAAAAAATTCTCACTTTTTCTCTGTGAAACTATTTCCCATCAGACTATCCTAACTACAATCTCTTCCCCATTCTCCTTTCCTTCCCACTTTGAGCTTCAAAAAGATGAATTATGGTTGGTTCAAACATTCATAATGATCACATCAGAATCTATGATAGTTGTTACTTTACTGTCAACAGCAGTGTAACATGTTATTGCATATTTTTATGGAGATAAATTTATAATTAAATTGCCCAGTTTAAAAAAACAGTTGAGTAGTTTGGATCTTTTTAATCCATAATGTTCTTTCTCAGTATCCATTTATTTTGATCAGATTTTTTCTGGTTATTTGGACAGAAGACACAGGTGGCAGTACAGAATTATCCCACTATATTTTTAAAGCTGGATCTATTGAACATTGTAGTGGAGAAGAATTAATGTTGATTAAGTTTGTCACATTTTGGAAACGCCAAAACTATTGTGGACAAAGATCATGATCTTAGTTCTGAGAATTGCTTTTCTTCTAATAAGTATTTATATAGTCATAAGTATTTCCACATCATAATAATCAAAATTTAGAATTAAAATAATCCCCTTTTGGAGTTAAGTTTACAATGTATAAGGTTGAATGCAATATTGAATTTCATTTGTTGATGTTAACATTTCTTAATGTTTTAATGATGTCACTGCAATAATTTATTTTACACTGAATCCATCAAACAGATTCTCAAATTTTATTTGTTTCACAAGCATAAGAATATATTCCCCTTTAAATGTTAAAACTAGGCCATAGCTGCAGCCCAGTATTTCTAGTGATTCAACAGTTGCCAATCCTGAGAACCTAGGTGGAATTGATAAGGTCCTTTTGTAGTGTCCTCTTTATTCTTGGAAAGAGGAGCTTGAAATTCATCCAACTACCCCAAATCCTTTGCAAATGGCTTCTGCATGTTAGGAAATTTACTTGAAATAAGGAGGTAGCACGTAGTAGATCATTACTACTTCTCACATGGTTTAAGAACTTACAGATGAGATTCAGGGGAATCAGTTATTATATCTGTTATAGAAATGATGACTTTGCACATAATCAGATTATAAAAGAGTATTAGAGTGAAGATATTACATTGTAAGCAACTTGCCAAACTATTTAGATTTTTGTTACGTATTAGAAGACAAAGGCATCCATTTATCACTTGTTGTTCTCATTATTTTTTGAATTTATCTTTTGTATCACTCCATTCTCACTCTTCCTTATCCCTGACCACATGGTTGTCTCACCCCACGCATAATTTTACAAAAGTGAGAATTAACCAGCGCACCCCACAATTAGTTCTTTATGGAAATTGATCCCATCTTGTTCCCATGCTTACATATATGACTAGAATGCTCCAAATTCAATACGTGGAACATGCTGTGTAAACTGCTGTCAACTAGCATGACAGTAGTGGGTGATACATAGAAGGGTTTGCTGCTCCTGATTTCTGTCCAGTGATCCGTACAGTGTAATGTTTGTGCTTGAACAACAGGTAGGAACAGGATCAGGTTCATCTGTCATGCCATCCTCATTTAAGCAGCTGTCAGCATATGCCTTTGGGGTTGACATATAAAGAATGGCTAGTTAGTCAGAAGTGCTAGAGGACTGGTTGTGTATACAGAATGAAACAGAAGAAGAGGGAATAAAATTGAAACAGCGTTGTGATTGTATTTCCATGATGTAGAGTTGTGGTCTATTTTAAATGACTGGCATGAAACTGTCAAAGAGTGAAACAGATTTCTTTGTACTGTAGGTGATATAATGCAGTAAGTTTGATAAAATATTGCCTGTGGGTTTCAGCTACTTATAGACATTGCTGAGTTGTATCTCCTTCTAACCGTAGAAAAATAATTACGCCTCAAATTTCAAATTAAAAGCTGCAATACTTCGTATAGCAGATCTGTTAGCGTAGTTATGTATCATTTATAAGCAAGGAGATGAAATTTTCCATTGGCTGTAGCCTGTGTTAATATTGCAGCCAAATATAAATGGTGGTTTGTTCACCACATTTCACAACGCTGTATACAATCTCTCCTTTATCCCACCTGAAGGTTGTCACTTGTATGCAAGTCTTTGCTCCAAATGGTTCACAGACATACTCTGATAGACTATTGAAATAGCTATTCTTACCAGTAAGCACAACGTTCATAACAGTGGGCTCTGTGATTATGACCATGAGGATTATCAAATCAAAACAATTTCTTGCTATCATCCTCACTCTCAATGAAATATTTCTATATCATAAGGTATACTCTCATAATTTTTCAGTAAGCTGCTGCAGAACTAGTTGAAGTACTAATAATGTACTTGATCCAACAGAATTGGCTTCAGCCCCTGTGTGGAATGAAGGAAATAGCAGGCCAGGGCCCTGATGTCTGCACTGAAACGCTCTTAGCCAAATTTAATATCGAGTTTGATTGCGATTCCCATTAAAATGTCAAATAACCTGCTGATGTTTGCTGTTCAGCTTTTCACCAAAAGAATGAACATTTTGTGTTCTGCTACCAGTCGCCATTCTGGCCCCCAGCAAGTGTCCACACTTAGAAAATTGCAAGTGGCTAAATTCTAAAAGCCATAAATAGTAAAGAAAGCATGAAAGTAGGGACCAGAAGAGTTAGTTTCAAGTCCTGCTCTAGAATTTGATGGTCAAATTCTTAACACATTCCAAACGCAGCCACACCGCTTGAGTATCAACCTGTAAATACTTCAATCAGATGCCGATAGTAGGTAGCAGCAGTGAGAGAGATTCCTGGTCAGCCATGTTATGGCAAGAAAGGCCTTGACAATCACTGTTCGTTGTTATGGATGATAATATGCATGTGGTCACAGCAACAGTGTGAGAAACAAAGCTCACTCACTTAATAATTTTAGTCCGAGACAAGATCTGAATCAGCAGTGTCATTTATTTTACTCTTGCAAGAGGGTGTGGTGTCCACTGTCCACAAGGCAGGGACACACACACACTGACTTCAAACTAGTACACAACATTTATGAAATTTGGTTTCCATTCTCTCCTCCCATTGCTCCTCCTCTGTTTACATCACCCACCTCTCTAAGACCGGCGCCCATTACTCTTGTTCATCTCTTGCCTTATCCAGCCTTGTCTGTGACAAAATGTTTATTTCTGGCCTCACAAAGCTGTTTAACGACATCCTGCTGTGGGCCATTGTTAGGTATATCCTCCCTTACTTGTTATGCCCTTATGACTTCTTGATTGTGGTTTGTTCTTGTTTTTGTAGAAGTGGGAAACAGATGCTTATAACTACCGTTTGTACAAGCATATCTAGCTTAACCCCCTCCCCTCACAGCACCTTATCTATTTGTCTGTAACTTCTATCATTCTTTGCAGGCACATTTCAGCTAATACAAAAACAATTATGTATTTCCTTCACATAGTTTCCATTCTTGTTGACTTAGCTCTTGGCTGAAACAATTATACACTGGTGCGAATGCATTTACCTTGCATAAGTAAATATGATTGCAGAAGTAACACGACTTTACCTATATCCCACAACAGGACAAAGTTAACTGGGTGGGTGCCTGGATCAGATTGGTGCCAACAGCATGGGGTTTGATCCTCTTTTAGTTGTTGCAGATACAGGACCTGCTCTACTTTCCTACCTTTAGTAATAGTCAACTGCCTTCCAGAGAAGGTAAAAACAATGACTGCAGATGCTGGAAACCAGATTCTGGATTAGTGGTGCTGGAAAAGCGCAGCAGTTCAGGGAGCTTCTGAGGAGCAGTAAAATCGACATTTTGTGCAAAAGCCCTTTATCAGGAATACAGGCAGAGTGCCTGAAGGGTGGAGAGATAAATGAGAGGAGGGGGTGGGGGGTGGGACGGAGGAGGAGAAAGTAGCATAGAGTACAATAGGTGAGTGGGGGTGGGGATGAAGGTGATAGATCAGGGAGGAGGGTGGGGGAAGGTAGCAAAGAGTACAATGGATGGATGGGGGTGGGATGAAGATGATAGGTCAGAGAGGAGGGTGGAGTGGATAGGTGGAAAAGAAGATAGGCAGGTATGACTAGTCATGGGGACAGTGCTGAGCTGGAAGTTTGGAACGGGAGTGAGGTGGGGGAAGGGAAATGAGGAAACTGTTGAAGTCCACATTGATGCCCTGGGGTTGAAGTGTTCCAAGGTGGAAGATGAGGAGTTCTTCCCCCAGGCGTCGGGTGGTGAGGGAGCGGTGGTGAAGGAGGCCCAGGACCTCCATGTCCTCGGCAGAGTGGGAGGGGGAGTTGAAATGTTGGGCCACAGGGCGGTGTGGTTGATTGGTGCAGGTGTCAATGTGGACTTCAATAGTTTCCTCATTTCCCCTTCCCCCACCTCATCCTAATTCCAAACTTCCAGCTCAGCACTGTCCCCATGACTTGTCCTACCTGCCTATCTTCTTTTCCACCTATCCACTCCATCCTCCTCTCTGACCTACCACCTTTATCCCACCCCTATCCACCCATTGTGCTCTTTGCTACCTTCGCCCCCTCCTCCCTGACCTATCACCTTCATCCCCACCCCTACACACCTATTGTACTCTATGCTACTTTCTCCCCACCTCCACCCTCCTCTCATTTATCTCTCCACCCTTTAGGCTCTCTGCCTTTATTCCTGACGAAGGGCTTTTGCCCAAAACTTTGATTTTTCTGCTCCTCGGATGCTGCCTGACCTGCTGTGCATTTCCAGCACCACTAATCCAGAATATGCCTTCCTGAGAAGAAGAATAGAAAAGCTGATACTTATTAATCATAATCTAAACAGATTCTCAAAGTAATAGCTATAGAATAAACTGGTCCTCTACAGCTGATGTGAAGCACTGGGTGTTTGCTGGGGATGGGTAAAAGAACAGAAAGGACTGTAGCTTTGAATGAGTTAGAGGCATTTCCTGTGAACTCTACTTTTCTCCAAAATATATCATCAGGTTTTCATGGATGCTAAGATTTATTCCAATGGTCCCTAGTTCATGATTTAGATTATTAATATCATCATATCTCCTTTCTTCCCTAGGTGATGGCAGCTATGCCAAGGATGCAAAGTTGAAAACACCAACCTCCTTGGCTGTTTCTCCAGATGGCACATTATATATAGCGGACCTTGCCAATATCCGCATCCGAGCTGTGAGCAGGAATAAACCACGCTACAATCACTTGAATGTATATGAAGTGGCTTCACCAGCAGATCAAGAGCTGTATCTCTTGAATGTTAATGGGACCCACTTGAATACCTTGAATCTAATAACAGGGGACTATGTTTACAACTTCAGCTACACCAGTGAGGGTGATCTTAGCTCCATCACTGGCAACAATGGTGATTCACTACATATTCGGAGAGATGCTAATGGTGTACCTCTCTGGCTCGTGGTGCCTGGTGGTCAGGTATATTGGCTCACTATCAGCAACAATGGGGCCTTGAAAAGAGTATCTGCCAAGGGCCTTGACTTAGCAATGATGACATACCATGGCAACACCGGTCTGCTAGCAACAAAGAACAATGAAAATGGCTGGACAACAGTTTACGAGTAAGATATTGTTAGTGTTGCTAATATTTTTGATTTCTGTTTATAAAGTTTACACTTGCTGCAATAATAGAGTCACATATTTTTGTACTGCAAATATTGCAATATAAAAGTTCACAATTAACATTTGGGAATTAATTTTAATCCGCACTACCTGTATATAACAGGATGAGTGAAGGGTTGGGAGGGCCTATAAATTGAAGCATATTGCCTTTTGAATCCATTTTCACTGAAGTCCAGTTGGCCATCATTTTAACTGCTGATTGCAGTTTGGTGGCTTGATACCTGTCAGGGACCCCATGACAATGGGTCCAAATCAGACAACGGGATCTCTAATGCACTTTAACCCAAGAAAGCCACTCCCAGCTGAATACACAATGGAAGCAGTACCTATGAATACTGGGAATCTAAAATAAAAATAGAAAATTCTGTAAAACACAGCAGGTCTGGTAACATTTGTGGAGAGAGTAAAACAGAATTAATAGTTCAGGTGATGACTATTTGTCAAACTTGAAAGGTAATTCTGTTTTTTTCCACAGGTATTGCATAACCTGCTGAGTACTGCCAGAATTTTCTATATTTACGCTAGGTTAGTGGCTGTCTAAAAGAATGAAAAGCCCCCTCGCCCCAGTTTAAGTGAAAAAGAGTTCCCTTTCTGGACCTCCATTCATGCCAAAGGTAGTTCTGCATCTTCTCCGTGCTCTTATTGATCTCTCATGGCTCTGTTTGAGCTTGCCAGTCTCTATTCATCTAAATTACTCAGTATTGTTTTTTCTGGATTTTTCCCCAATAATGTTGTGGGCCTTAATTAAGAGTTGAAAGCCATCCAGCAACAATTGCCATAAGGCAGTCTTTTTTAGATTACTTACAGTGTGGAAACAGGTCCTTCGGCCCAACAAGTCCACACCGACCCTCCAAAGCGCAACCCACCCAAACATTTACCCCTTCACCTAACACTAAGGGCAATTGAGCATGGCCAATTCACCTGGCCTGCACATCTTTGGATTGTGGGAGGAAACTAGAGCACCTGGAGGAAACCCACACAGACACGGGGAGAACGTGCAAACTCCACACAGTCAGCTGCCTGAGACGGTAATTGAACCCAGGTCTCTGGCACTGTGAGGCAGCAGTGCTAAACCCTGTGCCACCGTGCCACCCTCTACACATGTTAGCATTTTAATTTTTTGCATATCAAGATATCAAAGTAGAGGAAACTAGGTGTCAGGACCAGACAAAATAGGGCAAGTACCATATATAATTGAGTAATGGTCAAATTGTTTGACTACTTTTGAAGGTTAAATTTATGGGGTCGAATATTACATGGATGCTACTTTTGAGGGCCTGAAATTCATTCCCGTCAAAATTCATACCACATCATTAGCAGAAGCCCAATTTATCTCTAAGTGAATAAAGAAGAAAAACAATGGCTTATAGTAATTCTGAAAACCCGGAACAGAACACAACGGCCAGCAGACTGGAAGACCAGGAGCAGAGTGGAACAACCGGCAGACTGGAAACTGGAACAGGACGTGACGACCAGCACATCCTGTTGATCTGTTATCTGTGAAGAACTAGGGTTGATTTTTACATGAGATATATGCAAAATTCCAAATTATTTAGTCAAAAATAGGGGTTTGACTTTTACACGAGATTGACTATTACTCAAGTATATACGGTAACTAAATTTCACCTTAACTAATCTTATTGAAGGATTATGAAATTAATAGTGCAAAGATTGAGTTGATAGCTTAACTTGGGAGCATCAATTAAATATTAAATCAGGTAGAGAAAAAGAAATACAGGGAGTGGGAGGAAGATCCAATGAAGAGAGAAAACAAATAGGAAGGAAAACGAAACCAAAAACAGAAAATGCTGGAAAAATTCAGCAAGTCTGGCAGCATCTGTGGAGTGAAAACAGAGTTGACACTTTGTGTCCAGAGACCCTTCTTTAGAACAAAATAGAAATAAGAAAAAAATAGTAGAACAGAAGTAGAAAGGAAAACTAAATTTAACCACAAGTTTAAAGAAATAAACACTAATGTGAATGCTGGGAATTTGAGCCCTGAGCTTTGCAGTTTCAAAAACCCCAATAATATTTAGAACATGAAGGAATAAAATGCCACGCTTGGAATAGTTAATGTTCGGTACGAGAGGGGTTACTTGATAATAATTAAGAGTTATGACATTGTTAGAAAGAGCACTTTAATAAGAATTGACAAAGCTGTATTTTCTGAAGTAGGTTTAATTCCAGCAACTTGTGCTGTTCAACACATTTTGGACTGTGAGGCTGACAGCAGGATGATGTGTTTGAAAAACTTGTCATGGAGTAGCATATGTAGAACAGCAAGTTTTAAATTGCACTATCTATGAAGTTTCTGAATCACTTGTGAATAAATAGCGGTGAGCACCATTAAACTCATTATTACTGTGACAGCAGATTCTGGCTGATTACCTCAAATATATCTTATGAAAATTCCATCTTCTGCCTGTTTATCATTCAAAAAATCCTATATGCTTCTTCATAGCTTTACTTGAAGACATCTTCACTTTTGAGGAAGCCCTCCAGCCTTCACATCTTAAACATGTTTTGAGAGATTATTACCAATGCCTAAATCTATATCATCTGTACCTGCAGAGAGCAAAAATGGACCAAGCACTGAACCCTGAAATGTAGAACTTCCAATGCTTCTTTAGTCAGAGTGAAACCTTTACACTGACGCATCATTTCAGCATCAAAATGCAACTTCAGTACGTGTTAGTTGCTTGTATTTGACCGGAAAGGACTCAATGTGGTGAAGGCCCTTTTTCTGTGTTGTAGGCCTCCATATTTCTCTTGCTTTATTTCCTATTTTGTTTAGGTTAGATTCTTTAAAGTATGGAAGACCCAATAAGACCACACCAACCCTCCGAAGAATAATCCACTCCCATATTTTACCCCTGACGAATGCACCTAACACAATGGGCACTTTTGCATGGCCAAGTCACATGACCTGCACATCTTTGTTCTCTAAGACAAAGCCAGAGCACCCGGAAAAATCCCACACAGACACAGGGAGAATGTGCAAACTCCACAAGGCAGTCACACAGGATGGGAATCAAATCTGGGTTCCTAGCGCTGTGAGGCAGCAGTGCTAACCACTGAGCCACTGTGCTGCCCCCATCTGACTGATCCTTTCACTACACTTGTTTTGAGAGACACCTCAACAAATGCTTCATGAAATTCATATCCATTTCTACTTCACTCTCTTTTATCTAGCCTCATCAAAAAAAATCTCTATTTACATCACAAAACCTGCATTAACAAATCAATTCCAATTATACTTGATATTTTTCATGTTTTTATTTCAATGCAAGTTTCACTATATAGTATACACTCAACAATTCAGTTATATTGGTGCTGATAACAAGTGCATTCTTGATGTAACCAAACAGCAAATTTAGTTTGAGCCATGAAAATTATTTAAAGAAAAAAAGTAAGCTTCATTTCATTGCAATTTGACTTACTGCTTGTTGACTAATCTTTTTTCCAGTTAGGAAAATGTGCCACCCACCTTTTCATTTCCTTTCAAAATTTTCTGTTCACAATTTGTTATGGCTACTATGTGTGTGCTTGTGCTTGGCATTCCTAATTTTCTGATATATAGATATTCAAGCATGGGTCTGCTGATTTTCAGAGTCCCTGTCGTTCATACTTAAGGTCTGTCAATCATCTGCTAGTACTTGACATTATCAATCTCTCAGCGCTTAGCGTTGGCTTCTTTCCCATCCCTCTAAGTAAAATGCAGCCTTATCCTTCTAACCAATTCAGATTTTCTCCTTTCACTAGCCTCCTTGACCAGAAATACAACATAAGTGTTCAAAGTGGTATACAAATGCCACTCAAGCATAATATTATGAACAGATAATCTGTTTGTTCTATACAAATGGATAATTCAATTCATGACATTTAGAAATGCTCATTAAGTGCAAGGTCTTTGATACAGCTAGATGAACATGTTACTGTTTGAAGTAATTCTGGGTCTATTTCATGTGTGCCAAAGGGGTAATTGAGGACCAGAGATCCTTAGGAAAAAAAATTAATGAAATCAAACTAAAAATGACTCTCAAAAAGAAACAGTAACGCCAATCTAATGGCACAGATTCAGATGGATTTGTGTGTAATTAAACAGTAGTCATCCAAACAAACATATTCTTCTGGTTCTGGTGTGCTATATTCTCCTGATATGCAGTTGCATTTGCAAAACAATCTCCTGTGAAAATGTTCAGAAAATGAGAATATAGCACACAATAAAAAGTCTCGCTGGCAGGATGTGTTAATAGGAAATGCATTTTCCCTTCTGAACCCATGATTTCCATAAATCATATAATGTGGATACATTCTAAATGTCTAGCTATGATTTACAAAAAAATGCAGTTTATTTTCAGAGATCTAACATGCTGCAATTTTTTTCAAGAACTGATTTTCAATTAACAGAAACAGAACAATGTTATGACAAGTGGAATGAAGTGTCAAACAGAATATTAACTATGAGGGAGTTAATATGTAATTCAAAAGATTCAGGACAAGACGTGGAGCTGAATGTCCCCATTTTCAGTGGAAGGGTATTTTAGGATGCGATTCACGGTGTCCAGGCTGCCATGTCTCAGATTGACTTTTCTCATGCAAACATCAGTCTTCGGCTTATTAGTCATGCAGCCTTAGGCTCTGGGCGTCTCCTTTGGGGAATCATACAGCAGGAAAAATGGAGGTTTTCACCACTACTACATGATGTTCACACCATTGGCACCATCATTAAATCGCAGCTCCATGACATTCCAGCTGTTGCAAGCTAGGAACTGCCACCCATATGCCTTCCTACATTGTGATCCCAAAAGATGTGATCAAGATGGCAATTTAATTCCTCACTTTGCTGGCAGGGATTGGGGGTGATGGATGGATGGGATGTGAGAGGAGAGGACAGTGCTATCTCCTGCTGACCTGTAAAAGATCTCAAGTCATCACACCCTGCTAACTTGATCTGAGAAAGTGGGCAGCTGACTGTAGGTTTTTGAGTGAAACACCATCCTAGCAAGTGCAGGAAGAAAATTACTGATCTCTTACCCTCAACAAGGATAGGTTCCATCAGCTAGGAGAAAGTGAGGACTGCAGATGCTGGAGATCAGAGCTGAAAAATGTGTTGCTGGAAAAGCTTCCAGAAGAAGGGCTTATGCCCGAAACATCGATTCTCCTGCTCCTTGGATGCTGCCTGACCTGCTGTGCTTTTCCAGCAACACATTTTTCAGCTAGGTTCCATCAGCTGCCTGCCTCCCCTCTGGGCTAAAATACAATGGGAGTCACAATGGCTGTCAGAGTCTAAAAAAACATGAACAGAGTGAGGACTAATTATGAAGCTAAGATGGAGTACCGTGTTCAGTTCTGGTCGCCTCATTATAGGAAGGGTGCGAAAGCTTTAGAGAGGGTGCAGACAAGATTTACCACGATGATGCCTAGACTGGAAGGCATGTCTTATGAAGAAAGGTTGAGAGAGCTACAGCTTTTCTCATTGGAGTGAAGAAGAATGATACGATAGAGATCTACAAGATGGTGAGAGGCATAAATACAATGGCTAGCTAGAGACTTTTCCCCAGGGCAGAAATAGCTATCATGAGGGGGTGTAATTTTAAGGTGAATGAAGAGGTTTAAGAGAAGATGTAAGTGGTAGGTTCTTCACACAGAAAGTGGTGGGTGCCAGGAATGCATTGCCAGCAGTGATAGCAGAGCCAGATACACTCGGGACATTTAAGTAACTTGGAAGATCGTAAAATGTTGGGTATGTAGGTTAGTTTGACCTTAGAGTAGGATAAAAGGTCAGCACAACATCTTTGGCAAAAGGCCTATACTGTGCTGTCCTGTTCGAAGTTCTATATTCTATATTTCGGAGACATGGATGCAGCAAGGACAGGAATGATTTTTGCAGGTTCTGAAGTTTAGATGTTTCAGTAAGAACAGGGAAGGTGGTAAAAGAGGGGGAGGTGTGACATTGTTAGTCAGGCGCAGCAGGTCAGGCAGCATCTAAGGAACAGGAGAATCGACATTTCAGGCATAAGCCCTTCTTCAGGAACCTTCTTCTGGCTTATGCCCGAAACGTCGATTCTCCTGTTCCTTGGATGCTGCCTGACCTGCTGCGCTTTTCCAGCAACACATTTTCAGCTCTGATCTCCAGCATCTGCAGTCCTCACTTTCTCCCCATTGTTAATCAAGGTCAGTATTACGGTGGCAGGAAGGACGTTTGATGAGGACTCGACTACTGAGGTTGTATTGACTGAGGTTAGAAACAGGAAAGGCGAGGTCACCCTGTTGGGAATTAACCATAGGCCTCTGAAAGGTTCCAGAGATGTAGAGGAAAGGATTGTAAAGATGATTCTAGATAAGAGCGAAAGTAACAGGGTAGTTGTTATGGGGATTTTAACTTTCCAAATATTGATTGGAAACACTGTAGTTCAAGTACTTTAGATGGGTCAGTTTTTGTCCAATGTGTGCAAGAGGGTTTCCTGACACAGTATGTAGACAATCAAACAAGAGGTGAGACGACATTGGATTTGAAAGTGGGTAATGATCCAGGCCAGGTATTAGATTTGGAGGTAGGTGACAGTGACCACGATTTGGTTATGATTTGTAGATGCCGGTGTTGGACTGGGGTGTACAAAGTTAAAAATCACAACACCAGGTTATAGTCCAACAGGTTTAATTGGAAGCACACTAGCTTTCAGAATGATGCTCCTTCATCAGATGATAGTTATAGTCCAACCTGGTGTTGTGTGATTTTTAACTTTGAAAATAGATAAGTCACCTGGCTGGATGGGATTTATCCTAGGATATCCTGGGAAGCCAGGGAGGAGATTGCAGATCCTTTGGCTTTGATCTTTATATCAGCATTATCTACAGGAATAGTGTCAGAAGATTGGAGGATAGTAAATGTTGTCCCCTTGTTCAAGAAGGGGAGTAGAGATATCCTCAACAATTGTAGACCAGTGAGCCTTATTTTGGTTGTAGGTAAAGTGTTGGAAATGATTATAAAACATTGGATTTGTAATCATCGAGAAAGAAATAGTTTGATTATGGATAGTCAACCCGGTTTTATGAAGGGGGTAGGTTGTGCCTTACAAGCCTTATTGAGTTCTTTGAGAAGGTGACCAAACAGATGGATGAGGGTAAAGCTGTTGATGGATTTCAGGAAATAATTTGATAAGGTTCCCCATGATAAGCTATTGCAGAAAGTATGAAAGCATGGGATTGAGGGTGATTTAGCGGTTTGGATCAGAAATTGGCTAGTTGTAAGAAAACAAAGAGTGGTGGTTGATGGGAAATGTTCATTCTGGAATTCAGTTACTAGTGATGTACCCCACGGATCTGTTTTGAGGCTGCTGCTATTTGTCATTTTTATAAATGACCTGGATGAGAGTGTAGAAGGATGGGTTAGTAAATTTGTGGATGACACTAAGATCGGTGGCGTTGTGGATAGTGTGGAAGGATGTTGCAGATTACAGAGGGGCATAGATAAGCTGCAGAGCTGGGCTGAGAGGTGACAAATGGAGTTTAATGTGAAAAAGTGTGAAGTGATTCACTTTGGAAGGAGCAATGGGAACACAGAATACTGGGCAAATGGTAAGATTCTTGATAGTGTGGATGAGCAGAGATCTCCTGAAAGTTGCTACCCAGATTGATGGGGTTAAGAAGACACATAGTATGTGAGCTTTCATTAGTAGATGGATTGGGTTTCAGAGTCATGAGGTCATGTTGCATCTGTACAAAACTCTGGTGCAGTCGCACTTGGAGTATTGCGTACAGTTCTCGTTGTCACATTATTTGAAGGATGTGGAAGCATTGGAAAAGGTGTAGAGGAGATTTACCAGGATGTTGTCTGCTATGGAAGGAAGGTCTTATGAGGAAAGGCTGGGAGACTTGAGGCTGTTTTCGTTAGAGAGAAGGAGGTTGAAAGGTGACTCAATAGAGACACACAAGATGATCACAAGATTAGATAGGGTGGACAGTGAGAGCCTTTTTCCTCAATGGTGATGGCTAGCATGAGGGGACATAGCTTTAAATTGAGGGAAGATAGATATAGGACAGATGTCAGAGGTAGGTTCTTTACTCAGAGAATGCCCTGGTTACAACTGTAGTAGACTCGCCAAATTTAAGGGCTTTTAAATAGTCATTGGATAAACATATGGATGATAATGGAACAGTGTAGGTTATGTGGGTTTCAGATTGCTTTCACAGATTGGTGCAACATCAAGGATCGAAGGGCCTGTATTGCAAAGTAATGTTCTATGGTCTATGGATTCTGTGTAGTTGCAGGAGATGCATGAATGCCTCCATGCAGAAAGCAACCTGGCAGAAGCAGGGCCTGGGAGAGATATCTTGGACCCCAGTACTGCTCCTGACCCAGCCTCCAAGCGGGGGACAGGGTGAGGTGCAGAGACAGTTCGGAATTTGGGAGGATGCAATGAGTGAGAGTCATTGAGTGGTCATGATGTATATAACAGTGAGGATTGTAGTGCAGTGGAAGAGTTTGGCTCAACCACCTTCATCAATGACCCTCCATCCATCATAGGGTCAGAAGTGGGAATGTTCACTGACAATTGCACAATGTTCAGCATCATTCAAAACTCCTCAGATATTGAAGCTGTCCATGTTCAAGTGTAACAAAATCTGGATAATATTCAGTCTGAGTTTAAGAAGTGACAAGTAACATTCATGCCACTCAAATGTCAGGCAATGACCATCACCAATAAGTATAAGACGCATTGCAGAAATTCACCAAAGATCATCAGATAGCACCTTCCAAACCAACAGCTACTTCCATTTAGAAGGACAAGGGCAGCTAATAAATGAGAACACAACCACCTGCAAGTTGCTCTCCAAACTACTTACCATCATGACTTGAAAATATATCACTATTCCTTTACTGTCACTGGGTCAAAATCCTGGAATTCCTTCCCTAAAGGTATTGTGGATCAACCCACAGCAGGTGCACTGCAGTGGTTCAAGAAGGCAGCTCCCCACCCTTCTCAAGGGCAACAAGGACAGGCAATAAATGCTGACCCAGCCAGTAACACCCACATCCCAGGGATAATTTTAAAAAAGACCAAAACTGCACACAGTATTCACAATGTGCTCTTAAAAGTACCCTATATAACTCAAGCAGAACATTCTTACTTTTATATTCAATTCCTCTTGTAATGAAGGATAGCATTCCATTCACCATCTTGATGACATGTACCTACATAACAACCTGTTGTGACTCATGTATTAGCACATCGAAATCACTCTACACTTCAGACTTCCTCAGTCTTTCTGAATGTAAATGTTACCCTGCTTTTGCACTCTTTCTGCTAAAATGAAAAGCTTCACTTTTCCCACATTATGCTCCATCTGGCAGATTTTTTTCCCACTCATCAACTTAACTACATCCATCTGTAGCTACCAGACATCACGATTGCAATGTACTTTTTCACCCATCTTGGTGTTATCAGTGAATTTAATGACCCTGCCTTCACTTGCCTCATCTGTTTGTTGAAATATGTTGTAAAAAGTTGAAGCCCTGGCACAGATCCCCGTCAAGCAGCTCATCCAGTTCCTACGCAGGGGTTTAGCCATGGTTAGCCATCTCATGATCTGACCAGGTCCCTGCAGTCTGAGCATTGGGCTAGGATCAGTTCTGCAAGTCAAATGTAAGCAGTCTAGGAATTATTGGTAGGTCAGTTGACATGTTGTGGAGACATTAGTCTGGGGTGGTGTGAACCAGCGTGGAATTACGGCAGCCCATGATTGGGTGGGCTAGTGTTTTGTACATTGAGACAAAGAGAGAAATTAACTATGATGGAATTCATTTGAAGTACAGTCAATGGGAATGCATGAGCAGGAGAGCTGATAAAGTGTCCCCATTGAGTGAGGAGGAAGCACGGAGACAGGGTGAGGTGCAGAGACAGTTCGTAACTTTGGAGGATGCAATGAGTGAGAGTCATTGAGTGGTCATGATGTATATAACAGTGAGGATTGTAGTGCAGTGGAAGAGTTTGAGCGAGTGATGGCCCTCACTACCCACCCAAGGAGCAGGGGAAGCAGAGAAAACATTCTAGTGCTTTCACTGCTGCAGGGCAAAGAAGATCATCAGCTTTCTTGCTGTACTGTTGAGCATCGGTTCAATACAATTTGTGTCCAGACTGCTCTTTCTATCCAGCATGGCTCGGTCCAGTGGTCTGGCCTCCTGTGGTGGTCAACTGATAAGAAGACTTCATTTCCTTCTCTCCATCAACTTGTCCTCCAAAACATCCAGGACCTGTCCCTGAAGTGAGGAGTGAGATCTCATTTCTTCTGGGTAATGTTCCCGACTCAAGCACTGCAGTGAGAGAGGTATTCTTGACTGGCAGCATGTTTCAAAGCAATTCTGTTCAAATTCAAGGACATGCACAAGCAATCTTCCATGCAAATATAAATAGGTTTCTTTTATATGTGTTTTGAATGGCCAAATCATGTCATCATCAACTCACCAATACTTCTTTTACAGCACTTTCCAAACCTTGATCTCTGGAAGGACAATACTAGCAAATGCATGAGAACACACTTTTCCTCCAAGTGACATAGTATCCTGAGTTGAAACTATTCCATCACTGGTGCTGTGTCAAATTCTTGGAACTCCCTTGCTGGTATCACTGTGCATGCAGCTGTAACACATGGACTGCAGCAGTTCAAGGAAGCAGCTCTTCATTTGTTTCTCAAGGAAGTTTAGGATAGGCAATAAATGCTGGCCTAGCAACTGATGCCCACATCCTATGAACAAATAAAACAAACATCCAATTTGAACTTCCTGTGATAAAACACATTTCACATTCCACCTACACTGCAGACTCATTTAATGCATGCTCACAGCGATTCCACTCTGGATTGCATACACAGTGATGACTTTGTTGTAAGTCACATGATCAATGACAGGGATCATCTTGATTTTGTTCACCAGAAACTCGTAGTTGATTCCTTTGTTCTGTTTTCTTTCTTTGTGCATTCCCTCCTGATATGTGTCTCCTGTTCACTTTTTTGAACGCATCTATGTGGGACTTCTGTCAGACATTAACACACAGAATGTAAGTTTCAAAAGAGCACATGAACTTCTTTGATTCAATGATTGGCTGTTGGTTTGTCATATAGAACTTCTTCCCAACACATGATTTAATCAGCTTCTGCTGATTTCAACCAGTTCACTATGATTAAAGGTTTTATTCAACTCAAGTTGTTCTATTCAATTACAGTATCATTACAATTAATAAATATCAATGTAATTAACAAGTATTGCAACTTTCTCGTTTCCACACAACAAACAGTGCTTTGAACTCACTGCCTCTGCATGACACATTTCCTTACATCCTAAACTGATAATTTGATTGAGTGCATTCAATTAGTGGTGAAGCCCAGACAACAGCCACTCAGCTCCAATATCTTACACAGGTGCTTAGCTGCCCAGTCAAGAGATCCAAAAATCCCAAGTCATGAACAATATCAGTCTGCTTCACGTTTGGCAGGGTAGATGGGCTGCTGAATGCCAGGGGAGTTATGTTTCCAGTGTTTGCTAGTGGAACCTTTGATCAGTCTCTGTTAATGCAGAAGTACCTGACACTATTAGCTATTTGGTGAAAGGATTCAATCTCTGGATCCGATCAACATGAAGGAACTGTCATTGACTTTGGCTAATATTCAAGTGCTCCAGACTCCAATCAAAAAGAAACCAGAAACCCTAGCTCTTGTATCTATCAAGGAGAATTAGGAGAGATTTGTATATATTGATGCATCTGACTGCTGTAAGATTTCCACCGCCTATAACTAAAACAAAATCCTAAATGAATGCTGAAACATTCAGAACAATAGATGATCCAAGAATTAATTTGTGTTAGTCCAATGCTCCACAATCATTTTGCTATAATTTTAATGTTTCTTGCCTTCTATGTATACTATGTCAACATAATTAGCATGTGATTGAGATTAATCGTGTTCTTAGTTACTGCATTGCCATGATAAAACAAATGAAATCCTGATGCCACAGCTACCTGTGTATATGTCCTTTCTGTCAGATACTCTGGTAGAAAAGATGGACTGTTTTTCAATCGTTGCTACAGTCTAGTCACTTTACGCTATGAATGATTGAAATAAATCCTATTGCACAACAGGAAATATCCGCTTTTGCTTAAAGCAAAGTGCCTTTCAAAAATTCTTCCTTAACGTTTCTGTATCCTCTAAGTCCAGTGGTGTAGTGTGCCCTCTACTGGCTTACATCCCATTAACAGAAACTCTGACTGCGATTGCACATGCTACTCATTTGAAAGAGATCCCTGGCTGGATTTCAATTTTCTTGATGTCAATTTGATTATGGCACCAGTGATCTGTGGAACACCAGTGTATCATCAAGCAGGCTAAGTGACCAACCACATGGAAGAATTCTCACGAATAAAGTAGGAACCATTTGTCCTGAATTTTCCAATGGCCAGATAATCATTTTTGCAGCATATTCTGGATTAGTGGTGCTGGAAGAGCACAGCAGTTCAGGCAGCATCCAAAGTGCAGCGAAATCGAAGTTTCGGGCAAAAGCCAAATCAGGAATAAAGGCAATGAGCCTGAAGCGTGGAGAGATAAGCTAGAGGAGGGTGGGGGTGGGGAGAAAGTAGCATAGAGTACAATGGGTGAGTGGGGGAGGGGATGAAGGTAATAGGTCAGAGAGGAAAGGGTGGAGTGGATAGGTAGAAAAGATGATAGGCAGGTAGGACAAGTCCGGACAAGTCATGGGGACAGTGCTGAGCTGGAAGTTTGGAACTAGGGTGAGGTAGGGGAAGGGGAAATGAGGAAACTGTTGAAGTCCACATTGAACCACATTGAAGCCCTGGGGTTGAAGTGTTCCAAGGTGGAAGGTGAGGCGTTCTTCCTCCAGGCGTCTGGTGGTGAGGGAGCGGCGGTGAAGGAGGCCCAGGACCTCCATGTCCTCGGCAGAGTGGAGGGGGAGTTGAAATGGTGGATCACGGGGCGGTGTGGTTGATTGGTGCGGGTGTCCCGAAGATGTTCCCTCTGCTAGGAGACGCCCAGTCTCCCCAATGTAGAGGAGACCGCATCGGGAGCAACAGATACAATAAATGATATTAGTGAATGTGCAGGTAAAACTTTGATAGATGTGGAAGGCTCCTTTAGGGCCTTGGATAGAGGTGAGGGAGGAGGTGTGGGCAAAGGTTTTACAGTTCCTGCGGTGGCAGGGGAAAGTGCCAGGATGGGAGGTTGGGTTGTAGGGGGCAAGGACCTGACCAGGTAGTCACGGAGGAAACGGTCTTTGCAGAAGGCGGAAATGGGTGGGGAGGGAAATATATCCCTGGTGGTGGGGTCTTTTTGGAGGTGGCGGAAACATCGGCGAATGCCGATAATTTGGTTTATGCGAAGGTTTGTAGGGTGGAAGGTGAGCACCAGAGGCGATCTGTCCTTGTTATGGTTGGAGGGGTGGGGTTTGAGGGCAGAGGTGCGGGATGTGGACGAGATGCGTTGGAGGGCATCTTTAACCACGTGGGAAGGGAAATTGCGGTCTCTAAAGAAGGAGGCCATCTGGTGTGTTCTATGGTGGAACTGGTCCTCCTGGTAGCAGAAACGGTGGAGGCGGAGGAATTGGGAATACAGGGTGGCATTTTTGCAAGAGGTAGGGTGGGAAGAGGTGTAATCCAGGTAGCTGAGGGAGTCGGTGGGTTTGTAAAAAATGTCAGTGTCAAGTCAATCATCATTAATGGAAATGGAGAGGTCCAGGAAGGGAAGGGAGGTGTCAGAGATGGTCCAGATTCCCTCCTCACCTCTTTCCCCCTTCCGCAAAGACTGTTCCCTCCGTGACTACCTGGTCAGGCCCACACCCCCCTACAACCCACCCTCCCATCCTGGCACTTTCCCCTGCCACCGCAGGAACTGTAAAACCTGTGCCCACCTCCTCCCTCACCTCTATCCAAGGCCCTAAAGGAGCCTCCCACATCCATCAAAGTTTTACCTGCACATCCACTAATATCATTTATTGTATCCTTTGCTCCCGATGCGGTCTTCTCTACATTGGAGAGACTGGGGTCTCCTAGCAGAGTGCTTTAGGGAACATCTCCAGGACACCCGCACCAATCAACCACACCGCCCCGTGGCCCAACATTTCAACTCCCCCTCTCACTCTGCCAAGGACATGGAGGTCCTGGGCCTCCTTCTCCACCGCTCCCTCACCACCAGACGCCTGGAGGAAGAACGTCTCATCTTCCGCCTCGGAACACTTCAACCCCAGCACATCAATGTGGACTTCAACAGTTTCCTCATTTCCCCTTCCCCCACCTGACCCATTGTACTCTATGTTAATTTCTCCCCACCCCCACCCTCCTCTAGCTTATCTCTCCATGCTTCAGGCTCACTGCCTTTATTCCTGATGAAGGGCTTTTGCCCGAAACGTCGATTTCGCTGCACTTTGGATGCTGCCTGAACTGCTGTGCTCTTCCAGCACCACTAATCCAGAATCTGGTTTCCAGCATCTGCAGACATTGTTTTTACCCCATTTTTGCAGCATAGACTAGATATGCACATTGGGACCTTGCAGAATCCTACACAGTGCAGACTCCAAGGGAAAAGAAGTTGGAAATTCCACGAGATAATTCTCCTGCGCCTGGAATGTTCCTAAAATATCAATATAAAATGGTGAATTTGGAGTGTTCTGATACTGTTAATATTTACCCAGGAAATATTAAAGTGGTTCCCAACATAACTCACACACACTCAACTACATTTCCTCTGAGCCCTTACACCCTCTAGACCCTAATGACCCCTCACCCCTACCCTCTTTCTCTTTCCCCTTGCCTGACATGATAGCCAGCAGCCACCAGCCCAAAAGCCTGCACAACCACATGACCCCTTTCACCCTTACTTACATTAATTACTCAATTAGTGATCTGGACCTTTCTCATTTTGGCACCCCATCACAAAGGTGGTCTAACCACTTGACATCCTAATTACCTGGCACTCCACATACCTGGTACCCTAACATCCTGCCCCCTAAGCCTCCTACGCACCTGGTATCAGATTTAACTGGCACTCTACTAGTCTTGCATTCACCATCTGGAATCCTGGCTCCCTACCCACTTTGAACACAAACCTCACACTTAACATTTCACAGCAGCTGTCAAAGCAGCTATCTGTGCTGCTGGACATTGAAATCATAGAATATGGAACTATTGACAGAAAATAGAGGGTATAGTTTACCTTCCCCTGACTGTCCAATGAGACACAGTTAGATTAAACGTGCACTCTGCATTTCTGCATGATCTGTGGCTGGAATCTCTGGCCCGGAATGAGGAGCTCCTTTCTATTGCTTAATTAACAAATAGTAGTAGAGTGACAGTCTGACTATAATTGCCAATTCTTGGAAAATCTAACCCAAATTATCCGTAATATTTTTAAGAATTTTGCAGACTGTAAAATTAGGGTAAATTATATTTTAATCAAACATTTATTTGAATAGCCATGGAGTATTTTTATCCTAATGCAAAAACTTACTAGTGCATAAATATGAGATTATTTTTTCAGGGCAAATCAATTGTTCAGAACAATAATGATTAACTACATGAATAAAAATCTAGCTATACTTCAAGCACCAAGAAATACCTTTCACATGAGTTTTTACAAGTATAGTAATAGTGCAAAACAGTTCAAATTCACACCAATTCAGAGATTCCTAATCTTTCAACTATAAAGACTTCAAAAGTGCACAAACAGAGGAATAGGATATCACTGACAGTAACATCTGAATTTTCACATCTAATTTCATGTGAAGATGCCAGAAGTTGCTGTCAGTTTTACAAAGTAATGGCAACAGTTTTGAGATCACTACAGCTGTGTTTATCATGCCTCATTGAATGGTATGAAAACAATCTTTGCTATTATACCAGGCTCACCTGTTATACACCTAAAATAGTTTCTGTCTCCATTGCAATCAATGTACATAAAAAATTGGGTAAATTGTGCAATGGGAAGCTGATTGGAAATAATTTGTTTTATGCCACCATCAGAAGTTAAAGGTGGCTTTGGAGAATTAGTCACTGGTAATAGGTTATCTCTATGAACAAACAGATATCTGGTAGATACAGCAAAGCAAACATAGAGGCGTTGGTTTCTTGATTGGCAGGATGTGGTAGTGATGGGGCTTATAGTGGGCAATTTTTTGGTTTCTCATTTCATATATTTAATATTTTGAGCATAGGTAAAAGAAGAATGCTTGTTGAAGCTTGATGATTACACCAAGTTATAAGCATAGCAAAGTCTGTTGCAGACAACACAAGAACGTAGATCTTTATTTAATAGATTACCTACAGTGTGGAAACAGGCCCTTCAGTCCAAACCAACCCTCTGAAGAGTAACCCACCCCGACCCATTTCCCTCTGACTAATGCACCTAACACTATGGCCAATTCGCCTGACCTGCACATCTTTGGACTGTGGGAGGAAACCAGAGCACACCCACACAGACACAGGGAGAATGTGCAAACTCCACACAGGCAGTCACCTGAGGTCAGGATCGAACCTGGGACCCTGGTGCTGTGAGGCAGCAGTGCTAACCACTGAGCCACCCTACAATCCTATTTAAACAGTGGGTAAATGGGTGGTTCAATGCAGAAAAATGTGAACCATTGACCTTCAGAAGCAAAAATGAAAACAAAATATAGTGCTGACAACGCCAAGGTCATGGGTTCAGTCCCCATACGGGCCAACTTGTTTGGGTGGCACGGTGACACAGTGGTTAGCACTGCTGCCTCACAGCGCCAGAAACCTGGGTTCAATTCCTGCCTCAAGCAACTGTCTGTGTGGAGTTTGCACATTCACCCTGTATCTGCGTGGGTTTCCTCCAGGTGCTCCTATTTCCTCCCATCTAGCCAATAGACAATAGGTGCAGGAGTTGGCCATTCTGCCTTTTGAGGAGAAAGTGAGGACTGGAGATCAGAGTGGAATCCTCCTAGGCCGAACCCTCCAACCACAAGGGATGAACTCAGATTTCTCCAGTTTCCTCATTTCCCCTTCCCCTACCTTGTCTCAGTCCCAACCCTTGAACTCAGCACCACCTTCCTAACCTGCAATCTTCTTCCTGACCTCTCCGCCCCCACCCCGACTTTGGCCTATCACCTTCACCTTGACCTCCTTCCACCTATCACATTTCCAATGCCTCTCCCCCAAGTCCCTCCTCCCTACCTTTTATCTTAGCCTGCTCGGCACACTTTCCTCATTCCTGAAGAAGGGCTCATGCCCAAAATGTCAATTCTCCTGCTCTTTGGATGCTGCCTCACCTGCTGTGCTTTTCCAGCAACACATTTTCATTCTGCCCTTCGAGTCTGCACCACCATTCAATATGATCATGGCTGATCATCCTTAATCTGTATCCTATTCCTGCCTTATCTCCATAATCCTTGATTCCACTATCCTTGAGAGCTCTATCCAACTCTTTCTTGAATGAATCCAGAGACTGGGCCTCCACTGCCCTCTGTGGCAGAGCATTCCACGCAGCCACCACTCTCTGGGTGAAGAAGTTTCTCCTCATCACTGTCCTAAATGGTCTACCCGGATTTTTAAGCTGTGTCCACTGGTTCGACACTCACCCATCAGCGGAAACATGTTTCCTGCCTCCAGAGTGTCCAATCCTTTAATAATCTTATATGTCTCAATCAGATCCCCTCCCACTTTTCTAAACTCGAGGGTATACAAGCCCAGTCGCTCCTGTCTTTCAACCATGTTAAATTGCCCATCATGTTAGATGCAGGGGTAAATGCAGGGGAATGGTCTGGGTGGGTTGCTCTTCAGAGGGTCATTGTGGAATTGTTGGCCCGAAGGGCCTGTTTCCATACCGTAAGTAATTTAATCTAAAATGAAAGGAAATATACTCAAAACAACAATATAACAGAGCAGAAAACAAAAAAAAACCTCAGGGTTTTACTTTGCTTTTATATTCAATATACTATAAAAAAAGGTGTTGAATTTGTGTGAGACATTGTTTAGCTGCATGTATTATGTATTATGTCCAATACAGAATGTGCAATTTAGAATTGGTGTTCAAGTCACATAATGAAGACAATGGGGACTGCAGGTGCTGGAGAAGTCAAAGTTGATAAAGCGTGGCACTGGAAAAATCACAGCAGATCAGGCAGCATCCAAGGAGCAAGAGAGTTGACGTTTCAGGCAGGACCCTGCTTCCGAACCCTGAAGCTTCTTGCTTCTTGGATGTTGCCTGACCTGCTGTGCCTTTTCCAGTGCCACGCTTTATCAAGTCAATAAATGAATCCAGCAAAAATTAATCCATTTAAACTCGCAATGAAAAGTTAAAGTTAGAAAGATTAGCTTAAAAGAGTTTTTGTTCATCAAAACACAAGTTTTCACCATTCTAGATTTTTTTTTGAAGAGTACAAATGCTTTTAGACTGAACTGGCAGGGTTTTATTCTGTGTAACAAATTAGTACCAAAGGGACACAGGCTTATTCTCAGAAAGTACAGCTTTTCAATTCAAGGACAAGTTTGGACATAGAATGCTTCACCGCTGGTAACTGTTGAAGCAAGCAGTTAAACGTTTGTTGCATATGTAGTTGAAAACAACAAATCTAGACTGATGGGATAAGTGAAGGGAAAGTGAAATTAGAGAAGTTAGCAGCACAGGATAATGCCATTGGAGGCCCCATGAGGCAATTGCTCTCTTCCAGCTTTGTAACTTTCCAAGATTCAACTACCACAAGATAGTCACAAAAGATCATTCTTAAAGGAGTGCTAAAACATGCACATGTGAAAAATTGATTTTTCTTTTTCTCATAGGCAATATTTTGCATTCTTAACAGTTAGAAGGGAAAATTCATAGCCAAAATTACTTTTCTCAGAAGTATTTTAAGCTAGGCTGTTTATTTCAGTTTCTGTTTTTATTGGTGGCCTGCTTTATCCAGTTATTCTGGTTTGGTTGCATTCACAAGGCAGAAGAATGTACTGTATTCAATGATAACTTGCTAGCTTTTAATTTGCATGCTCTCTGTACCTTGAATTGAAAGTGCTCGAGCTGAGTACTTCAAACTGAATTCTTGAGAGGTATCCTTGGTTGCTGTAGATTGAGAGCACTTCAGCTTGATGGAAATCTGATGGCACATTGGAGCAAATCACAGACAGCTGGAGAAAATGCAGAACCAACATAGGAGCTGAGTTTTAAAAAAAGTCATGAAAAATGTATGACTGTAATATAAAACTTCCTTTCCCTTTTCAGTGAATAGGAACAATGGGCTTTGATTATGTTATCCAACCAGATTAAGAGTAAGTTAGAGCATTGTCAGCCTTACTTGTTCTACCAATGCCCATAGACATAGATTTTGCATTTTTATGTTCGTGCACAATTTATAGTGTTAAGAGATTAAAAAAAAGGAGAATTATTACCTTTACCTCTTTTTGAAAAGACAAAAGAGAAACACGTGCATTGTAATAGCACTTTTCATGACCCTACCTACCTCAAAGTGTTCAGTTAATGATGTATAGTAAGGGATTATATATTCAGCATTTAAAGTCGCTCCTCAGGTTAAGAAGTTTTCATGTTCAGCAAGTCAGTTGCAGTTACAGGGTCCTAAATTGTGCAATTTTTGTCAGACCAGGGTTGAATATGGGAGAGGGTCAAGCCCACTGATCCTGTAAACAAGTCCTAGGAGACCAAGTGACAGTCGAGTGCTCAAGTGAGCTGGTCAGAGACCCATTTTGGTTCCCCACAAATTCATTGCAATTGCAACAAAAATAGTAAGGCCCTCTAAACCTATCCTCTCACAACAGCTGATTCCCACATATTCCCAATGACCTCTCATACTCACCATGCCAACGTAATGCTCCCTAGTTATTTTCCTTGACCCTTCAATCTATGCATGCCAATTTACAGCCAATGTACCACTTCCATGCCCATCCTTTGTCTACTACTGAATGAAACATATACAAATACCTCGTGTTAACAGTACACCAACTCGGAAATGTTCTTTCATAAAAAAGATACTGTTCCCACAATTCCATAAAAATGATAATTTAAGATTATTAATTGTCAATAACAGAGACTTTAAACATTTAATAGCTCAATTTTGCCCAAATAAACATTGAGACATTAACAAACATTATCACACAAAGTAAAAAACATTAACCAAAATATGTCAGTGAAATAAAATCAATAATTCACTTGGCAAAATCCAGTCCCTAAAGTACACCATTTGCTCTAAAATGCTTTGCTTCACCCAGTGACCGTGAAAAGTCTGATATAAAAGCATCTCCTTTTTCTCTCATTGACAAAAGAGAAAGATAGTAGTCCTTTTTCCTTCTCTCACCTCTTACCACCGTGAATTATACATTAACGTGAAGGTGTATGATGCATAAGTCTATGAGTATCAGTAAAACTAGAAGCCTGCAATAACAGTCAACTAGTTCACCAAAACTTTCCCGCACAGTTATGCCCCAGACATTTATTTGCTGATGTGTAGAATTTGCAACACTATATAATCTTTCAAAGATAAAATTTGGTCAATTCTGTTCTATCAGCCTCCCTCCAATAATCTCGGAAGTAACGAAAGACATTGTTAACAGTGCTATCAAATGAAACATATTTAATATGAATAAGCTCACTGCTATTTGGATGCAAGAGCTATTTGGCTCCAGAATGTACTTCACCACTAATCCAGATATAATTCCCAAAAGCAGAATACCAGAGGAGAAATGAGAATGGCTGAATTTGGCAACAACATACTGTGGATGAACTAAGGTCAAAAAGACTCAAAAGGAAACCTTTCAAATGCCTGACTTCATATCTGGCTCAAAGCACAACAGATGTGATTGTGTTTTTCATCTCAGCCATGTTCAGCTACTTTATTGATGAACTTCCCTCCATCCCAATGATGGTTCATAGTGTTCAGTTCCATTCATAAATCATCTGAGAATGAAATATTCCCACACCAACAGCCACACAACATTTAGTTTGGACCCCAACAGGTGCCAGGTAGATTTGTGATGTATATGTGCTCTCCCTTGATCATCAGTGCACCTTGGTTGCATTATACGTAATTTGTAAGATGCAAAATAGTAGTTTGCCAAAGTTATTTCAACAGCAATACCCATTCCTGCAACAACAATCACTGAGAAGGGCAAGAGTAGAAAAATCACGAGAACATTAGCTTGTGTGACTCACATGTTCAGCTTGTGAGTGAAACAACATATATTATTTTTTTCTTAATTGTCAGTGGGTCAAAATGGATGCAGCAAGAGCACTAGGCCTGTAATGGTTTAAGGAGAAATTCCACGATCACCTTTTTAGACCAATTAAGAATGAGGAATAAATGCAAACATGCCATCCAAAAATAATGTTTTAGAAACACTAACATAGCTGTCATTTTAGCTGTTAGGAGATAGATATCTGCTTCCAAAAGTGTATTATTTAGTGCAATGCAAATTATTGCATCTATCAGTTCCACATTCATGGCAGCATCTGATTCAGGAGAAACCCCAAAGCTCAGCGTGTGCAGCAAACATAACCTACTTTTGTACATATTGGCCCTAGTTTTGCAACAGCAGCAATCTACATGCCTGGAGCTGCTGGCCGCTTGAATCAAGCTGCCCCAAACCATACTGAACTGACTATCTCTTTTTGCATAGTCAGCTAATTTGAATAACAGAATCAGCTCCCGGCACAGTTCTGGCTCTGCACCAATAGCTATTAAAATTAAGTAATAACACAAAAGTAACATTAGCCTTAAAGGGATGTGGTTGGAAAAATGTTCCAGCTTTTGTAAAGAGTCAAATGGATTTTAAGTTCTTGTCAGCCCATGCCAAGACTGTGCAGGGTCATGGATAAATTGTCCTCGACACAACATAAAGTGAAATGAAATAGAGTTAATGACCAAGTAATGGAGAAGAGTGGAATCCAACCTCATTTGTGGATTCTAAAGTGGGTGTGCTACTGTACGTAGTGAATGTGAGCAGCAGAGATGAGTCAGGACAATTTTAATAGAGAACAGAAATGCATTTTCCTGTGGGGAACTGACAACCACTCTTGCTTAAGGTACCATTTTCAATGCTCTGATAATTAGACACCCAGAAAGGAACAGGAAACAGTCACCTAGAGATTGGTGAACATGTTGCTTTTTGCAACCAAGGATACAGTCACTTTTTTGATGTTTCTGTGGGTAAATAATTGATAATTGTCAACAGATCAGATGGCATACAAAATTAAAACTGGGAAATCAGACATGTACATAACTGACCTCTCATTTTCTACCTTCTGTAAGCTGGAAATCATTCTAAATTCTGTCACCTGTGTACTTGTCTGCATTAGGTTCCACCCATCCAATACCCCAGTGCTCACTGATCTACTGTCGTCTGGTTAAGCAACATTTGGATTCTAAAATTTGTCCTTGTTTTCAAATTTCTCCTTGTAATTTTTATAATCTGGACCTCCTCCATTCCCATGCCCTCCAAAATATCTGTGTTCTTCTAGTTTTTCCCACTGTGAAGAACTCCAATTTCAATTGCTGTACTCATGGTAGTTATGCTCTTAGTTGCCCAGGCTATAAACTTTGGAATTTCCTGCCTAAACCTCTTTCCCTGTTTACTTGATGGAGCCCCAGGCCCTGAAACCCTACCTCTGTAACTTTTGAATTTCTTTCCAAATAATGTCTTTATATGACTCTGTGTTATGTTTTACTGACTAATGCTCCTTGGAAGTACTTTGGGAAATGTTACTACATAATAGTGCTATGTAAGTGTAAGTTATTGTTGAAACTAAAAACTGCAGATGGAGATCTTTCACTTCCATCCAGAGTTACAAATCCAAACTGAACACTTATTTTGTTCCAGCGGATGGGAGGAAGTATAAACAGTGACTATCTGGTCTCCCAAAACTGATACTGAAACAAAATAACGTGGTTTTCTTTGTAATAGATCATGATTATGGAATACCTTTGAAGTAATCAAATCTCCCAAAGTGTTTGCAAGAACACTATAAAGACAAATATGACACTGAGCCACTTAAGAAGTCATTAAGATACAGATATGGTCAATGCTATAGGCTTTATGAAGTATCTTAGGTGTAGAGGGGTAGGGAGAGAATTCCAGAGAGATTTGGGCTGAACTGCATCATTGGTATACCAATTATAATTGGGAATGCAGGGAAGGCTAGATTTACAGGAGGGCAGATATCTCAGATGTTTGTGGACCTAAAGATGTTTAGAGAGCAGGGTGGAGATGATTATATGAAAAGATTTGAAATCAAGACTAAAGATTTTAAAATGGAGGCATTACCAAATTGGGAGCTGGTGTAAGTGAGTAAATGCAGGGATGATGACTGAAAGGGGCTTTTTGAGAAGTAAGACAGGAGCAGCACAGATCTGAGTGAGCTCAGGTTTTATGGAAAGTTGAATATCAGAGATGACTAGAAGCACATTGAAATAGTCAAACCTAGAGATATCAAAGACATGGCTAAAGACTTCAGGTGCAGAGCATTCGGGTGAAGATGGACACAATATAGTCTTAGCAGTAGACTTGCTTGGAGAATGAGTGGATACATGGTCAGAACTTCACCTCAGGGTTCAGCAAAACACCAATGTTGTGTTTGTTCTAGTTCAACCCAAGATAGCTGTCAGGGAGAAGTTTGGCATCTATGACTAAGGACCGATATTTTTTTTGTCTGGAATTGACAATAATGGATTTAGCCTTCCCGATATTTACACTGAGAAATGTTCTGCTCATCTGGTAATGGGTGTTTGGCAAGTAAGGGACAATGGAGGGATCAAGAGTGATGTTTGAGCATTAAGCAGGATGTACCCATAGAATCTGATGCTGTATTTCCAGATACATTTTTTTCTTTTGGTTCCCCCCTTCCCTCGGGTTAAATATTCCTTAAAACGTCTTTTGTATGGTATCAACAACATGTAATAATTCCTAATTTCTTTGTTTAAAACTTTCATTTACCTAGGTATGACAGTGATGGTCACCTGACGAATGTGACTTTTCCAACTGGCCAAGTCAGCAGTTTCTATCGTGAGGTGGACAAGTCGGTGCAAGTGGAAGCTAATCTATCCAACAGAGAGAATTTTGCTATTACAGCCAACTTCTCAGCTACCAATGCTGTATATATTTATAGGCAAGGTAAACCAGATTCTATTCACTGAATACAAAAGTTTCAAACAACACAAGTTGCTTTTAATTTGTAGTGATTTGAATGATCGACTGAAATATTCATACTTATGAGGTAAAATCTTCCTCTGCTCCTGGGAAAGTCTGACCTATGCTTTTGTGGATCAGTCATGTGTGACACCACATGCTTTTTTTGTGTTTTCACTCTGGGATGGAGCTGGCATTGCTTTGTGAGCCATGCTTACACCCCTGTGTGAGAAAATGGGCCAATTAGAATGCCCACCTTGCATTTCCAATACAGCATCCCAACTTCCAGAAATGTTTTAATGCAACATGAACCTGATCCTTCACTCCCCACCTATCCACCATGCCAACTTATGCTTCTTTCGATCACACATGTCAATCCATGCCACCTCTATGCCATTAATATATACACCTTGCCCCTTCAGATTACTTAGTACTCTCAGCTAGTATACACTATGTATAGTCCTCAGATTCTATGGGACATAAATGGAAATATTTTATATTCCTTCAAAAAAATGCACCATTTAATACCAGCTTCCATTTCATTGATTTAAGGAAGAAAATGCTTTCTGACATATAACAAGACTTGTAATACTGTAACACTGTTAGTTTGTTTCAACAAGCAAGATGCAACATCAATGTGCTATTACAATGTGCTATCACAAATTCTTGAAAGTATCCTTTATTATCAGGTGAACAGAGAACCTATTGTGCTGAAGCTGAGATGCACTTGAAACTCAGCCATGCATTTCTCATAGCCACATTCCCAAATAATAGGCATCTCTCTGGGAAGGAGAGAGCTGGAGATGTTCATTTTCATTTGAAATCGGGGGCCTATTTATCAGTGTAAAGGAATTAGTAGTTGCATTTTATTGCAGGATCAAAACTATTTATTTTTCATCTATTCAACCAGAACCATTTAAATCACAGTAGAAAAGATGATAGCACATCGACTGCAGCAGTTCAAGAAAGTAGCTCATCACTATCTTTCCAAGGGTGACTTGGGACAGGCACTAGATACCAACTCAGCCAGTGATGCCCACAAGTGAATTTTAGAAAGATGATTCACATTGTTGCCACTCAGGTTCAATGATAGAGGGAGTGATTGTTGAAGTGATGAATGTAGTGCCAATCAAGCAAGTCAATTTGTCCTGGGTGATGTCAGGCTTCTTGAATTTTTTTTGAGCTGTAATTGTGGTTATGCGTTGTATAGATACAAGTATAAGATTTGCAAAATTGTGTTGTTTTCTTGGAGATATATAGAAGTAGAAAATAATATGTTGGTCGAATGATTGAAGAAATATTAAATTTGACTTGCATTTGGATCAGCTAACATTAATGTTTAGCCTGTAAAAATATAGGTATTTAGTTAAATATAGCTTTAAGCAGTGTAAAGGTAGGTTTTAAAAAATCTTGCAAAATGAACTGTCACTATTTAAACTTTCTTCTCTCTAAAATCTGATACAAACTCAATATAATTATTGTCTTTACACTGAAATGCTTGGTACTGAAATGCTCACAGAGCTAATTTATGATTATTATATCACAATGTGCACAGCTCAGGACTTGAATTGTAATGTGAAAAGTAAGTAGAATTACTGATACAGTTGATTTTGTTTTATATTCAGGCAAGATTATTTTTCTGCTATCCATGCCCTCAACATAAGCAGGACTATGATGCATATTGGCAAATCTTGACCTTTTGAATTGGACTGTGATTTTGCAAGCAATGGCTATGACAATAACATAATACAAAATGTTCCCTTTTCCCCGACAATCTGCAGATGAATTAACTTATTTACTTTCTCTCTATGGAAGATGCCTAACCCCGATCAGCAACAATTCAAAGAGAGCAGGCTGGTTCCTTGAATTGTGTGTTCCATTGTAGTGTACACTTTAAATAGCCAATACATCCTTCTCGGTTTCAGTAAAGCCAGGGAATAACTGTCATGTCATAAATCAAAAGTGAAGTAGAATTGTGGCGTTCTTGTCAATCATTAAACCCACTCCAGCTGTGGGTAACAGTAATGGAAGTGCACTGTGCAGGCCATCTGTCAGTCTGTCAATTTACAACCAATCTGTCCATCAGTCCTTTTAAAATTTACATTTAGATTGCTCTGAAATAAAGTTCATAGAGAACTAAAAAGAAATGGATTCACGGCAACTGTTGTACATGTTGCTTAAATTTCTAATGTATCTTCTAAAGTATGCGATTTCATTGCATTTTTTCATGTAGATTGGTTTTATCTGCAATAAAATTAGTGCACATTTTGTAACAATTTAATAAGCTTTTGCTAAACCTTTCGATCAGTTTTTCATTTCCCATTCATTCTTCTCACTCAACCTAACCATAGAAACACGGATTGAGATTTTCAACTATACAGAATCCCAGCAGGCCTTTGATATGATGCAGGTTCCACCCATTCCATTAACTCGTCTCTGAATCCTTGCTGATTTTCTACGATCAGGATCTTATAGCTTTGTTTAATCGTAACCTAAATTCCAAATTTAATTATGGAACCTTCTGGGGTGAGAATGAACGGTGAGAGGTTGCAAAATAGGCCTCTCCAAGCTTGGATTGAAAGACTGTAATTGTACTTTAAATGTTAAAGCCCCCGACCACTACAGAAACTGCACTTGCAAGATTGTGTTGAGACTTCTAGAAGGCATTTGACAAGGTGCTATGTAAAAGATCTTGCACAAAATAGGAGCTCATAGTATACGGGTAATATATTAGTATGGATGGAGCTTGGCTGGCTGGGAGTAAACTAAGTATATAAAATCTAATCTTTTTCCAATTGGCAGGATATGAAAAGTCGAGCCCCTAAAGGGTCTCTTCTGTGGCCTTAGCTTTTTACAATCAATGTCTTAGATGAGGGGAGCAAGTATGGAAGCTAATTTTGCAAATGACACAAACATAGATAGAATTATATGTGAAGAACACTTCGAAAGGCTGCAGGTGGATATAAATAGGTTGAGTGAGGAGGTAAAAATGTGGCAGTTGGAATATAATGTGAAAATGGTGAAGTTGTTCACTTCAGCAGGAAGAATTAAAAAAAAGGGTATTTTAAATGGAGAATGACTGCGGAATTCAGAGGAGCAGCTGCATCTAGGTGTTCCTGTGAATTAGTCACAAAATGTCAGTGTCCAGGTACAGCCAGTAATTAAGAAGGCTAATGGGATGCTATTTTTATAATGAGAGAAACTAAAGATAAATGTAAGGGTGTGTGCTTACATTATATGGGACATTGGAGAAACCATGTCTTGAATATCGTGTTAACTTTCCTCTGCTCATTTAAGAAAGGATGTAATTGAATTGGAAGTTAGATTAATACCTGGAATGAGTGGGTTATGTTATGAGGAAAAACTGTACAGACTGGGCTTGTTACCGTTGGAATTTAGGAGTTTAGAAGAGTGAGGGGTGATTTGATTGAAGTATAGAAGATTGTGAACCATCTTGACAAGGTGAATCTGGAAAAGGTGTTTCTAGTTGTGATTATTTTCTGAACCAGTGTTTTAAAAATTAAGTGATTCTGTTTTAGGGCAAGATGAAGAGGGTTTTCTTTCTCTCTGAGGGTCATGCGACATAGGAACTCTCAGCCACAGAAGATGATGGAGGTGATGCCATTGAATATGTTTAAGGCAGAGTTACATCGAATTTAATGAAGCAAGGGAATCAAAGTCTATCAGAGATGGATGGTTAAAAATCACACAACACCAGGTTATAGTCCAACAGGTTATTTAGAAGCACTAGCTTTCGGAGCGCCACTCCTTCATCACTCAGAAAGCTAGTGCTTCCAAATAAACTTGTTGGACTATAACCTGGTGTTGTGTGATATTTAACTTTATACACCCCAGTCCAAGACAGGCATCTCCAAATCAGGAGATAGAATTAGAAATACAAACAGATCAGCTGTTTTCTTTTGAATAGTGAAACAGACTTGAGAGGCCAAACACTCCACCCCTGATCCCAATTCATGCGTTTATATGTACACACCGAGACCTTCCTAGTGTACAGTATTGTCAATGTTCAAATTATAGAAGTACATTGTTTGTTGTAATACCATTATATGTAAAAGTGAAGTCGCTATAGTCTTACCAGATCAAACAGCTGTTCTCTCATTGGAGAGAAACGCCTGGTAGTGGTTTAATCTGAGGGTCAACATGCCTCAGGCAAAGGGCAAGGTTGAATAGAAGAGTCCTTCATAATCACATAAGCTGGTGCAGGAATTGAAACCATGCTGTCGGCATCATTCTGCATCACAAACCTGCCTCTAACCAATTGAGTATGTCCTCCAGGCAGGGCTATTCTTTGTGGTCAAGAGTGTAGTGCTAGACAAGCACAGCACATCAGGCAGTGTCTGAGGAGCAGAAAAATCGATGGTTCGGGCAAAAGTCCTTCATTCTCGATGATTCTATGGCTCTAGCTGGTTGATCAGTCCTTTTTCTTCCCTCAGTCCACACACTGATCATAATTGGCAAACCCTTCTCTATACACAATACCTCAAGTAACTCCAGTTTGAACCTCATGAAAACAATCACTTGGCCTTCTTAACAAATGGGATTGTGCTGATTTAAACTTTGGATACACCTCATCCATAGGAAAGCAAGAATGTGACTTAGCCAAGTGTGCTAAGGTAAATTAATTGGGTCATTTGTCAAGTCATAGAGTCATAGAGATGTACAGCACGGAAACAAACCCTTCGGTCCAATCTGTCCATGCCGACCAGATATGAGGGTGGTGGGCCTGTGGAAGAGGGTGGTGGGCCTGTGGAATTCATTGCCATGGAGTGCAGTGGAAGCCGGGATGCTAAATGTCTTCAAGGCAGAGATTGATAGATTCTTGTTGTCTCGAGGAATTAAGGGCTACGGGGAGAACGCTGGTAAGTGGCGTTGAAATGCCCATCAGCCATGATTGAATGGCGGAGTGGACTCGATAGGCCGAATGGCCTTACTTCCACTCCTATGTCTTATGGTCTTATGGTCTTATTAGGAATGAGGCTGTGAGCCAAGGGAATGGAAACATAAATGGGAGGGGGTATGGGGCTGGTGAGGATGGTAGTTGAGAATGCGCTAGGTAGAATGGAGATGATGGTCATGGTGAAAGGCCAGAGATGAGGGTGGAGTGGATAGATGGGAAGGAATGTGGACAGGTTGGACAGGTCATGAGGGCAGTACCTTGTTGATGGTTGGAACTGAGGTAAGGTGGGAGGAGGGGAAATGAAGAAACTGGTGAAATCCACATTGATGCCATGGGGTTGGAGGGTCCCGAGACGGAAGATGAGGCATTCTTCTTCCAGGCATTGGGTGGTTAGGGGGTGGCTATGGAGGAGGCCCAGGACCTTGGCAGAGTGGGAGGGGGAGTTGAAGTGGTCAGCCATGGGGTGGTGGGATTGGTTGGTGTGAGTGTCTGGAGATGTTCACTGAAGTGCTCTGTGAGTAGGCATCCTGTCTCTCCAGTCTATACTGCATCCTTATCTCTACATTTGAACCAGCAAGTCCTGCAGTGGTGAATGGGGGTGCAGACTGGACTCAAGAGATCTGTTTGAGTTACACAAGTAAACTTTTTTTTATCTCAAGTGGAAAGTACTGACTGCTTTCTAACTTTCTAACTGTAACATTCAATCAGCTTTGGTGTAGCAAATGTTCTTGTTACAGAACTTTCAAATTGTCAATCACATGGAATTTCAGGCTGGAGGCAACACTGGCTTCTTTTTAGCCAGCCTGTAGTTGGGAATTGTTTTCAGATTTTCTCCCTCCTAATTTTATGTGCTTGAAATACAACCAAAACATTTACAGAATTGTTTTTACAAAAGGCCCACAGGTTAGTCAAGCAACCAGTCCATTACCTACATCTATAATAAAAGCAAAGTGCTGTGGTGTAGCAGTGATGGCTGCAGCATGAGTAAAAGCCAGTACCGATTGAACACCGTGGCTGAACAGTATATCTCCCAAAGGAGGTGACTAGAATCCTGCCTTCAGAACAGAATTCAACCTGAGTTTCAATGCAGATTGTTGGCGAAAATTGGAATGTTTGCTTTGTGCAAATTACATCAATGGCTTTCCTGGTTACACAGTTGCTCAAGATCAGAAAGTGAGCACACAGAATGAAGTCTCAGGGATATAGAGAGTCTTTAAATAATTGATTGAGGAGAATCCATGTGAAAATTAATGACAAAGAGGAAAATAAAGCAATGATAAGAAAGGACAGTTTACACAAAATATCATTAAGTGTGAGAGTCGGGATGAATGGTAAAAGGACAACGCCAGCTCATCTAAATGTGTGCAGTAATTATGATGAGCTGACTGTATTAAATATATTAAAAAGTGGCTAGAATATGATAGCTAATCCAAGATCTAGTTGCAAAGCAACAAAGACTAGAATAAAATATTCAAAGATTTTTAACAAAGATAATATTTAGGAAACATAAGTAAGGAAAATGAAGTGGAGTTGTGTTTCTGAAGGATGAAATCAAGACAAGAATGCAACATGATCTCGGTTTGGAAGATGAAGTGTAGAATCAATTTGGATTAGATTAGAAATAGCAGGTGATAGAATTCACTGATAAGAGTAATTCTTGATTCTTGTTAGAGAGCCTGAACTGTATATATAAAGAAATAATGAGAATGCTAAGAAAGTGATTGCAATAATTGTGACCAATTTTAATCTTCGTTTGGATGAGACAAATCAGATTGGCAAAAGTAGTCTCAAATATACTCAGACAGTTTCTGAACCAACAGGCATCAGACTATCTTAGAAAAAAAATAAAAAAACTGTTGATGCTGGAAATCAGAAACAAAAACAGCAATTGCCGGAAATCTCAGCAGGTCTGGCAGTATCTGTGGAGAGAAAGCAGAGTTAAAATTCAGGTCCAATGATCCTTCAGAACTGATTGTAGCTCAGAAAAGGTTGGTCGATATGCTCAAGATAGGACAGGGAGGAGTAAATGATAGATGCAGATGGAGCCCAGAGAAAGAGAAAAATTGTTGAACAGATGAAGGAATGGGTAAAGTTCAGCCTGGGAGAATCAATATCTGCTAATAGGGACTGTTAGTGGCTGACAATGGGTTGTTTGTGATATCAGCCTGTGTAAATGAAAGCCCAGTGAATGCAGTTTGGGGTAAGAATGTTGGAGAAGGTGCTCAAGCCCTAAAATTGCTGAATTCAATATTGAGTCCAGAAAGCTGCAGAGTTCCCAAGTGAAAAATGTGCGCTGAGCATTTCTGGAGCACTGCCTCAAATTTGAGATAGAGATATGGACCAGGGAATTGGTGATGTGTTGAACTGGAAAGCAACAGGAAGCTTCTGTGACTTATAGTCTTATGGTTGCTTGCTCAAAAGATGGTGGGACACCTAATTCAGTGCAAGGTCAACATTTCTTCTTCCAATCAGGCAGTTTGGATGACAGCAGTTTACTTTTCTTTGAAATCAAATCTCTCAGGGCAGAAATCCTTACCTATGACAGCTGATAACCAATTGGATTTGGCGATACCACTGAGAAAGCCATGGCTGCTAACAGGAGGACAACAAAGACCACAAGGTCCATGGGGACAGATAACTATTTTTAGGCCAATTAGTGCAGACTGAGTGACAGTCCTCCAACTGACAGGCAGCCTGCGTGGGTTTTCAACTTGGGGGGGCGGATTTTTTTTTTGCTCAATTTGAAGCTGAGGTAATTGCAGCCCAAGTGGGAATGGGCCCGTAATGGTTATTGTTTAACCATTAAAGAGGCATCAATTGAAAACTGGTTGGGTATGTCGAGTTTGAGCCTTTTCATCCAGACCCTCATTTTAGAGGGAACTGGAAGATGCCAGGATTCTGATTAATTACCCTGGCTAACTAATCTCCATTCCTGCCACTGAGCCCACCATGTCATGGACCTAAAGATTGTTTCCCTTAGATAAGATCCAGCAAGACAACTTTAATGAAGTATAAACTTAATTATTAATTATTAGAGGCATTTTTTTTCCAGAACACATTCAAAATACCTACCGGGTTGGCTCCGATGGCTCTTTGCAAGTCACTTTTGCCAGCGGGATGGAATTGACTTTACAGACAGAACCTCACCTCTTGGCTGGAGCTGCAAATCCAACTATGGGAAAACGTAACATCTCATTGCCTACTGAACACAATCCAAACATAGTGGAGTGGAGACAGAGGAAGGAGCAGAGCAAAGGCAATCTTGCTGTCTTTGGAAGGAGATTTCGGGTTAGTACAAGAAAGAAAGTTTATTTCCAGAAAGCAAGTCATAATTATTAAGATATTATGATAACTGCAAAATATTTTCATGACAAAGCAAAAGACATTGATAAATCATCATGCAATAGATAATATATAGAGAGCACTCAGCGCTTTTCAGTTCTGGTTGAAGGACACTTGCAAAAACACAAATATCCAGTTCAGATGACGCTGAGTATTATTATGATGGTCTTGGATTATGTTGTCATACAGCAAGGATAAGGTAATCTGATTCAACTCACATAAAAGGGAAATATTTATGAAAGCAACTGACACCAGTGAATTCAATAAAATAAGTGCATAGTCATTTATAACAAGAATCTCCACCCCATAAAAATGGATGCTACATCTCCACTTGCATCATTAGAACACAAGAACATAAGAACGAGGAGCTGTCTGACCCTTTGAGCCTGCTCCGCCATTCAATAAGATCATGCCTGATTTTTTTGTGGACTCAGCTCCATTTACCCATGCTCTTACTGTATCCCTTAATTCCTTTATTGTTAAAAAAAATCTATCTTAGCTTTAAAAATGTTTACTGAAGTAGCATCAAATACTTCACTGGGCAAGGAATTCCATAGATTTACAACCCTCTTGGTGAAGAAGTTCCTTCTCATATCAGTCCTAAATCTGCTCCCTCTAATCTTGAGACTTTGCCCTCTTGTCCTAGTTTCACCTGCCAGTGGAAACATCCTCTCTATTTCTATCTTATGTATTCCCTTATAATTTTATATTTTCTATAAGATTCCCCCTCATCTTCTGCATTCCAGTGAATATAATCGTAGTCTATTCAGTCTCTCCTCATAAGTTGACCCTGTCAACTCCAGAAGCAACCTAGTGAACCTCCTCTGCACCCCCTCTAGTGTCAGTACATCCTTCTCAAGTAAGGAAATCAAAACTGCATGCAGTACTCCAGGTGTGGCCTCACCAGCATCTTGTACAGCTGCAACATAACCTCCCTGTTTTTAAAATCAATCCCTTCAGCAATGAATGACAAAATTCCTTTTACCTTCCTACTTACTTGTTGTACCCGCAGACCAACCTCCTGTGATTCTGCACAGGTCCCTCTGCACAGCAGCATGCTGCAACTTTTTACCATTCAAGTAATAATCCTTTTTACTGTTAATCCTACTGAAATGGATGACTTCACATTTATTGACATTGTATTTTGTCTGCCAGACCTTTGCCCATTCACCCAAAGTATTTGTGTTCTTCCACAACATTTCACAGTCCTCTGCACACTTTGCTTAGTGTCATCTGCAAACTTTGACACACTACACGGGGTGCCCAATTCCAAATTATCTGTATAAGTTGTGAATAATTGCAGACCCAGTGCTGATCCCTGAGGCACACCATGATTACTGATTGCCAGATAGAATAGCACTCATTTATCCGCACTCTGCTTCCCATTAATAAACCAATCCACTATCCATGCTAATACTTTACTCATAATGCCATGCATCTTTATCTTATGCAGCAGCTCGTGTGCAGCACCTTTTCGAAATCTAGGTATACCACATCTACTCGGTCTCCATTGTCCACCTTACTCGTAATGTCTTCATAGCATTCTAAAAGATTTGTTAACCGTGAACCCATGCTGCATCTACCTAACGGCAAAATTCCTATCAAGATGCCTTGATATCTCTTCCTAGATAATAGACTCAAGCATCTCCCCTATTACAGACATTAAGCTAACCGGTCAATAGTTTACTTTAGATTAGATTACTTAGATTAGATTAGATTACTTACAATGTGGAAACAGGCCCTTCGGCCCAACAAGTCCACACCGACCCGCCGAAGCGCAACCCACCCAGACCCCCTATATTTACCACTTACCTAACACTACGGGCAATTTAGCATGGCCAATTCACCTGACCAGCACATCTTTGGACTGTGGGAGGAAACCGGAGCACCCGGAGGAAACCCACGCAGACATGGGGAGAATGTGCAAATTCCACACAGTCAGTCGCCTGAGTCGGGAATTGAACCCAGGTCCCTGGCGCTGTGAGGCAGCAGTGCTAACCACTGTGCCACCGTGCCGCCCATCTTAGTTCCCCATCTTTTGTCTACCTCTCTTTTTAAACAATGGTGTCACATTTGCTGTTTTCCAATCTGCTAGGACTGCCGCAGAGTCCAGCGAATTTTGGAAAATTACCACTGGTACACTTGCTATTTATTCCGCCATCTCTTTTACTATCCTGGGTTTGAATCATCAGGGCCAGAAGACTTGTCTATCCTTAGCTCCATCAGCTTGCCCACTACCACCTCTTCCGTCATAATGATTGTTTCCAGGTCCTCACCTACCAGCATCCTAGAGCCTGTGGTTAGCACTGCTGCCTCACAGTGCCAGAGACCCGTGTTCAATTCCCGCCTCGGGTAACTCTCTGTGTGGAGATTGCACATTCTCCCCATGTCTGCTTGGGTTTCCTCCGGGTGCTCCAGTTTCCTCCCACAGTCCGAAGATGCGTTGGTTAGATGAATTGGCCATGCTAAATTGCCCGTAGTATGAGGTGAAGGGGTAAATGTAGGGGAATGGGTCTGGGTAAATTGCTCTTCGGAGGGTCGGTGTGGACTTGTTGGGCCAAAAGGCCTGTTTCCACACTGTATGTAATCTAATCTAATCATAATTATTAAAATAGTAGGATTGGGTTGGGCTTTATGAAGGGTTGGGTTGATCAATGATGAAGAGAGACTTAGTTTGAAGATTAAAGTTTGGAGGAGACACTGTACCAGTAAATCACATCAATTTTTTTTCAAAGGTTATGCAGAGCAATAGTTAGAGATAATTAAACAAAGGAATTTACTGAATTGAAAACAAATATGTTTGCTTCTGTTAGTGTGTACTCAGGCTTTTGAAAGTAGAGGAGATAGCAGACTCTGCATCCTGCTGATGGATAATGCCTCCCCCAGTACCAATGCCTTACCATGCAACAGTATCTACCATCTAAAAGCTGCACTCTGCATATAAGTATCTTTTGACAGCAGATTCCAAACATGACCTCCACCAATGCATACACCCTAAGCAGATATGGAAATATATCACCATTCCTTTATTGTCAATGGATCAAAACCCTGAAAGTCAAATAGTACTGTGAATGCACATAAACCAGATGGATTGTAGTAGTTCGAGAAGGCAGCTCACATCTACTAGCTTCTTAAGGGCTATTAAAGAGGAATAATAAATGCCAGACTTGGCAGTGATGCCCAAATGCCATAACCGATAAAAAGGGATCTATGTGTCCAATTTTCGTCCTCCTGGAATATGCTATTAATGTGATGAGACTAGAAAATAGATAATGCAAATTTATTGAAAAAGGATGAGTGCACGACTGGCTAGTTTGGCAAATTTAACAGACCTTTAAAAAAGCAGTCAATTGGATACAAAAAAGTAATCTAGTGTATGTAGATCTTCTGAAGGCATGCATTAGATCTTTCACAAGAGGCTTGTTAGAAATATTCATGCAAACGTACATAACAACATGAATAGAAGGATGGTTGAGAAACATAAAATAAAGACTTTGATAAATAAACAAAGTTCAAATTGGATAAAGAGTGCAAGTGATGTATGATGTGGTCAGTGCTGAATTCATTTTTATTGGCATTTTTGATATATGAACTTGCGCATAAGCAGGAACATTTCAAGACTTATTGGCAAGACAATGGAATGCATCAAGTTGGACAGTTACACTTCATGAAAGCATAGATTGATTTGGGGATGCAGATGCCAGATGCAATTTAATGTACATTTTATTATGTAGGTAGGGAAGATTACAGACAGGCTGAAAGACATTGAACGGACAGACCTAAGAATTTAAATTCTCTGCAAGTATGGCATTAAACAGCCAAAAAACATAAAGGAAATGTCACAACATATAATACATTTTATAAATGGGTCATAGAATACAAGATTGGATAAGTAATGTAAACATTTGCTTAACCACAGTGCGAATCTTATGAGCACCTTCTTATAGAAAGAACATTAAAGGTATAAGGTGCATAAAGTAGATTCACCAGGATTAAACCAGCTATGTAGAGATTTAAGAAATTAGAAATGTTTAACATTCGAAGGCTGAGGAGATTTACAGAAGTTTTTTTGTAGTTGGAGAAAGACTATTTCCTCAAGATGGAGATCAGTAATAACCCCTTTAAAACTTATAATTATTACCAAAAGTGAGAAGAGAGGTTCAGAGAAATGTTGTTATACACATGATTGTGAGAGCAGGAAATGGTTTGCCACAAGCAACGATTGAGACGATACTTTTCAAAGGAAACTTGGATAAACATTTGCAGCAGAAAATGATACAGAGTTCTAAGGTGAAAGCAAGATAGCTGAATTAGTTTTGAATTGCTCTCAGAGTAAGCTAGCACAGAATACTAAACTGATTAACAAAACCCTCTGTGCTGTAAGCCTCGAAGGTTCAATAATATATTTAAAAGCTTGTAGAATTATTTTGTCTGAGGCAAGATTAAATAAATTTTTAAAAATTGCCGAAAGATACAAATAGAGAGAGAAGTATGTGGAAAGTAGCTCCTGCTTTGGAATCATAGAATCCCTCCAGTGCAGAGAGAGGCCATTTGGCCCAGCAAGTTCATACCAACCCTTCAAAGAGCATCCCGCACAGACCCAGCCCAACATCTTATATTCACCACGGTTAATCTAACCAGCACATCTCTGGATACTACAAGGCAACTTAGCATGGCCAATCCACCTAACCTGCACATCTTTGGACTGTGGGAGGAAACAAGAGCACCCGGTGGAATCCATGCAGACATGGGGAGAGTGCAAATGCTATGCAGTCACCTGAAGCTGGAATCAAACCCAGGTCCCTAGCACTGTGAGATAGCAACTAACCATTGATCCACTGTGCCATGTCATTTTGGAATACAAAATTTGATACTTCTTTTCCAAACATTAACACAACATTCTGCATTTCATTTTTTTTGTCTTGAGGATAGTCATTTTATTTTATGAAAGAAATATTAAATAAATTCAATATATCCCATAAGCCAGTTAAATTCTGCAAATTTGCATTGAAACACATGGGATACATGAAAAAAATGTTAAGAATAACCAATGAAATGATTTATTGTGCTTTTTGCGACTTATGCCTCTTTCTGCTTTATAATATGATTCATATATCAAAACAAAATGAATTCCCACAGGATTATAGATCTTGAGAAAAGTAGTTACCGAGATCAGGAATTAGTAACATTCAAATTCAGCAATTCAAATGATACATTAGACTATCATGCCTGAAGCAAAATAGTTATATATTACAACAGTGGCTACCTCTCAAAAGCACTTTATGACCTAGTTGTAAAGCGTTTTTGGGACATCCTAAGATTGTGAAAAACAATGTAAAAACACAATTCCTTCTTTCCTTTTTATTCCTTCCATTGGTTTTACGAAGCCCGGAGTGATTTTAATTTTTATTTAAATGAATGAATATCACATTATTAGATTAGATTCTCTACAGTATGGAAACAGAACCTTTGGCTCAACCAGTCCACACTGACTCTCCAAAGAGTGACTCACCCAGAACAGTGCCTAACGTGGGAATCAAACCGAGGTCCCTGGTGCTGTGAGGCAGCAGTACTAACCACTGAGCCACCGTGCCACATGATCATAATGGAGCAGAGCTCAAAATGCCATTTTCAAACATAAGCATAAAATCTACAATTATCCATGGGCAACCTTTTCTATAATTTAAGTCAACCTATGAAGTTTTGTGACAGTTGATTGTCTTAAAGACATTACGTTCATGTAAGTTGTTTCTTGGAATGTTAGAATTGTAATCTCATCATTGCTAAGATTTGCAAGTTCGTCATGGAAAACGCTACAGAAAAGAAATTACAATTTAATTATAAATTGTAATCAGAAGAAAATATTTTTGAAAATGATCTTTCTTAATGAAAGATGATGAAATTTGTTATGGTCAGAGTTTAACTGGAATTTTATTTTAAAAGTTCAAGGCAATAAACTTGTTGGTGATGCTGATTCAGATTTGGTTTATCATTAGGCTCATAACAGAAACCTGCTGTCCATAGACTTTGACCGTCGCACCAGAATTGGAAAGATCTATGATGACCATCGAAAGTTTACTCTCAAAATTCAGTATGACCAATCTGGACGCCCAATTCTTTGGGCACCCAGTAACAAGTTCAATGAGGTCAATGTCACCTATTCCCCAGTGGGACTGCTGACAGGCATTCAGCGGGGAACTTGGGTTGAACGAATGGAATATGATCAAAGTGGCAAGATCATATCCAGAGTACTGGCAGATGGGAAAATATGGAGCTACACTTACTCAGAAAAGGTAAGAACTTTCTGGACTTTTTTTATAGAAAAAGTCACTTGCTAGTTCAGTCTAAGAAAATTCTGGACATCAATGCCTTTAGCAACATCAGTGAACTAAGATTGTTAAGCTATATTAAATAGTTAAGAAAGTAATCAAAAAGGAACTGATTTTGAATTTGCACCTTCGGGAAAGAAATTGATAATTCAGCTACAGTTGCACTGTACAACCTGGTTATATACGCAGAGTGCCCACAGCATAGCAGACAATTGGAGTATTATAAATGCTTCCAGTATTGTAACGGTGAGGCTTATTTCCATTGTCATTACTAATTTAGCATTTCATTGTCCAAGACTTTCACCTGTATTCCACTTGCACCTAGCTTGGTGGTTAAACCACAGCTTTACTCATATGTTCAATTCCTGTTCTGTGTTTAACTGACAGGAAGCCTATTTGTTAGTTGCAAAATGTGTGACAGAATATCATGTGCTACTTTCTGCAGTTCAACTCGATCACTTAACACACCCGGCATGTAAAAATAGCGCTTTGTACTTTGCATAATAACTCATTAAGCACATTGTGCCACACATTCAAACTTCAACATGCAATTATATCAAAAAAATATAAATCATAACATATTAAACAAAAATTGACTCTGGTTTTCAAATCTAATAATTGCTTTGTCTCAAATTTAAAGGACAAATTTCAAAATTAAATTTTTCAACTTTAATTATTAGACTCAATCATTAGTGAAAATAAAATTACTTGAACCAAAGATAAGGATCACATCTAAACCTGGATACAATTCTATGTACAACTCTCACAGTTAAGGTCTTTTAAAAACTATTGAAACTATCACTAATATGCATTCCAGTAATAATTGTGACCAGTTGTTTGTAAAGTTAAAAGCTGGTAATTCTTTGATGTATTGTAGAGATTGGTATCAGGATTAGTATCTCCCTTGAGCGATGCCTCCAGAAGCCTGTCAAGTTAGTCCTTCGACAGTGTGACCTCAGGCCATCCCTTCTCACTTTGTGTCATCACCAGACACTGTTGTTATAACCTCAGGCTCATTCATTTCCTCCAGAGAGCTTCAACCATGTGGAGTACCATCAACAGAACACTGGAAAGTTAGAAATGGGAATGGTCAGGAATCAAGTGATGTCTGAACTCAATATGAGGATGCAACAACAGTCCCTAGCAAAAGTATAAGTTACCACAGGCTCTCTGGAGTTCCTGCATTCACCTTGCAATAGCAGGAGTTCTTAAAAAGTGCTTTTGATACAACTTGGCTGCCTGCTATCAAAGAAGTATCATAGAGTCCCTTTTGTGTTATTAGCTCCATCAGGCTATTAGACTTGAAAGGTTTGAGGTTAGTAAGGAGGTGGTGTTATCAATTCCAGGAGGTGTGAAAGCAGGTAAGTCCCCTGGGATTTTTCCAAGAATTCTGTGGGTAGCTAGGAAGTAGATGGCTGAGCCTTTGGCCTTGGTCTTTGAGCCGTAATTGTCTACAGGTTTAGTACCAGAAGTCTGCAGGATTGCAAATGTTGTGTCTTTGTTCAAGAAGGGCAGTAGAGATAACCCAGGGAATTATAGACCAGTGAGCCTTATGTTTATTGTTGGAAAAGTTTTGAAAAGGATTATAAGAGATAGGTTTTGTAATCATCTAGCAAGCAACTATTTGACTGGAAATAGTCAATATGGATTCGTCAAGAGCAGGTCATGCCTTACAAACCTCATTGATTTTTTTGAAAAGGTGACCAAGCATGTGGATGAGGTTAGGGCAGTTGGCGTGGTGCATACGGACTTCAGCAAAGCCTTTGATAAGCTTCCACATGATAGGCTACTGGTGAAAATGTGGAGGCATGGGACTGAAGGTGATTTAGCAGTTTGAATTAGAAACTGGCTTTCTGTAGGAAGGCAATGAGTGGTGTTTGATGGAAAATATTCACCCTGGAGTCCAGTTACTAATGGTGTACTACAAGGATCTGTTTTGGGACCATTGCTGTTTGTCATTTTTATTAACGACTTGGATGCAGTCATTAGTGGATGGGTTAGTAAGTTTGCAGATGATACTAAAATCAGTGGGGTGGTGGACAGTTTGAAAGAATGTTGCAGGTTGCAGGGAGACTTGGATAATCTGCAGAACTGGGCTGAAAGGTGGCAAATGGAGTTCAATGCAGATAAATGTAAGGTGACTCATTTTGGGAAGAATAACAGGAAGGCAGAATATTGGGTCAATTGAAAGATTCTTGGCAGTGTGAATGTACAGAAGGATCTTGGTGTCCACGAACATAGATCCCTGAAAGTTGCCAGCACGGTTGATGGTGCTGTTAAGAAGTCATACAGTGTATTAGGTTTTATTAGTAGAGGGATTGAATTCCAAACCAGTGATGTCATGCTGCAACTGTACAAAATGCTAGTGCTGCCTCACTTGGAGTATTGTCTTCAATTCTGGTCGCCAGATTACAGGAATGATATGGAAGCATTGGAAAAGATACATTGGAGATATACTAGGCCATTGCCTGGTCTGAAGCGAAGGTCTTATGAGCAACGGCTGAGTGACTTGAGTCTGTGCTCATTGGAGAGAAGATGGCTAAGAGGCGATTTAATAGAGACATACAAGGTGATCAGAGGATTAGATAGGTTGGACAGTGAGTGTCGTTTTCCGAGGATGATGACATCAGCTTGTACGAGGGGACATAGCTTCAAATTGAGGTGTGATAGATTTAAGACAAATGTTAGAGGTAGGTTCCTCACTCAGAATGCTCTGCCTGCCAAAATAGTTAACTCAACCACATTAGGGACATTTAAACATTCCTTGGATAAGCATATGGATGATGTTGGGACAGTGTAGGGTGACAGGTTTAGATTAATTCACAGGTCGGCGCAACATCAAGGGTCAAAGAGCCTGCTCTGTGCTGTATTATTCTATGTTCTATGAGTCCCTTTCATGTGAAAGCAGGCCATTCGGCCCAATAAGTCCACACCAACCATCTGAAGAGCACCTCACCCACTTGCCCTATCCCTGTAACCCTGCATCTCCCACAGCTAATCCATCTAGCCTGCACATCCATGGGAACTACAGGCAATTTAGCGTGGCCAATCCACTTAACTTGCACATTTTTGGACTGAGACAGGAAACCAGAGCATCCAGAGAAATCCATGCAGGCACGGGGAGAATGTGCAAACTCCACACAGACAGGCAATCCAATCCAGGTCCCTGGCACTGTGAGGTAGCAGTGCTAACCATGGAGCCACCATGCCACACGTGATCTTTTAATTGATGCTTGTGATCAGCCCCTCTTGCAGCTGAATAACTGTGAAGAGTTATTTCATTTTTCTGGGCAGTGTGCTCCAAATTATGTATCCTGGTGAGATAGTAGTCAATTTGGCTGCATCAACTCACAGACTTCTGCTAGCAGTTGGACAGAGAATCCTGGTCAAAAGGGTGTATGTGTACCTTGCTGGAGGTAGCTGTAGCTCAGGTCACCCACCAAACCGGTGCAGGCAGGGATGAAATTTATGCCTCCACAGTTTTGAAAAACAAAGCAACCGTACAATGACCACCCTTGACTGAGTTTGCCTCTTCAATTTTTCCAGATATATGCAGGCCAAGTGTCATTAAAATAGAAGTTAAAAGTGACACCCTGCTATCCCAGTTTAGAAGTCAATTAAACAACAAAACAGTCCTGAATCACAGGCTTTATTTTATTGTTGCTGTCTCAGCTCCACAATGAGAATTGCATTTTCTCATGAAACCATCAAGAAAAGTATTGTAGCATTTGTTGGCTTAAAGAGTTCTGACACAGATAACGCATTGTTCAGAACATTGTGATATATGGTCGTTTGTATCATTTTCTCAGCACAATAGAAAAAATGCACAAAGATCTGGAGGTTATATTCATCATGCTGAAAGAAATTACACAATAATTATACTAAAATGCATGGGTAACTTGTTAATTAAAAATTATACTCCTAGTAATTCAAAAAAATTAAGTTGGCACTTTATAATACAGATAATGTATTCATTTTTCTCATTAAAATTTGTTAATGCAAATTTGGCTAATTAAAATAGATTTCATTTTACTGAATGTAATGCATATGTATAATTTTTATTAAAGATAACATGCATGAATTTTTAATTCTACCTAATGTACATATACACCAATCTACACATACAATACAAGCAAACTTTCATACTATTGAAATGATTGATTTATATTTTCAAATACACCTCAATTCAGCTTAACAGAGTAAGGTAATAAAGACCAAAAAAAGACGTCTGAGCACTGAAAAGCTAAAAGAGAAATATTAATCACTAGAACTGCACAGCATGTATCAATAGCTGAAAAGACAAAGGACAAGCAGAGTGAGTTGGCAGTAGGTCCATACCCCTGGGTCTATTTGCCTTTCTTCCACCATATTCCTACTCCACAGGAGCCTTCCCTTTGCCAGCTCTTCCAAGCTTTCCTCCGCCTCTCTGTACGTTTTATATTTCCTCTAGGCCCAAATTTTACTTTTATTTCTTGTCTCATAAGATCATTCATCTTCACAATTTACACTTACTTCTACTTTGCACCACCATCACTTTATCATTTTACCATGCCTGCCTTCCAAATTAATCACTCAAGGCCCTGTTTTATGGTTCCTCCATTGGTGCATTCACATGACATGTGCAGTTTCAACATTTTAAAGGACCTGTTCTGCTCAATCAGTTTTATTGAATGTCAAGATAGCTTATGAAGTAGACCCCAGTTCAAATGTGAAATGGAGCAGATAAATTACCGGACACAACTAAAGCAGTGGGGAAAGCACTAGACATGAGTAATATGTTTTTGTCAGAAAAAGAGGGGGAGAAAATCAGAGAGCAAATTGGTCGCCGTCATGAAACACCTTCTAGTGGATTAAAGATTTGCGTGCCCTAAAATCTGCATGCAGGATGCCTGCCTGTTCCGTCAGAAGACCATAAGATATAGGAGCAGAATTAGACCATTAAGTCCATCGAGTGTGCTCCACCATTTAATCATGGCTGATATGTTTCTCAACCCCATCCCCCTGCCTTCACCCCATAATCCCTGATCCTCTTACTCATCAAGAACCTATCTAACTCTATTTAAACGACATAGCCTCTGCAGCCTTCTGCAGCTATGAGTTCTACTAATTAACCATCTTCTTGCTGAAGAAATTCCTCCTCACCCCAGTTCTTTGGGTTATCCCTTTATCTGAGGCTCTTCAGATGATGATGTCCTCTGGTCCTAGTCTCTCCTATTAATGGAAACATCTTCTCTACATCCACTCTATGGAGGCCTCTCTATATTCTGTAAATTTCCATGAGATACTCCCTCATCCTTCTAAACTCCATTGAGTACAGACTTAGAGTCCTCAACCCCTCCTCATATGACAAGCCCTTTATCCCTGGGATCATTCTTGTAAACCTCCTCTGGACCCTGACCAATGCTAACACATCCTTCCTGAGATATGGGGCCTGTATCAGTTGCAACCTTATCAAACAGTAAATGCTTAAAAGATTCAGCAGGTGAAGTAGCACTCTGGAAGTAGAACAGGGAAGCTCATGTTTCAGATGTGTACTCTTTACCAAACCCACAGTTAACCTGAAATCAAAACCTAGTTGGGTGATTAGGTACTCAATTAAAAACAGAAAGTAGAAGTAATAAGATTGTGTTCAAATTTTTGGAAATGTCTTGCTCCAGGAATTAGTGATGGAGCTTCTTCTGTTCAGTAATGTGATGGAGAGACAGAGATTCAAGTTTGCCAATGACTCCAAGTTTGGTGGTACAATAAGCAATGCTAGTGGGAACAAAGAATTAAAAAGAACCATTGATAGACAAAGTAAGTGAAAATCAGTGCACAGATAACTGTGAGGTCATCAATTTTGGATGAGAAAAGGATTTATGTGTTTTTTTTAAATGATGAAAATCTAGGAACAGAGTAGATCCAGACAATTTAGGGATGCATGTAAATAGGTCTGTAAACTAAAGAAGTCAGCTACAGTGTCATTGTGGAGGGTTAATGAAATTTCAGTGAGCCTTTGAGCTAGATTATAATGAAGAGGATGTTCTGCTACTGTCAAATAAAGTTCTGGTTAGACCACATCTGAAGTTCTGGGCACGACATCTTAGACATTATGGTCCAGATTTCCTGTCCCATAAAAAACAAGCACTAAGTGGTTTCTTGGTGTTGAGACTCATAATTGATCAGAACTTCCGGGGAACCAACGTAAATACTAATCTGCACTGGGAAACCCTTTCCTGATGAAGGGCCTATGCTTGAAATGTCAATTCTCCTGCTCCTCTCATGCTGCTCGACCTGCTGGGCTTCTTCAGCACCACATTTTTAACCCTTGCTAATGGTCCTCTGAAATCTGCCAGTGCGTAAGATTGGTTGTTTGCCTGCTAGTTATACACATTGTTACCATATTTATTTGGAGCTATTGTTCGCAGAAGTCAAGCCTGTTCAGGAGCATATCCCTTTAGATCATAACAAAGCATTCCAGCACCCTTCGCCACCCTCAGCTTAGCTCACTGTCCCTGTGACTTGCTACACTTGTTACACTCAGCCTTAGCTCAAGCACTAATCACCATCACTCCCGTCACAGATCTGTGTTTAGTCCATTTCCTGGCAAAGCTGACCATCCCAAATGTTCACCACCAAATCCAACCACCAACAACCTCATACTCTTCATTCCATTCAAAATTCCTGCATTCTACCTCCACCCCAGACACTGCAGATTCCATCCCCAACCCCCACCCTCTCACTTGTTCTCTCCACACCTTTTCCCTCAACACCTATAGCCCAACTTACATACTGCTGCCTCCCAACAACCCTGGTCACCTTGAAGTGGATGCTAATGGCTAGATGGCACTTGATGTGACATTAGTGCTAGAAAAGCAGTTTCTGTTGTTCCAAAGTCGATGAAATGCAAACGGTGAGGCTACAAGTTGGTGAGGATCCTGTATTTCTGTACAGCGTTCTCCCATTATATTCTTGTACCCTCTGCTAGCCAAGAAAATGTTTCTTGTTGCTTGCCATTTAACATCCGCCCGCAATTAAACACTTTACAATTTATCTTGTTGCTTTTATTTTAGATTATTAGATTCGCTACAGTGTGAAAACAGGCCCTTTGGCCCAACAAGTTCACACTGACCCTCTGAAGAGTAACCCATCCTCCTCTGACTAATGTACCTAACACTATGGGTAATTTAGCACAGCCAGTTCACCTGACCTGCACATCTTTGGACTGTGAGAGGAAACCGGAGCACCCAGAGGAAACCCACACAGACACGGGGAGAATGTGCAAACTCCGCACAGTAACCCAAAGCTGGAATTGAACCTGGGACCCTAGTGCTGTGAGGCAGCAGTACTAACCACTGAACCGCCGTGCCGCCCTTTTATCATTCGTGGATGCATAATTTTTCTTTTCCACCTTCTCTTCTTTCTTTTATAAAAGCTGTTCATTTGTATTAGAGGAACACAGAAACAGGAGGATGCCATTTAGCCCTTGAGTCTGTTTTACCATCCAGTTAGTTCATGGCTCTTCTGTATCTTAATTACAACCTCTACCTTGGCTCCATATTTCTTAATATCCTTAGCTGACAAAAACTGCCCAATTTTCCATTCATTCCTCCAGTTGTTTCTGTTGTCAGCCATGACTCGGTTGGCAGGATATCTTCAGTTATAAGGTAGTGAGTCCAAGTCCAAATCCTTGAGTGCAAAAATCAAGGCAAACATTCCAGTGCAGTATTATATGAACATTGCACTGTTGGATTTGATAACTTGTGGATAGGATCGTTACATCACAGAAATAAATTGTCTGAGAAATCTCACATTGAAATCTGTGCAAGTTTTCTGTGCATAAATTAGCTGCTGTGTTCCTGTGTTTCCACAAGAAGCACTCCTGAAATACGATGTGGACTCTAAAACACTTTGGCACATCCTTTGGCAAAGAAGGGTGGTGTCAAAATCCAGGGTTATTTTTGTGCTTCTTATCTAATTATCAATTTCTTTTGACTTACACTCTATTATTTCTGCTATTTAGTCACTGTGTCCTCACCATTAAACAATTCACTCTGGTTCTGCTTATGCAAATGAGCTGTTTATCAGTAACCTCTTCCAATTCTGATGAAAGATAACTCTGCATTTATCTATTTTTGCAGTGTTACTTTTTGGAGGTATAAAAAAATGTAAAGTATTCCAAATGCTGGAAATCTGAAATAAAATCAGAAAATACCAAAAATTATTCAACAAATCAGGCTGCATCTGGAGGGAGACAAAATTAATGTTTCAAGCCAATAATCTGTCATCTTCAGAACTGGGAGGTCAAAGATGGAGCATGTTTTAAGAAAGCAAAGAAGCAGTGAAAAGAAGGGAAGGGTAGGAAGAAAAGGGAATGGTTATGGTAGGATGGAAAGCAGGAGAACTTTAATAAACAAAAAAAGAGAATAGCGCAAGGCAAAACGGGATAGTTATGGGCAAGTAGATAATCAAAAAAACTGAATTTGAGGAAGTGTAAATTCAGAATAGTTAAATGATCACCATTCGGTCCTATCCAAAAGAAACTATGGTAAATGTTATGATATGAAATTGCCAAGCTTGGTGGCGAGTCTGGAAAGACCAAAAAGAAATTTTTTGCTCTACATGCTTCTGCTGAATTTCATTGGAGCAAATAGAGAGTACAGTGTCGACCTGAGGTGGAGGGAGAATTAATTCCATTTACATTCCTGATGAAACTTGAATTCTGATGCCCAGCTCAAACTCTACTCATGTGTCTTAAATGCAGTTATTTGCCCACACCTATAGCTGTAGCTGTGAAAACAATTAAATTCATTACAATCTGTGTCCAATGTATTCAGGAATTCCATAGAATTTCATTGGTTTCTGATTTCACACAATTTGCAACTCAGGTGATGTCAAGGCCCTTTATCGGAAACCGTGCAGTTTCCCATTGCTTATTTCTGGTTCACAATAGTACCGTATTTGTGGTTAACTCCACCAAAAGTATTGTTTTACTTCTTCGAAAATGTCTCAAGGTTTGTTTGGTTTTGAATATCTGAAATTCCCATTAAATAACTTTTAGTTTTATTTTTCAACAGTCTGTGACACTTCTTTTGCACAGCCAGCGAAGGTACATTTTTGACTTCGATCAGATTGACAGACTTTTCTCCGTCACCATGCCCAGTATGGTTCGACATACTTTACAAACCATTTGCTCTGTAGGATATTATAGGAACATCTACAGTCCACCTGACCACAGTGCCTCCATTATACAGGATTACACTGAGGATGGGCGCTTACTTCAAACATTGTACTTAGGAACTGGACGAATGGTAGTCTACAAATACACTAAACTGTCCAAGTTTTCTGAGATTATTTATGATACCACTCAGGTCAACTTCACTTATGATGAAGCAGCTGGTGTAATTAAAACCATCCAGTTAATACATGAAGGATTTACCTGTACAGTCCGCTTTCGACAAACAGGCCCTCTTATTGCTCGACAGATCTTCAGGTTCAGTGATGACAATCTTGTTAATGCTCGCTTTGACTACAGTTATAATAACCTTCGAATCACGAGCATGCAAGCAATGATCAATGAAACTCCTCTGCCCATTGATCTGTATCGTCATGATGATGTTTCAGGGCGGACAGAGCAATTTGGGAAGTTCAGTGTAATCTATTATGATCTAAACCAGATTATAACGACCACTGTTATGACACACACCAAGCGATTTAATACCAATGGCCAAGTGAGAGAAGTCCAATTTGAGATCCTGAGATCCATTACATATTGGATGACTATTCAGTATGACAACATGGGACGTATGATAGTATGTGAGATAAGAGTGGGGACTGATACCAATCTTACCAAGTACTCATATGAATATGATGCTGATGGACAACTGCAAACTGTTTCTATCAACAACAAACCTCAATGGCGCTATAGCTATGACTTAAATGGAAACATTAACCTGATGAGCTATGAAAATAGTGGTCAACTAACTCCACTGAGGTATGACTTGCGAGATAGGATTACCAGGCTCGGAGAAGTGGAGTACAAAATGGATGAAGATGGCTTCCTCCACCAGAGGGGTGATACTATATTTGACTACAACTCCAATGGTCTACTCAACAGAGCATACAATAATGTTGCAGGTTGGAGTATGCTGTATCGGTATGATGGATTGGGAAGACGTGTAGCAAGTAAATCAAACACTGGGCAGAGCTTGCAGTTTTTTTATGCTGACCTGATTCATCCAACCAGAATCACTCATTTGTATAACCATACCAACTCTGAAATCACGTCTCTCTACTATGATCTTCAAGGTCATCTCATTGCTATGGAGATCAGCAATGGTGAAGAGTTTTACGTAACCTGTGATAACACAGGGACTCCCTTAGCTGTGTTCAGTAATACTGGGCAATTAATTAAGCAGATACAATACACACCCTACGGAGATATTTATGAGGACTCCAACTCTGATTTTCAAGTTATCATCGGTTTTCATGGCGGACTTTATGATCCCCTGACAAAGCTTTTACATTTGGGCCGTCGTGATTATGATGTTGTGTCTGGACGATGGACAACACCAAATTATAATCTCTGGGAAGAGTTGAACAACAATCTGTTCCCATTTAATCTGTATTCATTTAAAAACAACAACCCAATCAGCACTGTTCAGGACATCACTCATTTCACTACAGGTAAGGAATAATAGATAGTTACAAGTCTATTACCTCTTTGTGGGCTAAAGGGCCTGGTCTTGTGCTGTACTGTTCTTTGTTCCATGTTCTTGCCACCTTGCCAAATATGCTCTGACTGAGAAGGTCAACTGGGGACTTTTTCAAACTCTGAAAGCCACACTTGTGTTCTTGACTTGATCTAAACTGCCTCTCCTCACACTTTATGTTAATTTCCATTAAATTCCTGAATGACATACATGTAAATCAGTTAAATTTTTGCAGTTGTCTTGCCTCACTGGGGTAGTGCACAGGAAATCAAGGCCCACAACTCCCATCGAAGTCACAATTTTTAAAAAGTTATCAAAGTGCAATGTCACCAATTTATCTTTGGAAAGATTTAGGTTAACAGAAAACATGGACAGGGTTTCTGTACTTAACTAATCTATTTAATACAGATACATAGCTTCTAACCACAAGTAAATAACTATGAACTGTCTATATGTAACTCTATTAGTTAAAACTCTGACCCCTTTATAAATTCTCCCTCTGTCCACAAACATATCCAGGCAAGTAGATGGAGGAAACAAACAAAAGCACCTGTCCTCAGAATTCAAAGGAGTGGTCCTTTTGTTTTCCCAAGTTCTTCCAGTTCTCTGATCTTTCCCTTCAGGTTCTCTCAGTTCTTCACAGGAGACACAGATTGGCAGCTTCATGAATTACAAAATGTTTAACTTGTTGGTTAAAAACAGCAACTTATAGCAATTGGTTAAAGAAGATAAATTGTCTTTCTTCAGGCTTTAGACATAAAACCTGTCCATTCTGCGGTCCAAAGGCTTCTGCCTGTATCATTCAAACCCATAAGCTGTTCAGTTACTCAGGAGCTAATCAGACAGTTGTTGTCAGGCTGATGGCCTTTAACATCCACAACTGGTCAAAACTCCACAAATCAATCAATAACTTGTTGCTGACGAAATCTCCGTTTGGGTACAACCCCTGGTGCTGCTGCACCTACTACAAACAGTTTTATCCACAGCTCAAATAAAATACCTGTGTAACAACTGCTTACAATAAGTTTCAATAACTTGTTTCTTAAAACTGCAGTAATTCTTTCGACAACCATTTTTTAAAGCCCCTTTCCCAAATCAGTCCATAATCAAAAATGAAGTGAAATAAAAAGGTGCAGTCTTTGCTCAGTTTTGAGTATGTCAGATGTGAAGTCCTTAAGTTGACTTTCCAAAATGATTAGAGTAGGAAATTTTAACCTTCAGAACATTGATAACCATATGTAATCTTCAAATACCATTTCAAAAAGCTGAATTGCCTCTGCTCCAAATTATTTAATGCAACCATAAAATAGATTTGGATAAAATAAGTTAAACTAGATCTTTAAAGTTAACAATCACATGACACCAAGTTAAAGCACAACAGATTGATTTGGAAGCACTAGCTTTTGAAACACTGCCCCTTCATCAGGTGGTTGTGGAGTATAAGATCGTAAGACACAGAATTTATAGCAAAAGGTTACAGTGTGATGTAACTGCAATTATCTATTGAAAAAGACCTGAAATGTTTGTTAAGTCTCTCATGTTTTAGAATGGGCAGGTTGGTTTCAGTTCTATCATATGTAAATCCCAGAACTTTCTTAAAGATATAATCTCAAGTGAACTTTAACAATAGGTGCCATGTTGGCCCAGATAACAAAATTGGATCTTGCATTGTAAAAGGGTTTGATGACAAACCAAGGATGAAAATAGTTTGAGAATAATAGAAAAGGAAATAGGAAATTTCATAAGAATGATAAACTCAAAGAATTGTTCACTAATAAGAACAATATTACTGTGTATATAATGTGAACTCACCAGAATGAGTCCAAGAATGAGAAACTACCAGACAGTTTCCAGCTCCAAATTCAGCAAGGAGCTAAAACTGGCCAGTGGGTGAGAGCACAATGTCACATGAAAGGGGCTGAAGGAAAAGTCACATCAAACTTCTGTGACAGATGAAAGGGAGTGATAGCACAGAAGATGTTTGTACTGTCCTTCTGGGGCCAGAGGAGCAGTTCCCTTGATCCCAGGAAGAAAATGTTAATAAGTTAGAAAATCTAATTGTTTCCATCATTTCCACTGCTGGCATGTTTTCTTAACAGCTGTAACTGTTGGAAAAGCCATTTATTGAGCTAGGCCTGATGCTATGACGCACTGTAGTGAATGACTCCTAGGTGGTGGGGAGCTACTCCACTAATGAGGGGAATTCCCACTTACTCCCAACATTCCCAGCTCTCCCCCCCACTCAGCAATCTTGCCACCAACTCAGCATCCTGTAGCAGCCATTGTGGATGCTGTCTACATGTGCACAGGTACTGACACCACTGTGCCGGGGAGGGTTGGGGGATGTCAGTGATGCATGCACAGTATTTTCCTCCATCTTCATGGTGTACCATTTTGACAGCCATTTTGGGGTTTGGAGTAATCACTCCCATTTCACAAATAATATTCTGTCTCTGTTTATGTGCCAGTTGAGGCATTTTGATGTAATTCATGAATCAGAAAATGATGGATGAAAGGTTAATACGTTGCATCACAATTCAAGCAAACACATTAATTATTTTCAAAAAAGTCAAACTTTCAATCCTGTAGAAACCCTAACATATTGACTGAGATAAATATTTTCATGTAACTCTATGTGAGGTATTACATACTCTCACCAGATGTGATTTGGCGAAGGGGTGAACATGTAATATAGTTCAGGAGCCCAGTACAATACCTTCCCACCCATCCCGAGCTCACACCCATATTAGACAGTATTGGTGACAACAAAATTAGCAGCCGGAACAACAATATAAATAAATATTTAAGGGTTAATAGAACTTAAAAACACAATTGACCCCAATAGTGCATTGCCTGTGCCATAAAATGGTTACCATAGACAGACAATGAGGGCGAGACTCCCTTTTGTTCTGCATTGTTTAAAAAGGCACAAAGAAAGAGGATTGTTCTCCCACTACCCCACGTCACCACTAACCTGAGAAAATAGTACACCATTCTTTCATATTTGGACGTCTTTTAAATCCCATCCAAGATGCCAAAAGAGTGGTTGCCCAAAGCTCCCGAGCTGACCTTATTCTACAATTCATCAGACCTTTTCTGTTGTCCTTTCTGCAGTCCCCACAATCGCCACTATGGAGCTTTGGCACGATCAGGACTGCTGGAGCTTCTGTTCAATTAGATTAGCCACCAGCTCCAGAGAGTGTAATTTCTCACAGTCAGGGGCGAAAGTGTACCTGCAGCACACAATAGCAGGTTTGTTGTTGGCTTGTCAGCTCATCATTAACTTTTCTTAGGGGAGGGGAGATTTCAAAGTGTCCACCCACCTATAACTTTTTGCCCTCTGTTCTACTTAATTTACTGTTATTCACATACATGCTGTCAATTTAGCTTGACATCTTTTGAAAAACATTTATGACAAAAGCTTTGATATACAAGCTTCAAGAAAGGAAACTATTTTGTTTTCACATCGTGCACAGCAGGCTGGGTAGATTTTTTTTTAAAAGCAATATACAATGTTTACGAACAGATAACAGTTAAACCTTTCTTGAAAAAAATGATTCAAACAGATATTGCTATCATTCTGACTGATTCTAGTCAAATCAAAATGAACGCAGGCAGTACTAAAAGTGAGCTTTATTAATAATGTATTGTATTCTTGAGAACACAAAGATAACACATCAATCAAGCATCCCCAAAGACACATGCAGTATGCAACAATCTATCAAGTGTCACACAGCCATACATATCCTGATGGTTAAATGAAGTTTGCTCTCATTCTAACTCATGAGAAAGAATTGGTAGGATCCCCACAACAGGAAATTAATAGATAAAAATAAAGCACCCAAACCTATTTTCTCATTATCAAAAGTGGTTTTATGTCAAGGAAGCAGTGAATAATCTGAAAAAAGCTTAACTTTTTAACATTATCAATCGATTCAAAAAACCTCTTTCCTCTTTTTATTTTTATTTGAGCTTGTCTGTTGAAAATAAAGATACTAGTCTTGAACTATCTCTATCCATTTAACTTTCCTTCTGGGAAATGAATAAAATACAAGCTGCAATATACTGGTAGTACTGAACTTAAAATCTAGGCATTGGGAGTTCAAGTGCCACAATAGTGCATTTAGAACTGAATGCAGTAATGCAGTAAATCTGGCAGTTTGTGGATCAACATGTAACAGTCTCAAAATCAGGGGTGAGAGTGGATGTTATTCTTTCTACTTGTTTCATACCTACAATGGCTTTTTAAAAAGATATTAATTATGTTTTTGGTTCTACTAGTGGCACTTATCTGCATATTACCTTGATGTTGGCGCAGATAATAGAAGTCATTCTGCACCTAGATGGAAATAATTTGCAAGAACACTGACTGTAAGGCTGGAGGAAATTACAAAGGTGGGGCAGGACATTGAGGGATTTGTGAGCAACAATCAGAACTTAATGTTAATTTGTTGCTTAACAAATGAGCCAATATAGATAGTGAGCACAGGGATGATATGTGAAGGGACATGATGCAAGTTAGGATTTGGTAAGTCCAAACTGGTGAAACTTAGAATGCAGGTGGCCAAACAGAAGTGCTTACAGCCAAACCTAGAGCTCATAAAGGCATTGATGAGGGTCTCAGCAGCAGAACTTGAGACAGGGATGGTAATAGGCAATGTTATAGCTATGGAAATAGGTAGTCTCGGTGATAATGTGGATATAAGTTCATAATCTTATCTCAGGATCAAATACAACACCTCAATAAAATCTTCAATAAATTCTATTCTGGAACAGTGTGAAGTTTTCCTCCCATGCAAACGATTGGAAGACTCCATCTGTAGCAGGAGTGCCGTGATTTACAGGCCTTCATGCTGATGTCCTTGTCCTTGAAAAGAGTGGTCATCTGCATGGAAGTTGAAACCATCTAGCATTCAAGTGCATGCTCGTTCTTACCAATTGGCTGCATACGCAGACTGATATCTTAAGCAGAATTGAGGAAAGCCTCATTTAGCCATTCAATATCTCATTAATTTGCATCAAGGTAATCTCCGACACTTGGATATCAGGGAAATAAGGGCGGAGATTACTTGGAGGATGAAGGATGGGCATATCAAAATGGGAATTCAAAATACTTCTTCTAATCATTCTTGTTCACTTGCCCATCCTTGGAACTCACCATTCTGAATATCGCTGGAATCTGAGAACTGTGCTGTCCTCACTACATTGGGTTTATCCAACTCCTTCAACTCTTGCAAATTCAAAGATATGGAGTAATGATCATCTTTCTCCGCTGTTGCTCCAATCCTCTTTGTCATGTTATGTTGTGAAGACTCAGCAAGCCATGATCATCTAGAATTCTTGGCTGCTAATAGTGAATGCACCTACAAATCAGACCAGGCACCTGAATTGCCTCATCAGCATCTTGGTTGGTTACACAATGACATGTCTTGAAGTCATATAGCTTTCATTCTTCCCATTCTAGATCTCACTGTTATGACAGTATGAAAGTTATCAGCCAGTTAGAGAGTAACCCTTATCTCCAAAGGGTCATTTGTCCTATGAAATAGAAAGGATAATGTCTGGTCAATCACAGTTATTTGCCAAGAGCATTGTCTATGATTGACCAGACATTATCCTTTCTATTTCATGGGAAGTGGGCATTGTTGGCTCAGCTGGCACTTATTGATCAACCTTAATTACCCTTGAGAAGGTGATGGTGAGCTGGTTCTTGGACTGTTGCAGTCCATACAGAATAGGTATATCCACAGTGTTGTTAAGAAGGCAGTTGTAGGAATTTTACCCAGCAACAATTATGGAACAGTGATATCATTCCAAGTCAGAATTGTGTATGGTTTTGGGGGGACCTTGAAGGTGTTACTGCTCCCATTTATCTTGCTGCTCTTGTCCTTCAAGAAGTAAAAGTCATGATTTGGAAGGAGCCTTGGTGAGAGCTATAATTCATTTGGTAGTTGGTACACACTGCTACAATTCTGTGGAGGGAGTGATTTTTTTTATGAACAAGGTGGTAATCAAGTGAGCTACCTTGCCCCCAAAGATGTCAAGTTTCTTGAGTGTAGGAGCTGTGCTCACCAGATAATTGGAAATTATTCCATTGCACACCTGACTTTTGCCTTGCAGATGGTCGAAAGTCTTTGGGAGTCAGTAAGTTATTTTTGTTATGCATTAGACCAAAGCTCGTCATTATGTATTATGAAGATAACCTAAGCCCTAATGTTTCGTACATTAAAGGAAAATGTAAGGTGTTGTGTTTTAGATGCAATTTGATTGGTCAAACTACTCAACTTTAAGCAAAACACACTCTATTTTTACACTACAATTAAAACACAGACAGGATAAAAATACAAGAATTGGCTTAACTGTAACTTTATCAAAATGTTTAACAAAATAATATATATTATATATAATATATGTATATTTATATATAATAAATATGTGTGTATATGTGTGTATGTGTGAATGTGTGTGTGTATATATATATATATATATATTATATATATAAAAACTATTAAAAATGAGCTGTTCCAATGCAGTAACATCCCATAAACACACCCTTGGCAAACTAGATTGCTTCACATACAATTCTAGCAGCAGGAAGAGAACCCCAACTTTTAGCTGTAACTGAAAGAAGAATAAAAGCTTTGACATCCAGCTTCAAGATCCTAGCAGCTGTTGAAAGCTAAAATTAAAAATCCTCCTCCACTGGGAGATTGACCCCAACCATTCATGCTCCTTCAATTATTCCAACTTTAAAAACACTCAAGGCACCACAAGCCATTTATTTTACTGACTTTGAGCAGACTGCTCAGATCCTCTGTCACAAATGTTCTTCATAACAAAGGGACAAATCATACCCCTTAAAGCCACAGTATCATCACAGTTATTTGCCACAGATTTCCCAGCCTGTGACCTGTTGTTACCAGAATGTTAATGTGACTGGACAATTCAGTTTATGAGCTTAAAAATTGATAAATGTTTACAGCATCAAAAGATGCCATTCAGTCCATTCAGCCCATCATGTCCACATAGTCAACAAGGACCTGACTGCACAAGATACTGTTCAAATGCTTTGAGAGCTTCTGACTTAACCATCATTTCAGGCGGTGAGTTCCAGACTTCCATCACAGCCTGAGAAAATGTTTTCACCTCAACTCTCCTCTTAGCTCTCTACTTTAAATATATGCCCTTGGTTATTGGACTGCTCAGTCTCTATGGAGGCATGAACAATGCTATACGTTGTGCAAATATCAATATAAAAGCAGCTGAAGGTGGTTTGATTAAACATGCTACACTGCAGTGGTGTCGTGGATTGAAATGATTGGTCTCCAATAACTACAGCATTTGTTCTTTGTGTCCTATAAACCTCCCAGTGAAGAGATTTCTCCTGCCATTTACTCCAGCAACTAGCATTGAATGGCTGCTTTAAGGGCACTTTGTGTACAGGGTCTGATTGGACAGGGCTTCATTTCAAGGCTGCTTGCTTGATCTCGTATTGCTTGCTTACTTAACATCTACTGCAGGTGTACAGCATCCATGCCTTGAATTTCTTGCCATGCCATGCCTGTTGGTGCATTGGTGTTTCAGCAGAGCTTAAAGGATCTCAGTATTGTGGTGAACACACTGCATGTTTAATCTACCAAATAATCAGATTGCAAAGTAAGTGAAGGCTAGTCCTCAATCCAGTCATGGAGGCCCATTGGCAGTCAGGGATTCTTCACACTGCCAGTTAAGGGCACTGTCCACACACAATCCAGGGATTGGCCACAGTCAGCCAACTTCTCAGGCTAGTCAGGGAGATCTGTCCAGAGATAAGCTGGGCAATGATCATTTGTCAGATTATTACAAGCCATCAGGAAACTGCATATAATCAATTGAGAACTGCAAAGATAGCAGTGAGGCATCTGGTCAATAATATCTCACTCTTCAAAGTCAATCAGGTTTAGATTAGATTACTTACAGTGTGGAAACAGGCCCTTCGGCCCAACAAGTCCACACCGACCCGTCGAAGCGCAATCCACCCAGACCCATTCCCTACATTTACCCCTTAACCTAACACTACGGGCAATTTAGCATGGCCAATTTACCTAGCCTGCACATCTTTGGACTGTGGGAGGAAACCGGAGCACCCAGAGGAAACCCACGTTGACACGGGGAGAATGTGCAAACTCCACACAGTCAGTCGCCTGAGTCGGGAATTGAACCCGGGTCTCAGGCGCTGTGAGACAGCAGTGCTAACCACTGTGCCACCGTGCCGCCCACTGGGAGTGAATGCAATTCTGGAGCTCTGTGCATTGAGCAATGTGTATGGTGCAAGCAGCAAGTTGCTTTAGGGCAAAACAAGATCAGTGCCAAAAGGGGTGAGGCAATCAAGGCAATTGGTGGGGTGGGGCGGGGCAGGGGGCAAGCAGAAGTGTAAGTTAAGGTGGGATCAAGAACAGTGACAGAGAAAGCTCAGGGTACAAAGAGGGAAGACAGAACAGCATTAGAAGGTGTGGTGGGCTCCATGAGGGGTGGTTATTGGCCTGCATGGATGAGTATAGTGGACCAGAGTGAGCAGATTTGAGGTGTGATGTCAAGGTTTAGGGACAGGAACGTCAGTTGTTGGCAAAGTTAAGTGTGGTGTGGGGCATGGGTGGAAAGGGACTGTTGGGTTAGTGTGAGGTGAAAGGGGACATGGAGGCTATGGGCATTACCTGATGATTAGATGGAACCCAGTGTTGATGGTATCCACCACAAGTTGCATTCCATGCTGCAAACTGCAACTGGAAAAATAGCTGGTTCAGGGTGGGCAAAGTCACTGTGAGTTTGAGTTTTGTGTGATATAGCAAGAGATCTCGTTTGACCTTACAATGCCATCTTTGCCCCTGGACTGGCACAGGGCTGGCATCATGACAGCTTCTTGAGTATCTTGCACAGAAATGCAATATGATCTTTCTGTGGTAACTGAACTTTAATGCTGTAGGGTCTGCTTTATTTAATGAATTTTCTGAATGAACTGATGATATCTTGATTGAGACATTCTGGGCATCTGCTTTCTCATTCTAACTGGTCTCATAGCCTGGCTAAATGCATAGAATGGTGTTGGTAAATATGGAAACATCACCTAGGAGATGCACTTGTACACTGCAAATTGTGAAACTGTAATCGTGCATATACCTGGAAGGTATCTGAGGTGGAGAAATTAAGTGTTGGAACAGCCTTACAAATCGTAGCAGTTTAGGAAGGAGCTGGAGGTAAAGGAGTGTAATTGAAATCAGAGATTTCAATAGATCAGACCAGAGAGACAGAAACATTTTGGAAGAGGTTGCAGAGATTAGTCAAAACAAAGTATTTATAAAGAAGGATGAAAATTCTTAATTTATTGGAGACTCCATCTGGGAACTCTAAGGTGATGTGTGATCAGGGCTGGATATGGGTTGTACTGAGTTTAGGATGGCCCCAGATTCCAAAATAACTGGGAGGGCAGCAAGGATAGCATTGGGATAGTTGAGTTCAGAGGTTTAAAAAAAGGCATTGACAATGGTATCAGCAGCAGAAAAGCTGAGATGGATTGGACACTGGTGATCATTTTGAAGATGGAAGTAGGTAGTTTTGGTCAGAAATCAAACTAATGCTTCAAACTGCATCATCACAAACCAAGGTTGCAAATTGCTTGGATTCGACTGAGATAGTTTCCATGGAGATGCATAGAGTTGGTGGCAAGAGTTAATGGCAAAATCCTATAGTTGGCAAGGTCACTGTACTCTGCATTTTCAGCATTTACCAATATAGCTAGCTATACACTTCAAAATTCCCAAAGTTGGATATTTTGGAAGTTATTTAAACACACAAAATAAAGACCCTGTGTGGTTGAATTTCTCAATCATTGACTTTATCTAATAATTATGATGTTTTAGAGTGACTTTGCTTTTTCTTTAACTGTTAATGTTGATAGAAAGTTAAACAAGTATTGAGTTGCTGTTTTGTTCTCAACTTTGTGATAAACGTTTGTGGGTGACTGATTAATGGCCGAACGACATTCTTATTTCAGATGTGTCAGATTTATGAATATTTCATTTTTAAAAGCTGTTAAGGCTATTGAAGACTACAAGGCAAACTGACAGATAATTTTACTGAAAAGGCTGTACATTCATATAATGAAGTAATTTTCATTCAGTGTCGTAGTTTGAAGCACTGAATTCAATCAGTGTGAAATTAGAAAGCAATCGGCTACACTCAGACAGTTGCAGCCACCATTACTAATCTGCTTCAAAGAAAAGTGCTATTTTAGAAGTAAACTATTTATCATTTCTTTGCAGAGACAATAACTGGTCATTTACTCCAGATGTACAAAATGTAGGTCACCTCAGGAAGGTGCTTTCCAAAAATCTCCTCGTGCTACATGGCATTAGCATAGAATTTTGACTTCTTATTCCTGCCACTTTTAGTTCTGTGGTAGGATCTTTAAATTGGAAAATGTTGCATGGTAGCTGAAGATAATATTCAGATGGAAAATGCCAACAATGACATGACAGACAGGAACCAAATAGAACATTGTCTGCAGCATTAAAGATATAATATTCTGTCTCAAATAACATCATTAAATACAGAACTGAAGCTTTCTTTTGGGAATTATGAAAGGCAAGGGGTGGCTGCATTTTTGAATGTGTCTGTTGTCAGACTTACCAGAAATCATTAACCTAAGGCTTCAGGCAATTGGAAGCTAACAAACAGAACAGTTGTCTATGAATGAATGAGACACTATAATATTGTCTGATGACAGCATAACCACAATGGCTTTGCTGTCATGATTCACAACATCATTAAAAGACCCTGATTGAGATCATGCTTTACATAACTGACAGATGGGCAATGCTCTAAATATAGAAAAAGAAGGTCCTTAAATTATTTGCACGCTAAACACTTCTTAAACAGAAACGTCATTTGAAAGAAAGTAAAGCCAATCTTGTTTTTGGCTAGGAACCTAGAAGAGGAACAAAAATCTTGCAATATGTCAATTGCAGATGACATATTGCTGTGAGCTACTTGTTATCACTCAAACCTGCTCAGAAATGAGCACTGTCACTTTTTTCTGGGACGTTCTATTCAAACGTTGCATGTTGTGAATGGAGTTTCCAGGATGTGTCACAGGGTGTTATCTTGCACTATGTTGTAGTGACATAAAGAGTCTTAGAGTCATAAAGTCCTACAGCATGGAGACAAGCCCTTTGGCCGAAACTGGTCCATGCTGACTAAAATCTCCTTACTTGCTCACTCGCTTTCCCTGCATTTGGCCTATATCCTTCTAGACCTTTCCCCTCCATGTATTTGTCCAAACGCCTTTTAAATGTCATTAATGTACCCACCTCAACCACTTCCTCTGGCAGTTCATTCCAATTGCATGCCACTCGCTGTGCAAAAACATTGCACCTCAGGTTCCCTTTTATTCTCTCCCCTCTAATCTTAAACTGATGCCCTGTAGATATCAATTCCCCAACTCTATGAAAAAAGACTGAGCGCATTCACCCTATCCATGCCTCTCATGATCTTATAAACCTCTATAAGGTACCCCTCAGTCTCCTATGCTCAAAAGAAAAAGGTCATAGCTTGTCCCACCTCTTCCTCTACCTCTGACTGTTGAATCCTGGCAACATCCTTGTAAATTTCTTCTGCACTCTTTCCAGTTTAATAACATCCTTCCTGTAGCAAGGTGGCCAAAGCTCAACACAGTGCAAGATTGCAGACGATGACACATTCCTCCCAGATTGTCTCAACATCTTTTAAGCTTGCTTTGAGCAGAATTTCAGTAGAGAGGTAACACCTATTCCAACAAACCCTGATGAACCTATCCAAACAGTCACTGCATCAGAGGTCAGATCAGTTTTCCTTCGTGTGAATCCAAGGAAAGCGATGGGACCAGATGGAGTACCAGGCCATGGATTCAGGGCATGTGCAGATCAACTGGCAGAGATCTTCTTGGATATCTTCAACCTCTCCCTGCAGTAGACCACTGTCCCTGCCTGTTTCAAGAGGGCCAACATTATCCCTGTGCCTGAGAAGGCTATGCAACATGTCTCAATGACAATCGCCCAGTGGCCCTAACTTTGGTGGCCTTGAAGTGCTTTGAAAGGCTGGTCATGGCATTAATCAACTCCAGCCTCCCCACTCCTCTTGACCCACTCCAATTTGCCTATCGGACCAACAGATCCATGTCAGATGCAATATCACTTGCTTTTCACATCTTGACACCAGAAACAGTTACGTAAGAATCCTACAAATTGACTACAGTTCAGCCTTCAACACTATTATCCCCTCAAGACTGATTATTAAACTTTATGATCTCGGACTAAGCCCCACTCACTGCAATTGGATCCTCAGTTTCCTGACCCACAGGCCACGATCAGTGAAGTTTGGGGACAATATTTCATCCTCACAAACACTCAACACTGGAGCCCCCCCCCCCCCCCCAGAGGTGTGTACTCTGCACCCTACTGTATTCACTGTATACCCATGACTGCGTTGCCAAATACCAGACTACTGCCATTTACAAGTTTGCTGATAACACCACCATAGTCAGTCAAATCTCAGATGGCAATGAAACAGATTACAGATGGGAGGTGGAAGATCTGGAAAAACGATGCACTGAGAACAACTTAGCTCTCAATTCCAGCAAAACCAAGGAACTCATTACTGACTTTCGGCGAGATGTTACTCATGCCCCCTACATATTAACTGCTCAGAGATGCAATGAGTGGAGAGTGTCAAGCTTCTGGGAGTGGTCATCCACAACAAACTTTCTTGGACTCTTCATGTGGACACACTGGGCACGGTGGGACAGTGGTTAGCACTGCTGCCTCACAGCGCCTGTAGATCCTGGTTCAATTCCCGACTCAGGCGACTGCCTGTGTGGACTTTGCACGTTCTCCCCGTGTCTGCGTGGGTTTCCTCTGGGTGCTCCGGTTTCCTCCCACAGTCACAAAGATGTGCGGGTCAGGTGAATTGGCCAAGCTAAATTGCCCGTAGTGTTAGGTAAGGGGTAAATGTAGGGGTATGGGTGGGTTGCGCTTCGGCGGGTCGGTGTGGACTTGTTGGGCCGAAGAGCCTGTTTCCACACTGTAAGTCTAATCTAATCTAAAAACACCTCTTCTTCCTCAAGCACCTGAGGAAATTTGGCATGATGGCAAATACCCTTACCAACTTTTATAGGTGCGCCATCGAGAGCATTCTATCTGGATGTGTCACTGTCTGGTCTAGTAATTGTACCATTCAAGATCAGAGACGATTACAGAGCATGATGAACTCGGCCTGGATGATCACAAAGACCAATGTCCCATCTATAGAATCCATCTGCCAGGCCCGCTGTTAAGGAAAGGCCACCAGCATTCTCAAAGATCCATCCCACCCTGGCAATGCTTTTCTACAACTTCTACCATCGGGGAGAAGGTACAGGAGTATGAACACATGCTCCAGCTGGTTTTGTAACTGTTTCTACCCTGCTGTTGTTAGAATACTGAATGAACTCGCAAACTCTTAACATTTACCTGCACCTTTGTTTTTGTTTTTGCTGTTGTTTATCTATTATTTACTAACTATGCTAATTAACTCTGTGATCTGTCTATATTACTCGCAAGTCAAAGCCTTTCACTGTGCCTTGGTATACGTGACAATGAATTCAATTCAATTCAATTCACAATACCCCAAGTGCAGCCTCACCAACGTCCTGTACAACGCCCTGCAATATAACTCCCAACCTCTATACTCAATGCTCTGACTGATGAAGACCAGTGGGCCAAATGCTACTTTCACTGCCCTGCGTACCTGTGACTCCACTTTCAGGGAACTGTGCACCTTAATACAAGGTCCCTCTGTTCCATTACACTCCTTAAGGCCCTACCATTAATCATGAAAATCCTATCTTGATTTGACTTTCCAAAATGCAACACCTCTCACTTATCTATATTAAAGTCCATTTGCCATTTCTCAGCCCACTTCCCCAGCTGATCAAGTTCCTGCTGCAATTTCTGATAATCTTCCTATTGTTCGTGATATCGCCTATTTTAGTGTCATCAGCAAACTTACTAATCATGCTTTGTACATTCTCATCCAAATCATTGGTATAGATAATAAGCAGCAATGGACCCAACAATGACCCCTGAGACACTCCACTAGTCACAGCCCTCCAGTCTGACAATCATCCTCCCCCGTTACCCTCTGCTTCCTACCACCATGCTAATTGTGTATCCAATTTATCAGTTCCCTCGGATTCCATTCCATCTAATCTTCCAGAACAGCCTACCATGTGGAACCTTATCAAAGGCCTTACTGAAATCCAAATAGACTATATCACCATCTTGTCCTCATCAACCTTCCTGGTCACTTCATCAAAGAGGTCGAACAAATTTGTGAGGCATCATCTCCCACACACAAAGCCATGCTGACTATTCCTTTTCAAATTAATTGTATATTTTATCTCTCAAAATCTTCTCAGGTTACTTATCCACCACAGCTATTAGGCATACTGGTCGATAGTACCCAGGTTTTTCTGTGCAGCCCTTCTTGAATAAGGGCACAACATTCACTACCCTCCAGTCTTCCAGGATCTCACCTGTGGCTAACGATGATGCAAAAATATCAGCGAGGGCCCCTGCAATTTCTTGTAAAGCCACTTACAGTGTTCTTGGATATATCTAGTCAGGACCAGAAGATTGATCCACCTTCCTACATTCTAATACACCTAACACCTCCTATGCTGTGAAATGGACTATCCCCAAGATACGACCATTAACTTACCCAAGTTCCCAAATCAGCTAAGGCTATCTTGTGTCCCCTTTTTGCCTTCCTGACTTCCTTCTTTAGTAAATTCCTGTATCCGCTGTATACCTCAAGGGATTTTCTTGATCCTAGCTGCCTGTACCTGAGCCATACCTCCTTTTTTCTGGTCAAAGCCTCTATATCTCTTGACATCCAGAATTCCCTATTCCCACCAACCTTACCTTTCACCCTCACAGGAACATATAGACCTTGAACTCTTGCTATCTCACTTCTAAAGGCCTCCAACAACTTGGTAGTGAGAAATTCTCATAAAGCATGTAATGTGTTTTAAAACATGGCCTCTGAGTTTATGCAAGTTCTTTCCTGTCATCACTTTGACTAAATTATTTAAGGTTAGCATCACCTCTGAAATTTTAAAGAGAGATGTTTTGTATGAATGCTCAAAGTATTCATCCACATCATTTTGAGAGCCAAACACAATTCATATTATAAGAAACCGGGATAGCTGAAGATACACAGCATGTCAGATAGCAACTACTGAGGAACAGCAATAATGGGTTAAATCTTGATAGCCCCTCCTGTGATGGGTTGGGATGGGCTGGGTGACAAAATGGGGGGAAAGGATGGGAAGGGAGCCCAACATGTTCTGCTTGAGTGAGGCTAATTTCTGCTTTCATTCTGGAGGGTGAAACTTAACAACTTGCAAAAATGTTCAGCTGAACATTTTTATCTTTGTGGGCTGCTCACCAACATTTTGCTTCCACTATAAATATGCACCTTTCACTTTTCTCAGAGAAATTGCCAAATAAGCTGTGCACTCATGTTTTCTATGGGCTCTTCCGTATTTAAAGATAATGAGCAAATGCATCCTAATTTTGAATGCATGACTGTATACCTATAATAGTAATAAAACAGTACAAGTGTTACTTGTTCTATTTATTATATTATGTCATTTAAATGTCTACATCATACTTCCAGAAAGTATTTGTAAAAAAGCCAAAGCAACTCTAAGGATCACATTTTTTTTTTAATTTCACATTTGTGAAAGTCCAGAGTTGACTTAACAATGAGACTTTGTAACCTTAACAAGACACACACCTACTTTGGCAAAGAACTGATGTATCATGCTTTATATTATTTAATTAATCCATCCATCTAAAACAAAGCATAATCTGATTCATTGTATACTGTCTCATACAATGCTACTGGTAATGTTATAAAACATTTTAATGTGTTTGCACTTTTTGACACAAATGGCTTGCATTTATATTGAAATTCTGACAAAAATAATTCCACATGATTTATAGAATCATAGAGATGTACAGCATGAAAACAGACCGTTCGGTCCAACTTGTCCATGCCGACCAGATATCCCAACCCAATCTAGTCCCACCTGCCAGCACCTGGCCCATATTTCTCCAAACCCTTCCTATTCATATACCCATCCAGATGCATTTTAAATGTTGCAATTGTATTAGCCTCCACCACTTCCTCTGGCAGCTAATTCCATACACATAATATCCTCTGAGTGAAAATGTTGCTCCTTAGGCCTCTTTTATATATTTCCCCTCTCACCCTAAACCTATGCCCTCTAGTTCTGGACTCCCCTAACCCAGTGAAAAGACTTTGTCTATTTATCCTATCCATACCCATCATGATTTTATAAACCTCTATAACGTCACCCCCTAACTCTCTAACGCTCCAGGGGAAAAAGCCCTAGCCTATTCAATTTTTCCCTATAGCTCAAATCCTCCAACTCTAGTAACATCCTTGTAAATCTTTTCTGAACCCTTTCAGGTTTCACAACATCTTTCCGATAAGAAGACCAGAATTGCACGCAATGTGACATATTGCCAAATATAGATTCCTACATCACTCTTTGAACAAAAACAAGATAAATTCTCCAACATTTGTCTTTTATGCTACCTTTCCTTAATTAAATGATTTTCCTTTGTCAGTTACCCTTTATCTTGAGGCTCAACACAGACATACTACCTCCTCCTGCCTGCCTCATCCACCCTAACCTAAAGTTTTCAAGTGTTGATCATAGTGATCCTGCTGCTGTCTTCAGGCTAACTCAGAAAAGTCCCACTTTTATCTTTAAACTCAGCAAGTGAAATCTATTACTGCTCACTCGCTGGCAAACTATCCTCATAGCTAATTTGAGCTGACTCATTTACTTCACTGCTTCCTTTTAGCATCTGGAACAACTCCCTCATTTTGCAGCCCACTCCCCCAGTGCTATACAACTCCTGATTGTCTCTATCAGTGCATTATGGTATTGTCCCTCACATCACCATCTTTACAACTCACCACTCTCTGCTAGAATGGGCAAAAGAATGAGAAACCAAGATTGCTATGAAATCCAATAAAACTGCAGCAACATTGAGAAAATCCAGACCTAGAAATACATCTGTTTTAACATCTTAGATTCCATTAATTTTTCTTTTCCATTTGATCCAGTTTACATGCAAGAAATTTATTTTATCAGTTTTTCTTTAATAATTATTTCTTTAACTTTCATAATTGTGGTTGTAAGTTTGATCGCTGAGCTAGTAGGTTTGTTCTCAGACGGTTCGACACCATGCAAGGTAACATCATCAGTGAGCCTCTGCTGGAGCACTGGTGTACTGTCCCGCTTTCTAATTATGTGTCTTGGTCTGTCGTGGTGGGTGATATCACTTCTGGTTCTTTTTCTGAGAGGTTGGCAAATGGGGACCAAATCAATATGTTTATTAGTAGAGTTCCAGTCTGAATGCTAGACCTCTAGGAATTCCTGTGTGTGCCTTTGTTTAGCCTTTCCCAGGATAGATGTATTGGCCCAGCTGAAGTGGTATCCCTCTTTGTATGTGTGTACAGATACTAGCGATAGTTGGTCATGTCTTAGAGGCCTGGCATTCAAACTGGAACTCAATTAACAAACACGTTGTTTGGACCCCATTTTCCATCTCTCAGAAAAGAACCGGAAGCGATATCGCCCACCACAACAGATCAAGATACATAAATAACAAGTGGGACAGAACACCAGCGCTTCACCGGAGGCTCACTGATGGTGTTACCCAGCATAGTGACGAAAGGTCTGAGAACAGGTCTACCAGCTAAGTGAGCAAACTTACAACCTGAGCTACAAATCTTCACCAAAATGGCAATTTCCTAATCATGCATTTTAATTGTTTATTAAACACTAAAAGCATTTTATTGCACTTATTTTCCTCTATTTGCTGTCCTTCAAAAAAGAGCACACAATTTAAATATTTGATCTAGTTTTAACTTCATAACTCATTACTAAGACTTTAATTTTGTCCTGTTTTCAATTTGAAAATGAAATTATTTTATCTTTTTTTCTGAAATGAATTCATGCAATTCATGCAATCTTCCAGGTTCATGTTATCAACAACATTGATTCCTTTTTTGTATTGTATCAAATATATCTAGTTGGACATTACAGGGTCTGAATGATGTGAGCTATGGTGAGTTGTGTTCGAAAATTGGGCAGAGTGTTCAGTGAGGTTCATTTCAACATCAAGATCATCTCACAGCATCTTACACACTTTTCATGAGCACCTCGACAAGAGTGTCACAAGGCAGTGGCAAGTTTCAAATTTATCTTCATAAATGCTTATTGAATGCCTTGTTAGCAACTCAACTTGCCACAATTTTACCAAACTCACCAAAAGACAAGCACTCGAGGAAACTCAACATAGAATCCAGAGAGTGTTCACCTGCCAGCCTTTAGGAACCCTCATGGCACAGCTCCAATTCACTCATAATTTGAAGACGCCGGTGTTGGACTGCACTGTACAAAGTTAAAAATCACACAACATGTAATAGTCCAACAGGCTCATTTTGAAGCACTAGCTTTCGGAGCGCTGCTCCTTCATCAGGTGATTGTGGAGAATACACAGAGTTTATAGCAAAAGTTTACAGTGTGATGTAACAGAAATTATATATTGAAAAAGACCCAGATATAGGTTTGCAGGATGAATTTGTACTTGCAGAATTTAATTTTACTTTGCTCAAAAACTGCATGAATCCATGTAAGATTCTGTAAGTCTGTTTTTTAGATTAGAATCAGTCTGACCATTGTGGCACAGACAGCCTCACAGGGAGTTAACACCTTCAATACCTTATCTGGGCCAACATGACACCAATTGTTAAAGTGCACTCGAGAATGTAACCTTTTAAAAAAAGGTTTATGATTTACACATGAAAGAACTGAAACCAACATGGTCATTCTAAAGGATGAGAGACTTAACAAACAAGTTAGTGTTTCCAAACATACCTGTTGGACTATATCCTGGTGTTGTGTGATTTTTAACTTAATTTACTTATGGGATACTTCTCCACTTCAATTCAGTATCTTGGTTTGCACTGGCAGCTATCATTCTAATGATCAAAGTGCTCACACTCTCTGAGCCTACCCCTGCCTTGCATCACCTTGTCTTGGCTTTGTGCATTGTCCCCTCAGTCAGAAATACCAGGCTCATATTATTATTCTCTTGCCATACCAATTAACACAAAGCCAGGAATCTTGTTGTAGTTGTTAGCAGGCCTCAATCCAATGAAGGGGATAGCCTTCACTCAGGGGCATCCTCACACAGCATGTCAAGGGCAACTACCAAAACCTGTTCTAGCTCTACTTGGGGTGGTCAGTGTCAGGGTCATAAGTTTTGAGGAGCCGAAAAACAGGCAGCACACCAACTATTTTGACTCTCTGTCCTATAATGACCTACTTTGCTCCTGCAATGGGAGAGAGGCAGGAATTGCAGAGCATGCAAGTGGGTGGTATTGCTGTTTGTGCAGCTGAGGAGATGCCCTGGGTAAGTAGGTGACAGGGAAGGTGGTGTAGGGTTAGTGGTGTTGCAGGGTTAGGTGGGCGAGGATGAGTTGAGCTGCCAAATATAGATTCCTATATCATTCTGTGAACAAAAACAAGATAAATTCTCCAACATTTGTCTCTTATGCTACCTTTCCTTAATTAAATGATTGTCAGTTACCCTTTATCTTGAGGCTCAACACAGACATACTACCTCCTCCTGGCTGCCTCAGCCACCCTAACCTAAAAAGTTTTCAGGTGTTGATCATAGTGATCCTGCTGCTATCTTCAGGCTAACTCAGAAAAGTCCCACTCTTATCTTTAGACTCAGCAAGTGAAATCTATAGTGAGAATAGTAGAACATGAGCCTTGGTGGGAGGGGGAGTTTAGTAGCAGGGACAGTGTGATTATGAGGTATCAAAGGGACTTATGCTGGCAGAGTGGAGAACTGCCTACAGTTCAATGCATTCCCCACAATAGCAACTTCAGGTCAGGCCAACATAATCTAGTATCATGGCCTTACTACTACTCCTGAGGAAGAGAAGTGCAGACTCTGTAGCATCCTGTCCAGCAAGAGCTCCGGGGCAAAATGGGAGCTGATTTCTCTCTGTCCAGTACAAATGAAAAAATTATGCAGGCCTGCTTTTGACTGTCAGCACAAACTCAGATTCACAAGTGCTTTTAGATAAGACAGTGGTGTCAGAGATGTTCGGCAATTTCAGAATTTCTAGTGAGTAGCAAGCAACTCCAGGAGTATTGCTTGGTAACCTGTGGTGGAAATTGGACATAAAGCTCACTACAAGCACTGGAACCCCAATTAATGCAATATGTTTGATGATATACATAGAGAAAACTTGTTGGGTATCCACAGCCAGAAGCATTCTAGTCAAAGTGACACTACTTTGCTAAAACCGCCTAAGATTCAGCCCAATCTGTCTAATTTCTTAAAACGATTATTCATTCACTGTCACCTGTCACCCCTTAAGCAAAACTTTAATAAATAAAGAATTGTTTTTCTTTGAAATTTGTGCATTAGTTGTTTTTTTTAGATACTCAATTTATCTTCAATCTCCACAACTTTGATAATTTCCTGAGCAGCTCATAAATCTGGTACCTGGCAAATCTATGTCACTTCAAATGTCACACTTGCTGATGTAAATCTGCCAAGCATGTGTCAAAATACCAGATGTATGTGTTGAACTTGTTTTTTAAAATTGCAACAAATTCGAACTGCTATTTTCTTTCTGAATTTGTTGATAATCAAACATCTCTTTGAAGGAGGAATTGGGGATTTATAAGTAACTGCCAATCTACACCTCTCAATGCTGCTACATGTACACACCAATTAACAGCACCAATGAGACAGTATTTGATCTCAGGATCCTCAGTTAAAGAGTTCAGTAACAAATACAGGTTAAATATGCTTGGTTTGTCATCCAATTTGGAAAGCTAAGAGATGTTTAAAAGGAATTAGGTCGGGTAAAAATAGAAACTATGTTTGCTAGTGGTAGAACTGAAATATGAGGGCACTTTTAAAAATATGAACTAATAAGACACTTTGGTTATCACCACCAGTCATATCTCTCTAATAGGACAGTAGCCCATGGCCATCTGGGATACGGGTGACTTTCACTTCATTCTTTCAATTTTGTTAATTGTTTTATTAAAGTAGACATTAGTAACAGTTGCTTTATTAAGAATAAAATCTTTGGACTTTTATCTTATTTAGGCACATGATAGACAGTTTTTAAGTTCCATTCTGTAAATAAATATGAGGAAAAGAATTGGCATCTCATTTTCTACTTTGATGTCTGGCTTCAGAATGGCTTAACACTTCAGCTTATATGAGCAGTAGTTATGTGAGCATGCTATGCTGGAACCATATCCTCATACATAGATTTTGAGGGGTGGAACAAGCTGAATGGTACACTATGAAAATAAAACTTGGGAGAATAGTTTAGCTGATCATATCATACTGGAAGCCCAGTCCTGTGTTTTCATATGACTTTCTGCTGTGAATGATGTTGTTGGTTATTCCAAGTGCTTCAAAATCTGAGGAACATATGTGGCATAACCCCGCCCCCACGCCATCTCCCGTCGCTTCACGTAACCCCGCCCCCACGCTTATTTCCGTCACGACGCATGACCCCGCCCCCACGTCGAGCAACGTCACCACGTCTAACTCCGCCCCTACTTCGATCTCTGTCCCCGCCCCTAACCCCGCCCCCAGCCCCAGCTCCAGCTCCAGTCCCACACCAGGTCCTAGCTCCCAGCCTTGCCGGATTTTCACCATCCCTCCAGATCTCCCCCTCTCTGAGGATGAAAGATCAGTCCTCAGCAGGGGCCTCACCTTCGTTCCCCTACGCCCTCGGATTAATGAGTTCAACACGCGGCGAGATATTGAACAATTCTTCCGCCGCCTTCGCCTCCGTGCCTACTTTCACAACCAAGACTCCCGCCCACCCTCTGACGACCCCTTCTCCCGCCTCCAACACACCCCATCCACCTGGACACCCCGTGCAGGCCTCCTACCCGCCCTCGACCTCTTTATAGCCAACTGCCGCCGTGACATCAACCGACTCAACCTGTCCACCCCTCTCACCCACTCCAACCTCTCACCCTCAGAACGTGCAGCCCTCCACTCCCTCCGCTCCAATCCCAACCTCACCATCAAACCCGCAGACAAGGGAGGCGCGGTGGTAGTTTGGCGCACTGACCTGTACACCGCTGAAGCCAAACGCCAGCTCGCGGACGCCTCCTCTTATCGCCCCCTTGACCACGACCCCACCTCCCACCACCAAACCATCATCTCCCAGACCATCCAGGACCTCATCACCTCAGGGGATCTCCCATCCACCGCCTCCAACCTCATAGTCCCACAACCCCGCACCGCCCGTTTCTACCTCCTGCCCAAAATCCACAAACCTGCCTGCCCCGGCCGACCCATTGTCTCAGCCTGCTCCTGCCCCACCGAACTCATCTCCCAATACCTCGACACGGTCCTGTCCCCTTTAGTCCAAGAACTCCCCACCTACGTTCGGGACACCACCCACGCCCTCCACCTCCTCCAGGATTTTCGCTTCCCCGGTCCCCAATGCCTTATTTTCACTATGGACATCCAGTCCCTGTACACCTCCATCCCCCATCACGAAGGACTCAAAGCCCTCCGCTTCTTCCTTTCCCGCCGCACTAACCAGTACCCTTCCACTGACACCCTCCTTCGACTGACTGAACTGGTCCTCACCCTGAATAACTTCTCTTTTCAATCCTCCCACTTCCTCCAAACTAAAGGAGTTGCCATGGGCACCCGCATGGGCCCCAGCTATGCCTGCCTCTTCGTAGGATATGTGGAACAGTCCATCTTCCGCAACTACACTGGCACCACCCCCCACCTTTTCCTCCGCTACATCGATGACTGTATCGGCGCTGCCTCGTGCTCCCACGAGGAGGTTGAACAGTTCATCAACTTTACTAACACCTTCCATCCCGACCTGAAATTCACCTGGACTGTCTCAGACTCCTCCCTCCCCTTCCTAGACCTTTCCATTTCTATCTCGGGCGACCGACTCAACACAGACATCTATTATAAACCGACTGACTCCCACAGCTACCTGGACTACACCTCCTCCCACCCTGCCCCCTGTAAAAACGCCATCCCATATTCCCAATTCCTTCGTCTCCGCCGCATCTGCTCCCAGGAGGACCAATTCCAACACCGCACAACCCAGATGGCCTCCTTCTTCAAGGACCGCAGATTCCCCCCAGACGTGATCGACGATGCCCTCCACCGCATCTCCTCCACTTCCCGCTCCTCCGCCCTTGAGCCCCGCTCCTCCAACCGCCACCAAGACAGAACCCCACTGGTTCTCACCTACCACCCCACCAACCTGCGCATACAACGTATTATCCGCCGCCATTTCCGCCACCTCCAAACGGACCCCACCACCAAGGATATATTTCCCTCCCCTCCCCTATCAGCGTTCCGCAAGGACCACTCCCTTCGTGACTCCCTTGTCAGATCCACACCCCCCACCAACCCAACCTCCACCCCCGGCACCTTCCCCTGCAACCGCAGGAAATGTAAAACTTGCGCCCACACCTCCACACTCACTTCCCTCCAAGGCCCCAAGGGATCCTTCCATATCCGCCACAAGTTCACCTGTACCTCCACACACATCATCTATTGCATCCGCTGCACCCGATGTGGCCTCCTCTATATTGGTGAGACAGGCCGCTTACTTGCGGAACGCTTCAGAGAACACCTCTGGGCCGCCCGAACCAACCAACCCAATCACCCCGTGGCTCAACACTTTAACTCCCCCTCCCACTCCACCGAGGACATGCAGGTCCTTGGACTCCTCCACCGGCAGAACACAACTACACGACGGCTGGAGGAGGAGCGCCTCATCTTCCGCCTGGGAACCCTCCAACCACAAGGTATGAATTCAGATTTCTCCAGCTTCCTCATTTCCCCTCCCCCCCACCTTGTCTCAGTCGGTTCCCTCAACTCAGCACCGCCCTCCTAACCTGCAATCCTCTTCCTGACCTCTCCGCCCCCACCCCACTCCGGCCTATCACCCTCACCTTGACCTCCTTCCACCTATCCCACCTCCATCGCCCCTCCCCCTAGTCCCTCCTCCCTACCTTTTATCTCAGCCGGCTTGGCTCTCTCTCTCTTATTCCTGATGAAGGGCTTATGCTCGAAACGTCGAATTCTCTATTCCTGAGATGCTGCCTAACCTGCTGTGCTTTGACCAGCAACACATTTGCAGCTGTGATCTCCAGCATCTGCAGACCTCATTTTTTACTCGAAGGTTGTCATATGTGAGCAATCTGATGATGAAATGCATTTTGATATCAATATTCATAGACATCTTTATATTTAAACAGTGGTTGGGTTTCGTATTCGTCACATAAAATGTGCAGCCTGAAGAATATTTTATAATGGTCTTTGTCTCTGTATCTTTGTTATTCATAGATAGTTTACATCAGATAAGCTGAGCCTCTATGATGTACTATTCATTCTGCATCTTTGCTATTCTTTGGCTTTTATTTTTCATCTGTATCATAAATTAATCACAGTTGGTCTCTATTCTTTCTAATTGATTCTTAATATTTCCAGCGATTAATCATACCTTTGGCTTGATAAATGTTGCCAAATTTCACAGAATCACAGAATTGCAGAAGTATTGTGACACAGAAGGAGCAAATTCAACTGATTGTGCCCACATATTATTTTATCCAAAAATATCAATCAATTTCTCAAAAACAGTGAAAGAATGTACCCAGCAAGTTAATTCCCTCCACACAGCATAAATGTTTCTTCCCTCTTTGACTCTGTCCTGCAGAGTCAATCTGTTTATGGTATGTCAGAAAGAATTTGCAGGAGCAATCTACTATATACAGTGCAATCAACAATGTTTCATCATAAATAATATTGCTTGCTCAGTTGTTATATACAACGCCAAATAATGATTTGCAAAAGTGTGCCAAATATGGATCTCTGTCATCTTTTTTTTTCTGTTTGATTTTTCTGTTTTCCAGACATTGGAAGTTGGCTGCAGCTTTTTGGGTTCCAGTTGCACAATGTTGTGCCTGGATTTCCAAAGCCAGGAATGAATGTCATGGAAGCTACCTATGAACTTTTGAAAACTCAAACCAGAACACAAAACTGGGACCCCAGCAAGGTATGTTGAGCAAACATAATTTCCTACTTTATAATAACTGTATTTCCTCATTTTTCCCTTCTTTTTATGGGAAGCATTGGTGATAATTTCACTATACCTTCAACCCATTGTTTATTTCTTTATTTGTCCCTTTCCCTTTGGCCTTTCATCACTATTCTATTATAATTTAATCTTGCCTGTCTTCCACCCTAACAGAGAACTTCATTTTTTTATTTTTCATTCTCCACATCTTCTGAACTCATTTTAGGGTTAGGACAGTACTTTTACTTGTCAGTGTCTGTCAGTAATATTGTAGGTTCAGAAAGCATATTTCTTATGTTAGCTATTTCAAAAGAAATCATAAAATTAACCTGAAAGGCAACATTTATAACATCTGCAGTAATCATGACAAGGCACCTTCCCATCCTCTTCACAACCTCACAAATACAGTTTTATAAATACAGGCAGCATGGTGGCTCAGCGGATAGCACTGCTGCCTCATAGTCCCAGGTTCACTTCCAGCCTTGGGTGACTGTCTGAGTGGAGTTTACACATTCCCCCCATGTCTGTGTGGGTTTCCTCAGGGTGCTCCAGTTTCTCCCACAGTCCAAAGATGTGTTGGTCAGGTGAATTGGCCATGCTAAATTGCCCATAGTGCTAGATGCATTAGTCAGAGGGAAATGGGTCTGGGTGGGTTACTCTTTGGAGGGTTGGTGTTGGACTGGTTGGGCTAAAGGGCCTGTTTCCACACTGTAGGGAGTCTAATCTAATTGCAGGAGGAAATATTTCCCTATTGTCTGATAATTAGCACTTTATCAGGAGCCCTTTTCTTTTTACAGATTGTTTTAGGTATACAGTGTGAACTACAAAAGCAACTCAAAAGCTTCATATCTTTGGAACGTCTGCCACAGGCATACATAAGGAACCACAAAAACTGCCAAGATAAACGACCAAGATTTGCTGCAGTTCCTTCAATGTTTGGTAAAGGAGTGAAATTCGCAATTCAGAATGCTAAGGTAACTGCTGACATCATCGGAGTGGCCAGTGATGACAGCAGACGAATAGCTGCTGTTCTGAATGGTGCTGATTATCTGGAGAATCTCCATTTTACTATTGATGGTCGAGATACACATTACTTTGTGAAGTCAGGGCCTTTGGAAGAAGACCTAGCCATTATTGGGAATACTGGAGGAGGCCGTGTGTTGGAAAATGGAGTCAACGTAACTGTCTCTCAGATGACCTCTGTAGTGAATAGGAGGACTAGAAGGTTTGCAGACATTCAGCTACAGTACGGAGCTCTAAGCTTCAACATTCGATATGGTGCCACCATTGAAGAAGAAAAAGCCCATGTGTTAGAGATGGCTAGACAGAGAGCTATAGCCCAGGCCTGGGCAAAAGAACAGCGCAGGGTACAAGAAGGGGAGGAGGGTATCAGATCATGGACTGAGGGAGAAAAGCAACAGCTACGCAGCAATGGAAGGGTACAAGGTTATGAAGGGTTTTTTGTATTGTTTGTGGAACAGTATCCGGATCTTTCCGACAGTGCCAACAATATTCAGTTTATGAGACAGAGCGAAATAGGAAAGAGGTAACGGTGAAGAAACACCTGCCTTTCAGTCACCAAAGACTGCCTGTTTTTAAGACATTTGTTGATTTGCTGTACTCTTTTCTAGAATGATATCATGTAAATATTGTGATGGAGAAACAAGTCAATTTTCAAGCTGCCTTCAAATGTGATAAAATATGGTATTTTAATAATACCCCTGTTTAGCATTCCTTTTAGTGGTTGGTCCACAGCTCTGGTCCTAAATAAATAATACTGGGAAATAGTGGTAAGTCCAGATTAAACATAAATCTATATTATAGTTACAGAGTGCACTAGTAGGGGTTCAGTGCATTCACTAAATACTGTATTTTGTCTCTAATGTATCACTAGAAAAATGCCAACTGTGTTCTTCATAACAGTTCAGATTCACGTATTTTCTGTCACAAAATGATTGTCCAAGGGTGTGTGGCACTATTGAGCTACATATGTTAGCTAAAGCTATTTAATTTTGATATTCTTTATTTTTTATTTGATATGGATGGTCTATAATGCTGTGAACAAGGAAAGTATGTACAGTTGGTGTATAAAGCACAGTACACCTATTTTAAATTGCTTTTAGTGGTGGGTGTGGTAAAAGCCCGAGATGCATTATTTCCTCAGTAAAACATAACTTTTATTGTTCACCATTAATGCCAGTTATTTCCTAATTTAAATTATTTGATGGTGTAATTGCTAGATCAATGAAGAATTTGTTTTTCTTTATCAGGTATAACTGTGGTACCCACAGAATTGTAACTTCTTTACTAACTTTTGTGTAATTAATTTTAAAATGTAATATGGCGACATGTCAACAAACATTTGCAGTATATGAAGGACAAGCCAAACAAGCTGTTAGTCTTTTTAATTATGTTGTGAAGTTACTGGTAGACATTATTATTGCCAGCCATTGCGACCTGCTAATTGTTACGTGTTTTCATGTACTGAGTATGCAATCTGCATTCAAGCAAGATACGATGGAAGCTAGTCCTGGATTTGTGGAAACAACTGATTCTGTGTGGAAGTTTATAAATAAACAGAGCACAATGGGGTTGGGTATTAACTTTTATTCAAATATCAATTCACAAGCATTTCTATTACAAAAGCCTGTTTTGTACTGGTTTCACATTGCAATTCTTTTAGGTCTTAATGGTCCAGCATTCTGCTGTGTGTTGGGAATGAATTGCACAAATTTGGTCCAGATTGGTTGTTCACTATAAGTAACAACAATGACTGCAGATACTGGAAACCAGATTCTGGATTAGAGGTGCTGGAAAAGCACAGCAGTTCAGGCAGCATCCGAGGAGCAGTAAAATCGACGTTTCAGGCAAAAGCCTGATGAAGGGCTTTTGCCCAAAACATCAATTTTACTGCTCCTTGGATGTTGTTCACCATAGAGAATGGTTCAAACAACAAGTACAGTGGAAGTCTGTTAGAACATGGTGCAATACACCAAAAAAAATGCTTCAAGCCCAAGGGTTTGATGGGCTTCATTTAGGGGCACGAAATAGTCAATGGGCTCAGAGTCCATGAGAAAAACCAGAAACAGAAATCCAAGACCCATCCAAAGCAGTACTTTAGGCTTTGTCTAAATAACACCTGCAGGCTGGGTACACCTAATCAGGTATCCATTGTCAGCTCACAGGCTTGTTGCATTGTGATAAGTAAACTGAGATTTTCCAGGATGCAAATATCAAAGTTTGATATTAGAGGTGGCCATGTGCTACCTGAATTAATTGCGCACCTTTGTCAACACCAAAGGGTTTCAATTTTCAATATAGTTTCTCTTCAAGTAGAAATCCCCTAATATACAATAGTATGTTGTTTCCCTGGTGGATACCTGGATATATTCATTTTAAGGCAGCTCACTATGTCTGCAATCTTTTACCCAGAAATTTCAGAATTCAAGTGATTCCTTGATGATAATGATGACATTAGATGAGCACTAATGTAATGATGTCTTTCTTTCCCCACAGTAATCTCTGAACTCACAATGAAAAGCTGAAGATGTATACCTGTGGAATTCCACATATTAGTTTAGCTAATGCCTGATAGATTGCAGTGGCATGCTGTATAAAATCATGTGACAATGAAGCCTCATAATGTAGCATTTGAGAAGGAAGGTACATGAACAGCCAGAAGATTGAGCTCAGGCTAAGTACAATGTAAAGACAGGATGAAGCAAATAGGATATGAAATTGGTCTTTGGCAATCACATACATCAGCGATTGAGGCTCTCTGGCTGATTTTCTTTTCCATTGTGGCATTTATGATAGATATTCATAAATTGATTGATAGAGGATACAGAGGAACCTTGATTATCTGGCATTCAATTATCCAAATATCAGATTACCAGCAAGCTCGCAATGTCTCAAGCTCAGCTAAACTATGTTTTCTGGCATTCGATTATCCGTAATTCAATTAACCAAACAACATACTCCCCGTCCATGTCCTTTGGATAATCAAGGTTCTTTGTACTTCATTCAATATCGCGTATTGCTGGTTTGCATTCAAAAAAGAATCTCTTACTCTAAAGCTGGATCCTGACTGACTTGCTATAATTTGTGATGTAACTTCCAGGTCAGAGGTTATTGACGCATCACTTGACATTATGATGTGATATCTTTGTTCAATATGACATTAAATACATATGAAATTAACAAATCTGGTAGAGCAACAGCAATTATGTGTCTGGTAGAATTAAGATTCACACAAGAAGCATGTATGATTCTATTTCAGGATGAAAATATTGGCTGCTTTATTCGAGATATATTTTTATTTCTTAATTTATCATTTATATTCAGTATTGTAAACTGGAACAGTGAAGTTGTTTTGGAGATATTTTGAAGCCAATTTCTCTTTTCGTTCGTGGAAGGAGTAAATGAAGCACATTAGTTTTTTTTAGTAAATTGTTTAATTGATCAAACAAAAAAAATCTGCATTTATAAACGACTTTGCATAATTTCAGGACAGTCCAAAAGAAACCCAGAATGAATAGATTAAATTAAGATGGTGAGCTTAGAAGAAATTAAACAGAAATTCCATTCTGTTTGCCAGTTGCCCAGATATATTTGAAGTAGTATTGTTGATATTCAAGGCCATCTCAAAGCATGAATTATAGTTCAAAATATGAGTAAGTAGTCAATGATATTTAATATGTGGTCATTTGGACTCTTGTGTTCAAGGGAAAGAATTAAAGTTTGAAAGGATATTCAATAATCCAAGGTTAATATTGAAGTGAGGTTAGAGCAAGAGGAAACAAAAGATCATCAACCCGTCGTGTTGAGTTTGTTTCTGTCCTCACAGATGCTACCTGATCTGCTAAGAATTTTCCAGTATTTCTTTTCTTTTTTATATTAAAATTGTGCATCATCAGTATATTGCTTTGTTTAGGGAATGAGGAAGTTACCAAAAAGATTGTTTACTTGGAATTTAGTAAATCCTTCGACAAGAGTAGACTAATTCACCAAGTTAGGCCACATGGGATTCAGAGTGAGCTTCCAATTGGATACATAATTGACTTTATTGCAGGAGACAGTGGGTGGTGGAGGATTGCTTTTCAGACTAGAGGTCTGTCACCAGCGATGTTCCCCAGGGATCAGTTCTAGGTCCTCTTCTATTTGTCATGTATATAAATGATTTGGATAAGATATGGTTAGTAAGTTTGCCGACAACACCAAAATTGGTGGCATAGTAGAGAGTGAAGGAGGTTTTCTAAGATTACAAAGGGATCTTGATCAAATTGGTCAATGGGCTGAAAAATGGCAGATGGAGTTCAATCTGGATAAATGTGAGGTATTACATTTCGATACAACAAATAAGAGTTGTGCTTACACAATTAATGGTGAGGCCTTGGATAGTGTTGTAGAACAGAGGGACCTAGGGGTTCAGATGCGTAAATATTTGAAGTTTGCATCACACATAGTCAAGATGGTTAAAAAGGCATTTGTCATGCTTTCCTTCATCGCTCAGTCCTTTGAGTATAGGAGTTGAGAAGTCATGTTGAGGTTGTACAAGACATTGGAATAATGTGTCCAGTTCTGGTCACCCAGTTAAAGGAAGGGCATTATTAAGTTGGAGAGGGTTCAGAAGAGATTTACCAGGAAGTTGCTGAGTATGGAAGGTTTGAGTTATAAAAAAAGGTTGAATAGGCTGGGAAGTTTTCACTGGAGCATAGGAGATTGAGACGTGATCTTATAGAAGTTTATAAAATATTGAGAGGTATAGATAGAGTTAATGGTAATTATCTTTTCCCTAGGATGGGAATTTCAAGACTAGGGGGCACATTTTTAAGGTGAGAAGAGAGAGATTTTAAAAAGACATGAGAAGCCTTGAGCCAGTGCTGTCCTCATCTCAGGAGCATCTGATGAGGGCAGTATTGGGGAGGGGCAAACATATGGGGAGGTTTGTGTGTGGAATGAACTTCCTGAGAAAGTGATAGATGGGGGTAGAATTACAATGTTTAAAAGACATTTGAATAGGTATATGAATAGGAAAGGTTTGGAGGGATATGGGCCAGGAGCAGGGACTAGTTTAGTTTGGAATTATGTTTGGCATGAACTGGTTGGACCAAAGGGTCTGTTTCAATGCTGCATGACTCTATGACTTTAAACCAAATTATTTTTGTTTAAACCATTGGGAAAAAGCCAGGCGAGTCTATTGAAAGAAATTAAGTTTACCATTTGAGAAAATTGCTCCAGCTCTGTACTAATTTGCAGGCAACACAAAAATTGGCCAAGTAGTTGGTAGTGAAGAGTATGGCTGCAGTCCAGGCAGCAGGCCAAGGTGGGGCTTGTTGTCCCTGACTGTCTGTCCCTATCTCACAGTTACATCTATACTCGGGTATCCCTGGATTGGGAGCACGTGCTTCTCACCAGTATGATCTAGGCCTTTCGTGATTAATGGGCATCATAAATCTGAACAATAGTATTTTAATTTAGTAATTTTTTCTCTAATGTATAAGCTTCTGTTTTGTCTTTTGGGTTCTGTTCATTTTCAGGTTGGTGCCCCAGGAAGAGGGCTGTCTTATTTTCCCTTTGTTTCAATTTTTGACTCCCTGGATGAGCCATGGGACCTGTTATTTTATCCACCAATACTTATTCAACATTTTGAGCCTTTGTTGTCCCTACCTAAAGAGTGGCTGATGGGGGCAGAGTCAAAAAAGCCAATTTTTTGTTCGTTTATTTGCTGTTTTTCTTTTTCCAGAGCTGTTGGAGTTTCATTTTGGTTCACAAGTCAGGGAAGCTTTTACTTTTCTGTTTTAAATGAATAGAGTGAGCTTTGCTCTGGCCTTAACCCCGTGCTGTCCTCATCACAGGAGTGTCCGCTGATGAGGGCAGTGTTGGGGAGGGTTGAGTTGACGTTTTGTTTAAAAGAGTAAAGAGCATAGCAGTGAATTATGGGATATTGTCAGTTGATCACTGAGTGGGCAGAAAAGTGACAATCTAGAGAGGTACATGGTTATTCATTTGGTGAAGGTAAACAAAGCAAGGGAACACACGATAGGAGTAAATTGAGGGGAGTACATCAAGTAAGAGAGCTTGGAGCACATGGCCATAGGTCCCTGAGGTAATAAACAGGTAAATAAAGTGGTAAATGATGCATACGAGATGCTTTCCTTCACTGGGCCAAGTATTGAATACAATTGCAGGGATGTAATCATCGAACTATAATTAAGACTGCTTAGGGCACAGCTAGGGTTGTGTGTACAGTTCTGGTCACAACAGGACAGGAAATATTTCATTGCAAAGAAGACAGTGAAAATTTAAAAGAATGTTTCCAAGGCTGAACTGAATTGAGATGCAGAAAATAATGAGGGGTGTGGACAAAGAAGACCTGTTTATCCTCACGAGGAAGGCAATTACCAGATGGCACAGATTTAAGGTCATTGGTAAAGGATTAAAGGGGACTTGATGAAAGACTTTTTCACCCAGAGGGTGGTGAGTGTTTAGAATTCATTGCTCAGTATACTGATTGAGGCGAATACCTTTAACTCATTTAAAAGAAACCAGAGGCACTGTAACCTGCAAGGCTATGGACCAAACATGGAAAATGGGAATAGAATGGGTGGCTTGTTTATTCAACCAGCTCTGACACAATGAGCTGAATAATCTCTTTATGTGCTGTAAATTTTCTATGTTTCAATGGTATGACTGCTTTTAAATGCAGTTGAAGGCAGAGATAAGACATTAAAATATTTGGCAAATCAAACTTTGTGCAGCAACATCTGCCAACACTATTTTCAAAGCATTATAAGTCCAGAAGCCCGGTGAAGTCTGCTTGCAACCATTTTCAACTCAGTGAAGCTCCCATATGCCAGATAAGTATGATTGTGTCAAAAATAGAAATTGCTGAAAAATCTCAGCAGGTCTGGCAGTATCTGCAGAGAGAAAGCAGAGTTAATGTTTTGTATCCAATGACCCTTCTTCAGAACTACTCTGAATAATTGGGATGTAGTGGGTTAGTGAACAGACTGGACAGTTTCAAAGAGAGTTAACACAACTCATGGTCTCTGTGGCCTTGATGCAGAGAGGGTACAGGTCTAGCAAGGATACCAACACCTCAATCGTCATCAGCTTTGTGGGTAAAAGGGGGTAACAGGTGGAGTATGCCACTCACTTCAGTGAACACAATTTCCAAACGTCACCATATTGATTTTAAAATCAACTGCGCAATATCTTGACATTCGATATTAAGGGAGTAGAAACCGGAGTGGAAGGAGTAACAGTTTTTTTTGGTTAAGGTTGGAGTTCACCGCTGGAATGTAAGGACATCTAAAGCCTTATTCCAGTAATCAGCAGTTCAGTGATTGCACAATGCTAACCATTAGCCTTCTATTCACAATTAATCAGCTTTTCAACAAAGTTTGCACCAACCAACTAACATCCAGACATACCATGATGTTCTATTCTGCCAGCCAGTATAGCAGAGACCTCACAGGAGTACTCCCTTTTTCCCTGTGGAGGGTGTTGTATATAGCAGTTCCATGCAATAAAAGATTCAGATCATTCATGGATTCCTGTGCCGCCTGTCTTTTCTGTCGGGTGGGAAGATCTGTTGAAACCTGAAGTTCACTTTTGATGGGAGGGAGCTGACCTTAATTCCTGATTACACTTCAGCTCAATGTTCTTGATCATTGGCCATTCAGTGCAGAGAGAGTCAACAACAGATCAGTGGAACAGACCTTCAGCAAGACATCCATGGCACAGACAGAAGCATGGAAGAAAGGCAGGAAGTCCAGCTGAGCAATCCCCTCAACTGCTCTCTACTTCGACCTGCTTGTGGCTCTGTTTCTGGGTATGCCCAAGCTGGCCACAAGCAGGTCGAAGTAGAGAGCAGTTGAGGGGATTGCTCAGCTGGACTTCCTGCCTTTCTTCCATGCTTCTGTCTGTGCCATGGATGTCTTGCTGACGGAACATGAGGTGTCTACTGAGACATGCAAGCCTTTCTGTTGTCATCAGGCAGCACAGAGATTGGAGTGTGCTGTTAATTATCAAAGTGACATTTCAGTTTGAATTTTTGTTAATTTAAGTTTGGACAGTTAGTTTTTGCTACACACCCCTTTTAGGGTCTGACATCTTTAACTGAATTAATTTGATTTGATTTGGCTTATCTGAGTTCAATTGATTTAATTGATTTTGAAAGAGCTGTGTCATACCAATTAAGCAACACCTGGACATGTCACGTTGTTCCATTCAGAAGATGGTCAGGTCATCCACCTGGAGGCTCTTTACATGGGAGTACTCCCCTTTACCACTGGGGATTTGTCCTAGAGTGTGTTGTTCACAGCAGTCCGGTGCATTCAAAGAATCCGCTGGTTCATGAACTCCGATGCTGCCTGTGTCTTTTGCAGCCTTGAGAAGTCCGTGTTCCATATATCTTTTAGATGAGGTAGATTCCAGCTCCTCCTTCACTTTCTAAGGGGGCTGCTACAACAATTCAGTTTGAATTTCAGCTGTAGGCTCACAGTCTTTGGTATCTCTGTGTGAAGGGGATGATATAGGCAAAGCGGAGGATCTCCTCATGAGTCTCCTCCTGGCCAAGGTGGCCACAAGCAGGTTCAGACCACACGCTGTTAAGGGGCTACTTGAGCTGGACTGCCTGCCCCTTTTTTCACAGCTATGCCCACGCTCAGGATTTCTTGGACGGAGAACATAGTTGACTGGTTTGTTCGAAATCCTAACATTGGACACTGCGGGGGTTGAAGTTCCTAAAGGAGTAATTCAATTTGAATTTTGTTCATTTAAATTTGAACATTTAATTTTTGTTGCAATCCCTTCAAGGATTGATCGCCTTTAATTTGATTGATGTAAAGATGTTATCTTCTTATATTTCTGTGTTTTACATTATGGATTGTCAAAGGAAAAAAGGCTTTTAAAAACCAAGGATTCTAGAAAGGAATACTGCGCTTTTTGAAAAGCATATTATTGACACACATCGTAAGTGCTGTTTATGATGCTGTTTATTCAAGCACTGGAAGGCGGGGACCATGTCTCGTTGCAAATGCACTGGAACTACAAATGGCAATTCATCTGACTGCTGGACGAAAGGCTGGGTCACAAGAGTTGAATAGCCTTGTAGCCTTAAAGGTAGTAGCTGCCCTTACTTTCTTTGACTTTTTAGGGAGCTACTGCAGATCTCTGCAACACTCCACAGTCATTAACCAGTAATTGCATCTGGGACATCACTGATGGCTTAATAATGTGAATCACCAATTCATCTTGCTCCTCCTTGACACATGGAGTCAGACAGTAAGAGCATTAAGGTTGTCAGCCATCACCATTTTTTTGCAAGTGGAGAGTGTAATTCATATCCTCATAAATTTCAGTGACTTATGATGATCTAGCAGTTTTTGTCAACAGCAAATACCACTTCTTCAAAGTTCAGATCATTTGTGACCACAGTAATCAGATAGTGTGACTCTGCACTAGATATTCAGGAAATTGCTGTAACTCAAACATCCTGGATCTCTTACATATACCAACCTGTTCCAAAGTTCATTAGGCCATTATCTGTAGCAGTCCTTTGGAATTGAGGATGTCGTTTTTCAGGTTAAATGAGTCTTCAGATAACTGAGAAACCTGGTTATGGACCCACTGCTGTGGGCAATAGGATTCACAGCTCAGGATTGGCTTCCTTTACTTTCCTCTGCAGTCACCATTCTACCTTACGGCTAACTCACTAAATTTTGAGGTGGCTGATGCCGCAATGGATCAGAAAATGCTATGCTAAGCAGCCAGAAACTTTCTTCTCAAGTCAGCAATCACAATGCCTCCACAGCTTAAGGCAAACTTGACCATATTCTTAAACCATTTCCTTTGACCAGCTTTTGAATGTTCTCCAAAGGAGAGCAAGGAGAAGGAATCCTACCATGGGAAGCAGTTTCCAGACATCTGGACACAACGGCCTAACCATCAGAGTTGGCTCTTCAGAACAGGCTTTCAGTGCTGGTAGACATTGCTGCATATAGGACTTGGGTCTAAAGGTCTGCCTATTTATTTCCCAGGATTCAACATAAGCACCACTGGCGGAAACTCGCAAGGATGTTAAAGTTATGTTAATAGATAGGCCAGATTTCTCAATAGTGGAAATGGATTGTCAGCACAATAGTTTATGGACCAGGGCCTTCGTTGCCTTCCAGACATCCTTGTTGTCAAAAATATGTTGTTATATCTTTAAGACAATTCGATAATCCTTTTTTTTGTCATATTATGACAACCAGTTACACAGGTATATTAACAACTCGATTGAAAATACTTTGGCACAAGCAAACAGGCAATCCTATTCCTACTAGCAATAATAATATCAGTAAAAAAGCTTTAAGATCCAATCAAACATTCTGTGAACCAGCCAGCCCAACCAAACTGGTTGGTTATAATCAGGGAATTCCCTGCCAATCGTTTGTATTTGATCAGCATGTTGCTTAATATGGTCAGCCGGATTGGTGATATTCTCAGAGGCATCTGGAATATAAGTCCAACACTCCTAACCAACAACAGTGCACGTTCCTCCCTGTGAGGCCAGCAGATAATCCAAAACCAGTCGATTCTGTGATGCCATGGTCTGGACAGCCACCAGCTCAGCTGAGACCTCAGCCAGTGCTTCTCCAGTTGCCCTGGCTTCTAAAGCTGTCCCATTTTGCCGGGTGTTCCAACGCTGAGGTCATGTAAATCAATTCGTTGGCTACCCGGGCTGTTCCATACAATGAAAGGTCATTATGAAGAACTGATCTATTCAGGTAATGGACCTTTTGGCTAGTGGATCGTAGTGCTTAAGGGAGGTCAGGTCATGCATGTAGGGCAGAACATAACAGATAGCAGGATCCTATCCAACTGGTAGGAAGTCATGGGTACACCTTGGTGCTACATTTAAAGTATTGCCATTATAAGCTGTAAAAGCAGTAGCCAATGTCATGCAAGGTTGTCGGGTGGAATAGGCCCATGGACTATTAGAAATTATATTCCATAGTCTGGACCAATTATAGTTACACACCCCGTTATCAGAAATGTTTACTACTGGGTGTTGCTCATTCCTAATGAAGGGCTTTTGCCTAAAAGTCGATTTTCCTGCTCCTTGGATGCTGCCTGACCTGCTGTTCTTTTCCAGCACTACTCTAATCTTGACTCTGATCTCCAGCATCTGCAGTCCTCACTTTCTGCTTGTAAGGGAAGGAGGAACTGAGTCGTGATTATATGTGGACTAATACCATGTCGAAAATGTAGTCATCTCATAACCCACAGATTTCCATATTCTGATATCTCCATTAATCCCTGTGTGACTCTGACATAACAGCCACTCAACTGCTTCTACCAAATAGAAAGGGAGGGGTTGGAGAGGTATTCCTTCCCTTGAATGGATGGTGAAATGAGTACAAACCCAACACCTACTTACATTCAAATTTTCAGCATACATGCATGATATATGTAAATAGGTATTAGCATGCAATTTCTGAGTAGGTCGCTTTTTCAATATCGAATGCACACCCATGTTAAAAAATTCAGAAAGTCCAAAGTGTATCAAAAAGATCTTCATGCTGTGTCTTCTCCTGGTCAAGGAGTAAATCTTCTTACATTCAGATTGATGAACCCAGTTTGAGTGATTTTCAATTTGACTGAAGTTGGTGTTGTTAGTTAGATTTGAAAGGGGTCGCTCCAACATTGTCCTAGTTTCTTTCTTTCCAAATTCTTGATCAACATGCAATCCTCTGGGTTTACTCGTGGATGTTGGGAGGCAATCATGTTTTTCTCAGCTGGACAACGTAACTGTTTGAACTGCGAGTGAAGAAACTTCAGAGAAAGGATTAACTGTTTCAAGTAGTTCTGTATTTGTTCCCCCATTTTAGGGAGCCCTACGCCCTCTCAGGGTTTATCTTGAGCATCTCACAGAGTCCTCATTGGCCGTCCATAAATTATCTCTACAGCTGACAGTCCAGCCGGAAATGTCGAGTCACTTGCATGTGAATTGGTGCCAAGGGTAATAATTTGAGCCAATTTAACCTCGTTTCTTTGACTATTTAGATAATTTCTATTTTAAAGTATTATTGGCCTGTTCCTACTGCCTGCGAGTGATACTCACAGTACAGTTGCTGTTTAATTGAGAGTGACAGACATAACTCAGTATTGAGTCGAGTCACAAAATGAGGTCCATTGTCTGAGCTTATCATTTTAGTCAACCGAAAGTGGGAAGTAACTTCAGTCAACAATATTTTCACCACCGTATGTGCAGTACAATTAGTGGTAGGGAAGGCTTCAATCCATTTGCTAAATACATCCATCATCACTAAGCAGAACCTTGATTATCAGAAGGCCACTGGAGGGGAATATTTTGTTCAGTTAATCAAATGTCGGGTAAGTGAATGTTGAATAACATAGTTTAGCCATGCATCAGGACCTTGCAATTTTGTTCAGATAATCCAAAATTCAGACAATCAAATGCCAGATAATCAAGTTTCCTCTGTACTTATAGCATTGTACCTTAGGTAATTCAATAAAATCAAGCTATATACAGGGAAAAGGACCATCTGGCAGGGGTGTAGTCCCTGAAGAGCATTTAATGTCCTTACCCTTGTTATTTTTCATGCTGCTAAGGCATTGATCTAACCACACTTGAGCTGCTATGTTAAAATCCAGGTGCCACCAGGTTTTTAAAAATAGCTGTACCATTCCCTCTTTGCCAAGTTGAGTACAAGAATGCAAGTAATCAACAATGCGAGTAATGAAGAATCAGAAATACAAACTTGACTATAAGAGTAAGCCAAAGGTCTTGTGTCGAGGAATGCGAACGCCCCATTGACTTCCAAAGTGTACACTCAGATTCTGAGGCGTCCCTGTGTAAAGTTGGAATCACAGTTAGATCTGCCATGCCCTTTATCCCTAAAGTAGCTACTCAATTTAGAACCTGATTCCCGTCAGTTGAAACAATTAAAATTGTTTCAACTGACGGGAATCAGGTTCCTTCGCAGCTGAATCAGCATGGGCATTTTCGATTTGTACCAGTGTCCCCCTTTGTATGCGCAGTACATTTAATAACAGCCAATTGACAAAGAAGCAGAACAGCATCGAGAGAGCATTCTAAGTGAGAGTCCCTGCAAATGTAAAGAAGCCTTGTTGCTGCCAGTGGCAGCCAAAATCATGGGCAACACTGAATGCATACCTGGAATCAGTGTAAACCTTGTATTCTGGCTACTGATAAAATTGTCAATCTCTGGTGAGGGCAAAAAGCTCGGCTTTCTGTGCTGAGACAGGGGTCTGAAAGGCAGCAGACTCCTGAACGCAGTGTCTGTTACATTGGCATAACCTGATTGAAGGACATCATCCAGGAAAACACAGGAATTACCATCAACATACAATATGAGGTGAGGTTTCTCAATTGGCAAGTCCATCAAATCTGGGTGAGGTGTACTAAGGAAATGATTCCTGAGCAAACAGTCATGCAGAGGGTCAGGATGGTTGTCAGGGGACTGCTGAAGGAATGTAGCAAGATTTAAAGTGGAGCAGTAATGAAACGAGAGGTAAAGGTTCTGTAACAGTGGGACCTCATAGTGGCTCAGACAAACCTGGGTCAGGTGCTGGGTGAGCTGAAATATTAGGATGGCCATGACAGATTGCAAGGTGTACACCTGTATGGGCTGGTGGAGAGTCAAATTAGAAGCTGCCTTCTCTAAATAAGTGGACAGCAGTAAGGATTTACATGCGAGGAGGGAGGCCACAGGCAATAGGGTCTAATTTGTTGGAATAATAGGCCACTGGGTGACGACGGTCACCATGCTGCTGTGCCAGGACACCAGTGGCACATTCATCTAGTACATTAACATAAACTGAAAGGGTCTATCATACAGTGAGTGTCTTAGCGCTGGGGCAGTAGCAAAGACATCTTTGAGGGCAGAACATGATTGCTTCACCAAATCAGACGGCTGAAACTTAAGAGGGGGATTCGGAGAGGAATACGGTGTAAGATTTTGGTATGAGTTGTAATGTTTGGAAGCCACTGCCTGCAAAAGCTTCTCATCCATTTGGGTGAAGGAGGGCGTGGGGTTTGCAAAATGGGATGAACGCATTCCTGAGTTGGGGAACACCCAAATATTTAACTTGCTATTGACCTTTATGAACCTTGGCGTCAGGATCACATATCTCCACAAATGCAGATGTGTGTCCTGCTGGTTATTAACCAAATCAGGGCTAGCAAGGAGTAAATCATTCATGTATTGAATGATAGTGGATCCCCCAGGGGGGTGTCAGTGCTGCCAACTGGGAGTGTAACGCCTACAAAAAGTGGGTAAAGAAAGGAATGAAGCCCTGTGGGAACTGTGTCCAAGCGGACTGGTTGCCTTTCAATGTAAAGGTAAACAAATATTGTGAGTCAGGGGCGAGGGGAATCACAAAAGGGTAGGCGGGATGTTACTAAGAATTGTGGCTGGGTTGGGGACAATGGGATGCAAAGGTTCCGCAATCTGGTTGATACGGTGGACGCCTTGGACCAAGTGCCATTCGGAAGGATATCCGATTTTCGGAACCCAGAGGATTGGAGTGTTGCAAGGTGATCAGCATGGAACTAAAACTCCCCGTTGAAGGAAAGACTGAATTATGGCAGAGATTCATTCCCCAACCTCTGAATGTAAGGGGTACTGTGCAATCGAGGACAAGGGCAAACCAGGTTTCACTTTAATATGGACCAGGGGGACGGTTTGGACACTGCCCACAAGTCCAGAGGAACTTCTGAAGTCGGAAACTTATCGGTGATGTGGCAGGTCAGTATGCCAGTCTCACAGAAAGACTGGAGAAAATACTCCAAAGCACCCTGAAGGAAGATTTGGCACCTAGTATAGAAAGGATCTGCTTGTTTGCGGAGCCAATGCCAAAAATCTTCGGGATTTGGCCCTGTAGCCCTCACGAATAGTGAGAGTCACATGATTTGCTACAAGTGCCAACTGATGCCAGAGTCCCCAGGGCACCTCCACAAGGAAGGTGGAACCCTCCCGTCCCCCAATTAGGCCAATAAATGTTACAGTCTGAGGAATACTGAGGGTTGTTTCTTAGTTCAGCAGAGCTGCCTGTGTGATCAGAGCAAAGAGTGACATGAGGATCATGACTATCTAAAGGAGGGATGAGGGGAGAGGGATAAAAATCAACCAACCACCACGATAGATTAGTGAAGAGGGGGAAGTTGCGAGGGTAGGCATGTAGAACAACAGATATTGATATGCCGCTATCAAGGCACACAATGTCCAGCTGCAAAGGGCAGAGTAAGTTGCATCTGACCAGGTTGACACCCGGGGCCTGAATAACAGTGAAGGGGATACAACAATCACGGCCTTCAAACTGGATAGTGAGCGTCTGTATAAGTGAGTAAATAGCAATTTCACCCATGAAACCAGAAACTTCCACATGCTTATCAGAGAGGGGAAATTTATGTCTTTGAACCAAAGCCCATGTCAAAGCCAGAAGAGAGTGAATCGCGCCACTGGCAATCAAAAACTGAATAGTTAATTATAATGGTGGGCTTGTCAGCATGGTCTTGTAAGAGGATTGGGTAGTTAGCATGGGCTGGTCACATAGGGTTAGACGCAGTGAAGGATGTCTGCTTATGATGAGAACCCTGGCCCCGTTTGCAAACAACCGGATCAGCCACAGCATAAGGACCCACCTGCCCACAGCTTCAGCAAACATTACAAGGGGATTCCGGTGGTGAAGCACAAGGGTAAGTAGGAAATGACCTGTACCTGAGCCAGTCAGTCACATCAGGGACCTTGAATTATCTGACCAATCCATGTTATTAGTTTTTATACAGGACACTACCCAACAGGCGAAGCGTGCATTAGCAGTGCATTGAACTGAGGAGACTCTCCCTTCGGTAAAAGCAGTATCCCCAGAATAGAGGGCATAAATGTCACAGAAGCAGTCAAAAAATGAAGTACCATCCTCCTCTGGGTGGGCCTACAGTCAAGGAGTTTAGAGATGTCCACCGGCTTACAGAGTCTGTGTTTCAGTGACATGAACATCAGCATGAATTGATCATCCGCATCTAGGTATGCGGCACTAAAATTCGCCCATGTCTCCATTTGCTTCCAATTCAGCCTTCCATCTTTCCCCCTGTTCAAAAGAGTTTTATAAATAAGGGAATAGTAGTCCTGAGCAGTAGCACCCTATATGGTTACAGTACATCTTAAATAATCAATAAACCCTTCCAGGTCATTCTTCCAGGACAGACACTGGGCCATGATTAAACACAGCTCCTGGGGTTTGAAGGCTTGCCAGACCTCAATGAACTGGGGCACCTGGTCATCAAGAGCAGCTCGGGGATTGTCAACAGTGGCAGTGGAGGGAAGGGCTCCTTGTCCACAGGCTGAAGAGGAATATTACGGAGAGACTCATCAAGGGAGGCTTTTATACCCAACTGGAGTTTAACATGGGATGCAGAGCGGGAAGAAACAGTGTCAGCGGGAGCTGAATCAGAAGTGGGAGGTAGGACTGGGGCCTGGAGAGAACAGAATGTGTAAAAGCTTCTTCCTCACCATATTATCTGAATCAGGAAACACTGGCATGCCAGAGCAACAGGGAGGATCCTCCTTTGTTTGAACCTGCTGGGCTAGTCCTGCCTGCCCGGCACTTGCAGCTATCTCTTTGGCAGCTGCTTGTTTCAGGTCTTGATCTCTCAAATCCCATAGTGCACACTTTAATTTTAAAGTTTCCCAATCTTTCATTTTACCATTTGTGCACTCGTCAATTCCCTGTTTTTGAGTATTAATCCTTCAACTCATTAATCGTGAGTGCCTATGGTACCTAGTAGATTCCTTTGTCCAATTTGAAATCAATATTTCCCATTTGGAACCTGCATTTCGCATTCAGGCTTTTCAGTAGTTTTGCAATCTTCAAGTTTTCCAAGAGCTGCCAAGTGGCCAAATATCTTTACCCAATTTACTGGTTAATGCTGCAGACAGAAATTACATGCCTGCTCAGGAATTTTAGAATACATATACAACAATGGTGAATCATCCTCGGTCTTATTTAAGGCTTGCCCCACACTATGATCTACAGCGCCTCGTTATTCCTGATACCAAAAGCAACCAGATCCCGGACCCAATCTGAGAGGTAAGGGTGCCTCTAATTTTAAATCAGTGCCCAGCCAAGGGAAGAGTGAGCCCAAGGTTAAAACTTACCTTGTGGCAGCCGTCCGTCTCTAATCTCTATGTTATGGCTTGATCACTTCTTCAGTCCCGCACAGAATTCACTTGAGGATATTTAGTCAGTATCCCAAAATTTATGTGGAGGCAGCCAAATCAAGCTTTGCCGAGGTCTACCAAAGTTAAAGAATTTATGTGGACTTAGCCTACTTCAAGTCCTGTTGAGGTTAGCAATGCTCTAACCTTCGTTATAGTCTTTACTTGTGTTGTGTTACAACAAGGAGTTGGCCAGTTGGCCATCATGCACTTATCTGTTTCACATAACTCTGAAATTTAAGACATTCGCAGTCATATTTTAACTTCAAAATAAAAATTATCAGCCATAGATACTGGAGATTGTGCAAAAAAAAAGTAATTTTTTTAGAATTTCAAAACTAAGAGATTCCACCCATCAGCATGGATTAAGCAACTTGAAAAAAGGGGTTGCCTGGTTAGAGATATTTAGAACTATGAGAAAGTGAGGACTGCAGATGCTGGAGATCAGAGCTGAAAAATGTGTTCCTGGAAAAGCGCAGCAGGTCAGGCAGCATCCAAGGAGCAGGAGAATCGACATTTCGGGCATAAGCCCTTTTTCAGGAATCTTTCCTGAAGAAGAGCTTATGCCTGAAACATTGATTCTCCTGCTCATTGGATGCTGCCTGACCTGCTGCACTTTTCCAGCAA